>NW_024527488.1:2462114-2729733 GCF_017590135.1 Pyrgilauda ruficollis
GGGGGGGGGGGGGGGGGATTTATTTATTCCAATGCAACTTTTTTGTTGAACTTACAGACTAATTTTTCCAGTTAATTATTACAGGAAGAAAAATATTATAGCAGGCATAGTTTTTTGTTTTGTTTTTTTTTTTTTAAGTATTCCCCACATCATAGTAACAATGCATTCTTTTCGTTTAATATTACAACTTGTAGCTGTTCTAACTGAGATACAGGTCTCCTGAGTGAATGTTAAAACACTTCAGTATTACTCTCTTAACTTCATCTGTAAAATATGAAACAAACTGGAATTGTAACACTGAGCACTAAGCAACCTTCCAGAAAATTCCAGCCTTTAACCCCTGTGTCAATCAGAGCTCTGTACTCGTATCACACACTGGAATAGATAATACATGCCATACTTGTGAAAAAAATGAAAGACCTGCAACTACAACCAATAAAATATTCTTACACATTTTTTTTATGTGATCAAAGAACAGGGGCTTCTAGAACATCATCCAACAATAAATGACAGAAATAGATATCTGAGCTTGGTGTGATTCATTTGCACATGTGACCTGGGAAAGAAATCAAATAAGTATTCTGGAAGGAAATCAAACACAGAGTCAGTCTGAAAAATTTTTAAATAAGAGCTGGAAACAATAAATGATACTTAATCTAGACTACAGCAAGTAAATACAGTAGTAGAGAACCCAGAACCATTTTCTCAAAGGCAGATGTGCAGATATAGAGGCAGTAGTATTTAAAATGGACTGTAGCTGAGACAATTGACATCTCTATACATGATACGGATGTTATACACAGTCAGCTATGGCCAAGTACCAGATGGTCACCTGTGATATCTGACTGTTGACCTAAAAATCACGGAACAAAAGTTGTAGGAGCTGTTGGGCTTTTTTCTAAGCCCTTCATCACTCTTTTTTGTTTTGTTCACCTGGATGCTTTAGTAGTGAAAAATCAACACTGTTACAGAGAATCAGCCATAACAATTGATTCGATCAAGAACTGGTGCACAAAGACCAACCTACAAATGCAAACACATCGGCAGGGAGATACTGAAACATTTGGTTCCCCCCTTTACTCACTCCCATCTCATCCAAGTTCAGCAGCAAAGGAAAAGTGATTATTGTATAATTTCAGATCCTATAGAACTCAATCAAGAATCCAAAAGCAGTTTTAGGGAATACAGTGCAGAGGAGTAGGTCACAGGGGAATTCTCCTAGCTGGAGCCCAGGAAAGAAACTAGAGAGATGCCTGAAGAAGACCGTGGGATTAAACATTGTCACATTATTTCAAATTATTTCACTCATTTATTGTCATTTCATGTCTTTGTCTGCAGAATTTAGCACAGATCTCCATTTTTTCCTCCCTTTCCTCCAGTCTTCAATATTTTGATCTACTGCAGACATTTCTTGCAACCACATAATAAGATTGTTTCATTTTATACTTGACATTTTCTTCCATCCTTAGATGTCACTGTGTATTCATAAAGGAAATACAGCATTCTACTCTAAATTATGGCAATCCAGAACTTAGTATGAGGCTTGCCTGGGAACTGCAGCTTTGTAAATTCAGGCAGCAACAGCAGAAGTTCTGCTCAAAATAGGTCTCTGCTGGCTGAACAATAATGAGCACTGAATTCTAAGACTTCCTCTCTAAGTGTGTTTGGTATTCCTGAAAAGAAAATTAGCTTTGTAATTTGTTTTAAAGCAAGAAGGAAACAATACAATTAAAGAAATTAATTAAAGCAAGGGATAGAAAACATTACACATGCAGGGGAAAAAATGAAAGCATGATGAAAATTACCAAAAATAAAAAAGGAGGGGGCTGTAAAATCAAACACAAGATGTTCTACTGGTTTCATTTCTGCAAAAGAAGAGTCTGGGGTATTAGTTAAATTATAGATATGCAGGGTATTTCATAGGGCTGCAACCTAATGTCAGACTTCACCTGTTCTGTAAGCACTAGCGTCTGCCTCACCATGGAACCCCATCGTGCACTGCTCTGTAGATCACATCTTTGTGAACTACTTCTAGGTAGTCTCCAGTGGCTGTATTCCATTACAATATGTTTTTTGATCCTCTCTTTCCCATTCAGTGTCGCTGTGAGAACAAAAAATCTTTCTTCCCTCAGTCGAGATTTCTCCAGGAGACTTGGAAAAACCTCTGGAGGTTTTTTCTGGAGGCCATCAGCCATGGCCTTGCAACTCTTCCAGGTGTAGTGCCTTACGTTGCATGATTGTCACATGATTTTGGCTCTTTGCAGAAAGCGTGCTATCCCTGTTAGAATATGGCTCTAGAAGGTCCAAATTCTACTTTTATTTCTAAAAGTAATTTTTAATAACTCCTCAGAAAAAGTGAGGGCCATTTTTAAAAAATATTATCTCTAATATCATCTACATATAGATGCATGAAGACAGACTTTGAGGCAAACAGAACACATTTGGACACTGAAATAAAGTCAGATTTCCAGAAATTATCTACAGCTGGAAACTCTCACCACCCTCAACACACTAAGCTCTTGGAAAGCCAGCAATGTATATAGATACCTAAACAAGAGCTGGGTTGTTCAGAAAATCTGGTCCCAGTTGTGAATACTGACATCTCCTGAATATCCTCTCACTGGGTTCTAACAATCCGACTTACCTACAGCTCCCACTGACTGGGAATCCCTGCCATTGAAAACCCACAGTTGCCTGAGAGCAGACTGCTGTGGCTCCAAACAGGAAAATTCACTTTTGCATTTCTAATTTGAAAATATTCATCTTTGCTCCAGCCACGTATGATTTAATTTGTGTTTTTCAAGGATCTGGTGCTGAAAGGTAGAAATTACAAGGATGTATTAAAACTTATTAATGACACCCTCTAAAAATGGGCCAAATTTTCAGGGCTCCAGAAGCATCTATTTAAGTCAAACAGTCTTGTAAGTGAAAATTCCACTATATTCTAGGGAAAATGAGGGAAGAGGAGAGCTTTCTGCTGGGAAGTTTCAGCTGAGTATTATTATGACTCCTTTATACACTCCGTAAGTATTTCATTACTTTGAAACCATCTATTTTTCCAATTAAGATGTCAATGAAAAAAAAAAAGGCAATGGATCACACAGGGCTGCTCTTAAAAAGTCAACATCAACCTTAATTCTGTGATGACACTTTATAGGTTATTTTCCAAAATACTTTATTTCCCACCCTCACAAAATTAACATTTTCTTCAACTGTCACTGCAACTGATGTTAGTACAAAACAAGGACTTTCCTCAACATTTAAATATCATGAGGTTGCCCTCAATTCACCTTGTGCTAAAATAATCCCAAAAGTGACAAGGATGTTTCCCATCCATGCTCCTACTTCCATACTCAGCTCTGCAGTGACTTCTGTGATAGTTTTGGGTACTGGATTTTGAAAGCATAGTAGTGATACTACTTGAAGTACATCACTTTCGTTTTTAAATGTAAGAAAAAGTAAGAGCCCTACAGTTTCCCATCAGAATGGACTACTTCAATCTCCTCACAGAGCTTTGCAACCAAAACTATGGGGTTATTTCCTCAAGAGAGGAAAAGAATAAAACTTAAAATGCAACAATAAAAAGCTAACACAATAATGATTCTTAGCCTTTTTTTCATTAAAGCAAGGCAAAAGTCTGAACAATAGCTGATGATGTTGCCTCTAGAAGAAGCTCCTTGCATGATATAAGTATTACACCTGCTGTAAACTGAACTGCATAATTTCTAATTCATTAGGATGCGTGGATTAGGATACAGACATTAGAATATTTTCTCACAATACCTTTGAAGAAGAAAGAATTAAAAGGAAAGAAACAAAAGCAAATTTAAGTGAACCTCCAACAACTACCAATATTTCAAACTACAGATTAATTTCCTTACAGTTAATTTTAGTATGCACGTCAAAAAAAAAAAAAAAAAAAAAAAGGAGATTTTAAAAATTGTCTTAAGAATATATTCACATCCTGGACTATAAACACCCATTCTATGTAGTTCGGTAATTTTTTTATTTGTGTATAGATGTTAAATTTAAGCTTGAGTAATCAACTGTGATTTTCATCCAGCATACACAGACTTTTTCCTTCATGATGGCAGGTGGTTTTTCTTGAGGCCAGTGCTGGAGTTTTGGGGGTTTTTTGGAGGGAGAGGGATTGCTGATTTCAGGGATACTAAAAGAAAAGTGTATTTTGTAAGGATGTCAGCATTTTAACTCAATCTCTCACTGCAAAATGAATATCCCTGTGACTGATGAAGACACAATCTCGATGGATTTCAGAACACCAAGGGACCATGATGACAAATATTTTGGAGAGCAGCAGAGAAGGCACAAGCTGAGGAGAAGGGTGCCTCCCTGTGGCAAGCAGATACAAGAGAGGCCAGGCAAACTACTGAGCCTTAGTTCCAGTTTCTTCTTTCCATATTTTTTCCATATGGACCTCAAGCAGCCATAGCATCAAATGTTCCTGGGAGCACACTCTCTTCTTTACGCTGTGGCAGAAAATTGCCAGGGCAAGATCACACCAAAACCACACACACAAATAGAGGAAAAAATAAATCTACAAAACATCCACTCAGGCAAAAAGCCTCACGATTTTTCCTAATTTTGAGAGTTTAAAGTTTAAACCTTATGCTGTATTTTGGTTTTTAATTAAAACAAATCTAATTACACAAGCTTCTGTCTTGCCATCATCCGAGTATAGATACAGACACATTTTTACATATTCAGAAAATCAAAATTTTTTTGCTGAGCACCAGTTAACATCTAATCTTCCTTGATGCTCCCTTTCCATTCTCTGCTTCTAATTCTTCCAAATCAGTTCCTCCTTTCCTGCAGAGTCCTACTCTTGTAAGGACTCCATAGTGCCTTTACTACAAGTTCCTTTTTCTTTATTTTTCCACATTTCCTGAAGCATGTCACTTTTAAAACTAACTCTGAAGTTATCACAGCAATAGTTGGCTTTGTGCCATTATTTAAGTCAAACCTAATCTAGCCAGTCAGATCTCTAGAAACAACTGTATTTTTATCTGAATGAAGACTGCATCAGCAACAGTCAAGGTAATAATATTACCCAGATAGCATCATCCCATACAGGTTGTTGAAGCATTTTCACATGTTTCATCATATTTCAAAACAAATATTTTTGAAACAAGTTATTTTAATTTTTTATTCCTTTTTTTTTTAAGATCTCATTCTCATTAGATTTCTTTTCCTTTCTTCACTGGTAGAGTGGAAAAATGACAGAAAGAAATGGAGGAACTAAAATCAGAAACCAGCTACACTATGCCAATCTTGCTATCATTCTCTGCTTGCTTATCCTGCACATTCCTTTAATTCTATCAGATACTATTAAAGATTCAGTACATGATTTTAAATTGTATTTGATACAGAAAATCACATATTGAAATTCAAACATAGAGCAAATAAATACTTTATCCTTATAAATTCAGGATATGTATGTAAAACACCTCCCAAAGGACTTGTGCATGTATGATGATACCAGTTCTTCACTTTGAATATAACAGGCATCTGTAAGCTCAAGGTAAAAGAAAAAACAGCCATATCTTAGGAAGGATAAAATTATCCTTTTTCAATCTAAGTGAAAAATTTGGATTTAAGAGATGTAGGATCACTGCCTGGTTGCAGAGAACTTTTCCTGCAGTGGCTTTTCCTGCATATTACCCTAAGAGGAAATAAGATTGAATGTTAAACAAATTATTCACTACAATAATAAAATAAACTTTCAATATTTAATGAAAGCAATAAATAATAGGTTGTAATTGTCAAACTAAAACAATTTTAAAGGCAGAATAATTCTTATCCAAACACACTCAACTGGGCTAACAGGCTAAGTCAGGGTTTTTGGTTTTAAAATACACCAAAAAATCTTCAGTATTTTTTCCTCTGTTCTAGAGCCTGATGTAGGCAGATGAAACCTATCATGGTTATCATTGTATCCTGAACTAGTTTATTTGAAAATAATTTGAAGTCAAGGTCTTGTGATACTTTATGACCTCCTTTACTCTTCCTCTGAAATATTCTTGGATGGACTTAAAAGAGGGCTGCACATATGGTCTACCGGATTAAACAAGGAGGTAGGAAGGTCAGATTATTACCAGAATAATTTATATTTCCTTTTGCATTGGCTGTGTACTACATGAGCTGTAAGCAAATGAGACTCCCCAAAATTTATAGTCAGCTACACTTTGGATTGAAAATCAGACTGGGACAAAAGAGATTTTACAATAACCAGAGAACAGAAACCGCGACCAAAAACTGGAGATGAGCGGATAGCAATTAGAAATATCTTACCATGCACCTAGAATGCAGCTCTTCCTGCAGCATATACTTCACTTTTTGTACTCATTTAAGCTAGTATTTCAGATTTTGAAATTTGTTATCACTTTATCAGGGAAGAGAGATCTTTTTTCTTTAGCCTGTCTCTTCACAGCAGTGAAGACAAACCACTCAGTGGTCATTATACTGTACTCCTGCAACTGAAGGCAACACTCTACTGAAAGAAGCTGCGCTGTTCATTTGATGACAGCCTGATTCCTCTTTAAGAAGTTTCTTGCTAAAATTTACTGGAAAGACCCTGTTACCTAGGATAGTCTGTGATATATCCACAAAACAGAATCACTTTAAAAGGTACATGTTCTGCAGTGATTCTAACAATGCTGATCTTTCGGAAACAATCTGTGTAAGAATAAGGACGTCTTTTCACAAAACAAAACACACACTCCCCAGGGGGAAAAAAGTGAGGAACTTTCTGTTCCACATTCTCCAATCATCTCTAAGAAATGAGGATTAATAACTAGTTGCCTGTAGGCAAGTTGTTATAGAATTACCTCCTAAAGGGCTTCTTCCCCTTCACCTTGCTCCCAGTTCTGCCTTGAGACAGCTCCTGTGTTTTGAAGGATATTTAAAAGGTCATCCAAAGTAATCGCCGTGATAAATGCAAAGAAAATCAACTGCAACTGGTTCAGTAAAGGGTTTTCTTTCCTTAATAGAAAGAAAACTTCAGGAAGTGCTTTTGTCAATCCCAGTAAGACTTTGACAGTAACATGTAACCTCAGTCCTTGACCCAGCAAGTCTGAGCTGCATTTAATTGGTCTGTCTGCAAAGCTATGAAAAATTTCTCTTTGTGTACTGTAAAATAAAATGTATATATTTCATACAGCTGGGAAACAATATCTACTATTCAGAGCTGCTGGCAGCACAACAGAGCACTTTCCTTGTTAAACTCTCTGAAACCATCCCCTTTTTCCAGCCCTGCTTTTAGGTGCACTGAAGAAGCCAAAAATATAAAAGTCAACAAGTGGAAAGCATAATCATTGGAAAACTCAAAGGATATAAATCATTCTTAGGAGAAACACAACATTTGGTGAAAATCATGAGAACCTTGCAGATTTGTTGGGTTGGTTTGTGGAGCTGGGGAAGGACTTATCAGGAAAAAAAAACATTGAACCACACTGAAACCAAATCCTCATCTCTGTCCTGTCCATCTCTTTTTTTTTTTTTTTTTTTTGTCTACTTACTGCTCTTCCTCAGCATCAAGCTACTCCCCATAAATCCACAAGCAGCCAGGTGGACTTTTATGAGATAAATCTCAGGATAACTGGGAACCCAGGTTTTTTTTAAAAAAAAACCTAAGCTTTTCAATACCTGATCAAATAAACATTCAAAGAGGAAGAATTTAAAGAGGAAGAGACAGAAGCTTTCTAACCTCTAATTCTCATGTCTGTCAGCATGAGTTACCATGGCAGTTTGAACACACATTGAGCTTGTGGCCATTTTTATGGCTGGAAACAGGATGGGCTGAGGTGTATCAACGTTACAGAATGAGTCAGCCAACAAATCCATGCCAGGAGATTCCCTCCTGGAGTAGCTACAGCAGTCATAAAGATGTAAACAAAGGTAGCAACAGGACTTATTTCATTGCTGAGGTGCAGCTACCCAAGGAGTTTTGCTGGCAACAAGATCTTAGTAATGGGAGGGAGGACTTTCCAGTTTCCACTTAATAGACCCAAAACTAATAAAATTTATAGCACAGACTGAGCCTGAGCTGTATAAAAACATCATCGCTGAAAGTTTGCAAAGCACTGGTTAAAAGGAGAAAAATGGTTATGTAAAGGATGTCAATATTGATAAGAAATGTAGATTTTCATTGATCCCATACTGATCCAGCAATAACATGTCTCTTATAAACATCACCACCTCACAGGACTGAACACAGTAATACAACTTTTAACTTCTTCTAGGCATTCATTTGCAATCAAATGACAAACAGGTAAATTAGGTGTGTCCTGTACAGAAAACACATGTGGAAGTGATGCACGTCATGTATAAATTAGATCTATTTTTATTCTTCCAATTACCTTCAGATGCAGCAAGAACTAACCAGAGAAAAGGTATTCCTGCATGCAAGCAATGTCAACATGCAAGACCATTTTGAATCTTTAAAGCACCTCACAATTTTAAAGTCACTGGCAGTAGAAAGGCATAAAAAAAAAACCAAAAATGGGAGTATTTTACTGTTAAGGGACCTGGACAACATTCTGACACAAGTTTCCTTGTTGTTTTTAACTAAAGCACAGAGAAATAAAATGGTTACAGTAACAATTGGTAATCACGAGACCCTTTTTTTTAAAAATCCTGAGCAGTAAAAGAACATTCCCTCAAGTATTGTTTGGGTGGGCACTGAACAAATGCTGAAAGCACTCACTCCTGTTCCTCCCTAGATGCTGTTTGGTGTTGCTCATAGCTAAATGGCAAAGCACTAGCATTTATACAGTTTTATATCTTCAAGCACTGGTATGAACTGAAGGGAATTTTTTTCAGCCTTTTGTAGGTGCGTGATAGTTACACAATGCAGAAATACAGGCTGCTGAACACTAATTAAAAACAAACCCTTAAAATACATATTCCATTTGCTTTAGAGCATCAATTATAAAACCAGATGTTAGAGCCAGATGTCAAAGAATTATTTTTCATAAGCCACAGCTTATAGCCATGTAGCCTCCATTTATCATCTCAGATGGGAACATTTAATTTGACAGCACACATTTTGGTTAATAGCCAGTTTCAACATTAGCACTTGTTTTTTGCAATTTTATGTAAAGGGATGCGATAAAACTGTCTATAATGAAAATTCTGTTATTTCAGTACCTCAGCATTTACAAATCATGTCTCTCTGTGCACAAGCTGAAAATGTTTTACACACTTGTGAACGTCTGCAGTATGTCTCAGAGGAATAGTTCTTTCCACATGCCAGCTTATTTAATATATATCTACAGATAGGGTTTGCTCCTAGAAGCTGTGCTCCTCTTTTAAGACACTTATCTTAAGAGAACGAAAATAAAACATCTTTGCTCCTGTGTTTCTTGAACATCACAAAACTTCACTGATTGCAGTGGATAATTTTGGTTTAAAAAAATATTGCATTCTGTTACTTTTGGTAGATGGTCTTAACAAAAATTTGGGCCTAGAGCTCTCAGGGCAACCTATATTTAGCAGTACAAGTCCTGTGTTCTCGTGTATTTCTTGCATTTCCAGGTAAAATCTATGCCAGGTCTTCAGCTGCTGTCAGACTGGCACAGACCCAGTGACTTCAGCACTGTATTTAAGTTTCTTTTACGTTTGACATTAAAAAAAAAAATCTAACTGTTCTGAAGCCAGAAATAGTAAGGAAGTGATAATTGGCATAAAAATCTGCCAATAGGTATCAATCCACCCTGATTTTAGCCCTAAAGGTGAACAGTCCCACTACAAGGCTTCTACTGAGAAAAACTGGGTAATCATATCAAATTATGTGACAAATTTGTGAAAAGAGCAAATTAATTTTCCTTCTGAGTAAAGCCAGGATTTGACTCTCCAGATAGTGAGAAGACACAAGTACACTATTTCAACTGGGATATTTCAGGTTTGAATTATTTTGTCCAGACAGCAAAACAGATTTTTTGGCTGCCCATCACACATTTTCAAACACAGACGTTAATTTAAGAATAAAATCCTCAAGAAGTAAAATCAAGATGTTTAATGCAGCCCTATCAGAAAGACATATTATATGTGCTGCCTATACTTGTGAAAAATTAGGGAATGGGCATTTTGATAGCTCCTGTTCATAAATCAAAGAACGTAAGGAACTGATACAAGAAGGGACTAAAGAGGAAAATAGAGTATCATCTATCAAACACTTAAAAAGGGAAATGGAGATGATTCATAACACACCTTGAATTCTTCAATGGGAGGCACAGTCAGATCACAGACTCCAACTGCTAATAAGAAAAACCCCATCTCTTAACTGCAGATTAATATAGAAATCACATCCAACATCCTTTCATGCTGACATAAAAAAAACCATACCAGCCAGCTTTACTTTTCTGTTAAGAAGGATTTCAAAAAGTGCCCTAAACCAGGACACAGGGGTGCTGAAGACTTGTGTTAACTCCTCCATACACTTCAGAGGCAGAAACGCAGGAGGCCTGAGTGTAACCATGCTCAAAGAGCCTCCCAGATTCTGAGCTGATGAGGATAGGAGGGTTAAGATTCCTTCTGTGAAACAAATGTTTTCATTGGGGTTTTTGTTTTTTCTTGATTTTTTTTTTTTTTTCCTGTCTCAGAGATTGGAAGTTCCACCTATTAGAACTGGTGGAACATCAGTCTTACCCCTTCCGGTCAGTATGCAAGCAAAACAAAAACAAACATATTAATAAGTTAGTAGATCAGAATATAGTCATGACATTTCAGCTCCTGAAAATAAAACAATATTGAAACATCAGAGTTATTCACACACTGAAAATTCTGATTTTTCAATATCCTGTAGCAGTAAAGTCAGCTCAAGGCTTTTGAACAAGTCACAGTTCCTTTCCTGATTTTGGATATTTGTATACAAATACAACATAAAGAGACTGAATTCACTACCGAACTTCTGATACACACAAAATAATGTTCTGACACAGGAAAAGGCCTGCATACAGTAATTGTAACTATTGGTTTCAGTTGTTATGTTCTGGCAAAAGGTTTTCAGTACTCTCATATCTGCTAGCATCACAGGAGAAGGGCAATGCAGCTTAATTAACTTGTTAACAATGCAGAAGCAATGAGAAACTAACATTCTACCCTTTCACATAGATCATGCATGTTGAACAGCTCTAACATTCAGATCATTAGCCACAAAAAAGTTGTTTTTCCAGTCACTGACATCCATGTTTTTATTTCAGCAGCCATAACACTGTAATGGCTAAATGGGTTTGCTTTCCCAGAGTGTCTGGGAAATGATTTTGCTAATCTTGGTTCACAAACTCATTACCAAACTGAAATCCAGCATCTTTCCCAGGGTCTAGCCTGAATATCAAATTTCAAGCACCTTTCACTACTCCTTATTTATGTAGTTCTTTATTAAGCCTGCATTTTACAGCCTTTCTTTACAACCTGGGCATATTAAGTAACAAGGTTCTGGATAACTGGAAAAAATTCAGCAGCAGCTCAGGAGGTATCTCAGATTTGGAACAGAGGTGTAAAATAATTCACAGAGCAGCAAAGTACAAAATGCTGATGCAATTCATGTGGCTGCTGCTGCATTCATTCCATTGTACACAGGAAGGTGCGTTACCTTCCTTCCCATCTCACCTTAGCCCAGGAATTATTTTCTGACGAACAACTGTTTCAAGAGCAATATCAAATTTCCACAGCAAGGCGACCAGCACAGCAGCTAAATAATCTGCCCTTGTGAAGCACTGCAGATGTTTGAAACACTGCGCAGACAATTTAGGGAGTTTAAGGAGACACAACTCCCTAAACCTTCAGCATCGTTTCAGCATCCTTTCCAAGGCAGGCAGGCAGGCGGGGATGCACTGCAAGCAGTCATGTGGCAGCCAAAGGAGTGCACCAGCTATGAGGAAACAGGGATAAACTCTTCTCAGAGGACAAGAGACAAGAGCACAATCAGCACAAGGGGTAAACGGAAAACTACTATTAGGAACTGGGTGGCGGTGGGGGAGGATGGGGAAGCTCTTACAGAAAGGGTGGTCACACCCTGGAACGAGTTGCTTTGCTATGGAATCTCCATCCTTGGAGCTATTCAAGAACAGCTTGGGAAAGGTCCCAGCAACCTCAACTGACTTCTAAGTTGAATTTACAATGAAGAAAGCTCTGCTGTGACTGGCTTGGAGCAGACAACTTCCCCTCCCAGCCTAACTGGTTCCTTGGTTTGATCTCACTTTCCACCCCACATTCACGATTCCACCATTTGGGAACAGAAAAGGGAAGCCCAAGCAGCGGAAAGGAGAGGCACATTTTCTGCCACAGAGGCTGAGCAAGGCAGAAGTAGCTTCAGCAGCACACCCAACATTCTTTTTCCTTTTTAAAGTTTGCTCTATCCTCTACCCCCTTAGAAAAAGACAGCATGTACTAAAATCATGAAGTTTATCACTCTAATTTCATCTCCTCAAACAGTATTCTTCTGGAAGGGGCTACGACATGCTTAGTTTTCCATGGAATTTTGAAGGGCTACAACCTCCCTGCAAACTTGAAGAATGTCTGCAGCTGGAAGTATGCTGGATCCAGGAAGCCTTTCATATTCTACCCTAAATCCATCACAGTGGATATAGCATTTTAGAAAATTGCTAACTTTTGAAAACAGACTTCTGCCAATTAAATGTCTGGCCTGTGCAACAGCTATTAACTGAAGACTTCTGCATTTTCTTTTTCCTCCTTCAAAATCTCAGTTTGATAAATTCTTTCTTAAAATTTCAAATTATCTACTGAAATAATAGAAATTTTCAAGTGTCCTAAAGAACTGTCTCATTTCAATTTTAATGCTGCAGCAAATTAACAATTCCAACCAAGCATTTTTCCTACAGTTCACAAGAAAGTTAGAATTGCATTTAAACTGTAAAAATAGTTCTCATCTTATCAACTAATCTTATTAAACTAAGTAGCAAAGTTTTCTATCACATCAATGTCTATTTAAGTCTCACAAAGAAGGGGAATTCCTAAACATATAAAAATTGAAAAAAACATAGGACTTTGTTTCATCCTTCCCAGTTTCTAGAAGAAACTGCACAATGAACTCCAAGATATTTCAGGTTGCTTCATTTTAGTTCCAACAGTATTTAATGAGTTGGTGATGTGCTTGCTCAAGTGTAACTTCAAGAAAATTAAATAAAATACAGTAATGCAAACTGATAAGCTGAAGAGTGAAAAAAAAAGTTCAGAAATTCTCATTTGCAGACAGAGATGGCATTCAGAAAGTTATTGCTACTTCTAATTATCACAAGCAAACAGCTGGTGTATAAAATTGTTAGTTAGTGACCAAAAGGATAAACAGATCTGTTATTTAAATTTATTTCAGAATGGAAATGGGCTTTTGGAATGAAGAAGACCTATAACTAATTGATTTATACACTCTAATTTGTTTATTTCAGTTAGAACATAAACATTTTGTACATTCCTGAAAGACCTGGCAAGGAAAGTAACTAAGAAATAATGATGTTTCTTGCTTGAGTATTTTATCATTGTTCATTTTATTACTGCTCTTTTTTTTTTTTCCCCTACTGGACATACGAAATATGCAAAAGTTCCTGTTATTGTAAAACAGATACACAAACAGAGGAATTTGGCTTTTCCCTGACTCCATTGCAAAGGAAATTAATCAGTATTTTACCTATTGTCACAGTTAGGCATGGTTGTATTTTTTCAAAACTACATTAACTGCAGACCATATATGTGGGAATTGAGGTCAAATCTCATTCTGCCCATCCACTTTTCTTTCTGTCACACAAACTCCCTTTATTTCCTCCTGCCATTTCCCAGGCTTTCTTGACACTTGGAGCAGCACCACTAAGGGGTTAGGAGGGATTATCCCAACCTATAAGTGCTACATCACGAAAATGGGCATTGCTCTAAGAACCACTTAATGAGTAATTAACAGTATATAACACCTGCAACTTGAAATAACTATCTCCCAACATTTTAAGTTGAATTTTTAAAAAATATAGATTTCTTAATATGAAGAGGGCTCATTATGAATAAATACCACTCTTTTAGTTCCATTTTAGTTCCTTTTTATTTCAGTTTTTATTTATTTATTTTTAATTTATTTTTTATTTCAGTATTTATTTATTTCAGTTTTTTTGCTTTCATTTTGCTTGTAACTTGGAAAAAATCCCAACATTTTAAAGCTTATAAAGCAAAAGGTAATGGTATGCCAACATCATTCACAAAGCAACCCTACTTGCAAGGCTGGTCTCACTGTCTGTCTAAGTGACAGTGTTAGAGAGCAAATAAACATTTTAAAGTGCAACCCAACTGTAAATATGCCCTTCTCAGTGCAGCCTGACAATAAGTTTTGATTTTTGTGTGTATATGCATGAACATTCATATAAAACTCAGAGGGAAAAGCACTAAAAATGGCATTGAGAAGATTCAGAAAGCCTAAAGAGAGTCACAAAAATCTTTTTTTAATGTCTTCAAATTCAGAAGTCAGACAAAACTGGAAACTGCCATGTTCGATTTTTGCATAATCCTTATTTCATGTTAAGAGTATAGAGTCTAATCATGAATCTGGATCTCTCAAGAACACACCAAGCCTAAACACAGAAAGAAAAGCATGCTGAGGGAATGGCCTGAAGTTGTGTCAGGGCAGGTTTAGGGTGGATATTTAAAAAATGTTCTTCCCCCAGAGTGTGGCTGGGTACTGAACGGGCTCCCCAGGGCAGTGGTCACAGCACCAGCCTGATAGATCTTGAGGTATGTTTGCACAATGCTCTCAGGCATATGGTGGGATTCTTGGGGTGTCCTGCACAGGGCCAGGAGCTGCACTTGATGACCCCTGTGGATCCCTTCCAACTTTGGATGTTTCATGAATTTGGGATGAACGGCTTCAGCAAGATCCCATATCCCTCTGTGGGGCACTGTGACTGAACACAAAATCTCAAGGCACTGCACCTATTCCACAGGCCAGAAGGGACAGTCCAACCCCCTTGGATTATAAGGAGTTCAGCCTCCTTGTGCCACCCATCCTGACTTTCACCCAGGCACACAAACCCTGAATTTTGCACCTTGTTACTAACAGGGAAGTTTGGTGGTGGTGTGTGTAATGCCAGACGCTGCCAGCAAAAGAATGATGCTGGATAAGCTCAATAGGAAGTGAAAATCTTTATCTTTCAGGAAAAACACAGTCCTGAATACTTGAAATTGGTTCAGAAGCTTCATTTGAGACTGTAGGTAGTACTCTGATTTTCCTTTAAGGAGATTGACCCAAGCAATATGCCTGATGTATCATGGAACAGCTCTTAGTTATTTTAAAGAATAAATGAATCAATTAACTGAACTGTTAAAGCTGGAAAAAGAATGAGCTAAGACTGGTTAGTATGACTTAATGCTCAATTGCTTAATAATTAATATATATATATTTTATAACTGTGCGTAAAACTTTCAGATCTAGAGGGTTTTGGTTTCCCAAAAGCAGAAAAAGAGCAATTAAAACTCTGCCTTACAAAACATTTTTTTTTTTTAGGCAGACCACAACCAAAGCAAACACCCAGACCCAGCCTCGAGTGCCCCCAGCTTTAAGAGATTACATCCTGAATCCTGCTGCTCCCATGACAATCCCAATTCAGACCTCCCCAAGGAGCAAAATGAGGCACTTCAAGCCCCCAAGTCTCCAACAATCCCTTTCACACATTGCAGCTTCGCTTTATGATGATTCTGAGCAGACACATCCCTAAACCATGACCTCTTCCAAAATTTCAGAGAACTTCTAGTAAAACAGACCAATTTTTCTTCAGCACTGGGCTCTCCTCATCTACTTGTGACCTGTTCCTGACTTGCACACAGAGTTTGGTTGTGTCTCCCTGCACGTGAAAGGACCCACCCTCTTTCTGATGGGGATGCATTTCAAATGCTGGCGTGAAGAGCATGTCGGGAGCTGCTGGCTCAGAGGAGCTTGGAAGCAAACATGGAGAGAGCTGGAGAAAGAGAGCTGGGCTTATGCATGACTTTTCCACACACTTTTGTAAGAATTTTAGGCTAGTCCAGACAGTTGGGAAATCCCAAATGACAGATGATCCATTTTTATGACCCTTACATTTCCATTGTGGATATAACTCATATTGGACTTGTCTCAAAAAAGCACCACACTCAAAGCCAAAGAAGATGTAGCACATTTCAAAACAGTCTTTTTCACATCTCTATGGTTATTCTAGGAGGAGTTAATGTAAAAAGTAGCCAAGATGACATCTGCATTAATATATACATGCAGCACCTATGGGTTTACTCGTTAATTAAAGCAAGAGCCTTTATGTCATTTGTACAGCGTGAGGTAAAGAACATTTTTCCTGTCTGTATAAGCTTTGGTACACCAGTTTCCTCCCTAAAGAGCACATAATAGCTACATTTAAGTAAATCAGGTCAACATGTCCTCCTTTATTTTATGTTAAGGTAAACTAACCTTCCTGTCCCACTGCAGCCCAATTTTTCTTTATAGCTATTTAAAACCTATTATAGGTTAACATTAACATTGAGACCTCTTCCTGCACTGTCTGATTTTGCTAGATGATAAACTTAATAGCACTTAGTGATAGACAGCAACTGAGAAGCTGAGGGAAGGGGGGATTTCACCTCCAACAGCAGCCTACAGCACTCGTAGCAGTTTAATAACGACATCAGTAAAAAGGCAGATCTACCGTAAAATGCCTGCGGTGGCAATTACTCTGCTTTGTTTACTTTGGCTGCAGCCAGCAGAGAGCAGGATCCATTCTGCTCACCACTTCTTCCCTTCCAGTCACTCCTATCCCACATCTGGACAGGGAGAAGCTGTAACTCAGGGTGGGGATCAGGAAAGTTTCGAGGATGGATCCCATACTGCACCTGGCACAGACAGCATTTCTGCAGCACACAGACACTCGCCCCGCTGCTACGGCAGAACGCATTAGCCTTCAATGGTCTGCACACTAACTGCAACCTTGGAAAAGACATTACCTCACAAGCAAAATATCTTGCACTGTGTTCATTTTTCAAGATTGAATTAAGCCTGTTTTGGTTAAATGCGAATATCAGTAGTTTGGAAACCCAAATCTGACGCACATGTCTCTCTATACTGCCTCAGAGGTTCAATCAGGGGATGTTTAAAAGCTTTCTGCTGGTAGCAGGGAGCAAAAGTCCCTCAAGAGGCATGATTTGTCAAGAGGTTTCTGATTTCCAAAGCTGGTATTCAGGAGCAGTTTTGGTCTCAGGATCGGTGTAGCTTCTAGAGACAGCAACTCTGCAGTTATGCTCTCAGGCAGCTTTAGAAATACCTTCATCTGCCGAAAGCAATATTTATAGTAAGAAAAACCATGTAAGTTACTTCGGCAACACTCAGTTTCTAAAGACATTCACACTTGGCTGATACCTGGCTCTTATCTTTCAGGGGAAAAAAAAAAAAAAAAAAAAAAAAAAAAAAAAAAAAAAAAAAAGACAGAAAGGAAAACCTTTGTTTTAACAATGACAATTGAAAAACTAGCTGTTCTCTTAAAATGATACTAACAGTGCTAAAATTATTCTAATCTGGGCCTTCCTGTCCTCAGTCCTACCTGGTACAGAGTAAAATTCATGGAATAAAGAGAAGACATTTCAACACCAAAAGAAGTTATGGACTCTGGGATTTTGCTCTGGCTTCCATATGGTCATGGAAAACAAGGAGAATTTTTTAAAGACGTCTATGTGCCTTCTTGTACAGATTTAGCTGCTTTGGAAGTGCATGTAAGGAGGTGTCACAGAAAACCTTGCTATCTCCTTGCCAAGGAAACCGGACAGGTATCCATCTGTACTCTCTAATGAGCAGCACAAAGCAACCAGTCCTTTCATCTGATCAACTTCCTCCTAGAGTTGGACTCAATTATTCTTATGGGTCCCTTCCAACTTAGGATATTCTATTGCATAATAATGCAAACAGCTATTGACTTTTCTCCACATGAAAACAAACTGTCTTGCATTTGTCCCAAAGTCTCCAAAAACTTCTCTAGTAAAATAAATACCCATCACAGTTCCAGATATCTGCTTATCTGTTCAGCATATCATGACTATTTTTTTCATCCCAAAGTATGAGTCCTCAAGCTGGACCTATGAGATGGGACAGGAGGAAGCTGGGAAGCCCTTTAAAGAGGGAGATGCTAAGCTGTACATCCAGGAGGGCTCCTCTGAGCACAGAGCAGCCACAGAGCACATCTGACCACAACATTTCTAGTTTACCTGTGTCCTTATAAATGGGAAAAGAACAAAAGAGCAGCAGGAGAGGAGGCAGAAATCAACTGTGAGAGTTTAATTCTCGATGCATGATACTCAAAATCAGAATGAAGGCGTTATCAAAGAACACCAATAGCCATGAAAATTTATGTAAGCAGCACAGACAGGTGCTATGTATGTCCCTTCTGCTTCCCAGCCTCAATGCACACTCCGTTTCAGGATACAGTGGCATCCCAGGAAGCTGCAAATGCTCAGGAATGCAGTGGCTCTTGTCTCTCTGATAACCCCTTGAAAAAAAACATACTGTTTCATGTAAATTAGAGGAAACCTAGGAATCTAGTCTAAATCAAGTTCTAGGCAAGACCCCAGCCAACCTAATATATGGAGAGGCACAAAAGTGCCTCCACTTTCCACTCCACCTCCCTTGAACTCAGCAAGAACTAAGCCCCAAACCCCACAGCCGGTGGCAAATGCAGTTGGTTGGGAGAGAAAAGCTAAAGTCTCCTTGCAAGGCAGCTCTCCAAGGCTGAGCCCCAGGAGAGGCAGTACCTGCAGCACGTGTGCAGGGGGCACAAAAAGAACCTGTGTGCCATGGCCAGCAGGACAGGGCCAGCCCAAGGGCTGCCTGAGGACAGCTACCGATGGTTTCTCTGCCAGCCCTGGCTGAGGGGAAACCTGGACACATGACAAAACAGAGAGGGGCCAAATGTTCTACTCCTTTTAAAAACAAGTTGCTGTTTTTGTTTCCAAGCTCCAGACTCTTTGGATCTAATTAAATTTGAAGAAGGAAATGAGGAGTAAGCAAAATTCTTGGACAGCAGGCTGGTTTGTTCAGCTAGCTGGGGCTGCAAGCCATGGGTGAAAGTCAGTGTCAGGTGCTAAAGCAAACCTCTGTGTCCTTCAACAGCAGCAAGAAAAGTGTGAACAAGACAGAGGATATACCTATTTTAGGAATGTAATTGTTTTATAGGAAACACACCAACCCCAGTGTTCTTCTAATCCTGCTTTTTAATACTCAGCACTTGTAAATTCCTTCAATCTGTCAAGTCCAAGATTTCATCTGATAGCATAAATATTTGTTCCACACCATTTTTGGGGTTTTTTTCAGTTCTTAATGTTTGTATAAATATCACTCAGTGAACACTGGACCTGTGAAGAATTAAGAAAATATGCCTTTAACTACCCTGCGCAGGTCATCTGCAACAAATCTCATGGCAAAGTAGCTTCTGGAAGCCCCTGCTTTACCATCACCTCAAAAACTTGGTAGTGATCTTCCAGAGACCCACCATGGAGAGGCCAAACAACTGTTACTGGTCTTAAAATGAAAAGAACAACTGTTCCATGAAGCTTAAGAGAGCATGTTGTCTTGGCATCAATTCCTACCAAGTCTGCTGACAGTACAGAACAGTAAATAATGCAGATTTCTAATTTATACCTCTTAAAGCACAGCCTAAAAATAGGAAAGACTCCTAGAACAAAGAATCCTCCATTGAGTGCTCAAGAAGGAAATTCTTAGATCTTCTTCTACACCACACATAAACAGGTGGAATCAGTTCTGAAGTCAGATTTTAATAGCTCTGAGAGAGATTGTCTTTCACAGTTGCATTATTGAAGCCATGTAAACTCCTGGAATCCATATCATCTTCTAACTATAAGCTGCAGAGATTAAATTTCTTGCTGTGTGAAGAAATACTTGAATCAGTTTGTTTTGAATCTGTTGCCTGTCAACTTTTTTTGATCTTGTCAAAGGCTGTCTAAGGAGATCACTGTCAATGGAATTTTTGTGAAATCTACATTAGAATCTGAGGAGATTACTACAGAGCTTGGATGCTAGAGGAACTTCTTCAAATAGGTTTCAGGTTATTTATTTAACTGATTCAGAACTTTGTTTCAGCTGGCAATAGCTCAAGAATTTTATTTTCTAGTCTCTTTTGTTGGCTCACATAAAAAAAAAAAACACCAAAAAAACAACAACAACAAAAAAAACCCCACAATTTCTGTCCTTTTCCAAGTTCAAACAGATATTCTTTTTCTTTACCCCTGAATTATGACAAAGCAAGTGACATTCAAAGTCAGCATTCAGAAAGAGCCCTGAGAATAGATGTATGCCAGTTCCCTCTTCCTATTGAGCTGATTTTATATACTGCCTTTCTGTGTCTCTAGCTTTTTGTATGATCTCTGTTACTTCACTCTCTGATACCTTCACTTTGTGGGAAATTGTGGGGGCAAAAAAAATAGCACTGTTTAGTCCAAGTTCAAGCAGAAACGCAGAAATTCAGAAATACATTCTGAATGTTGGCCAGCTTTAATTTTTATTTAACACATTCCAGTGGCCTCCTCCCCTCTCCTGGTGTGAGAGAAGAGCAGATTATCAGATGACCCTTCTTGCCCACAGTGACTTAACCCAGGGACAGGCCAGGAGACCTGAACATTTTCTCCCAAATTCCGCAGTAGCCCACTTGCTGTAGGACAGTTTTGCCTGACTGCTCCAAGCCATTTAGGACACTGCAGCTTGGTAAATTACTACAGTTAAAGGCAAACAGAGTCGATTTCCAGAGCTGTAACATTTTCCTAGAAGGACCAGACTTTTAAGAGCCACCCCATCACATGTGGGAAGCTTAATTAAATACCTTGCAGTGTTGAAAGACCACATCAGATTTTACCTCTTATATACTCACTCCCTTATTACTTCAGCTTCATTCCCTGCTAGATTTTGGGTAGCTATATAAAGAACAGAAGAAAGCTTCCTCTTCTCTCAACAAGGTTTTTTAACCCCTCAAAAAGTGAGGAGAACCTGCAATATTCTGCAATAAATGTCGAATGTTCTTTCCACACACCACCTTTCAAACATGATTGAGCAGTACAGGTATGTTAGTGCTGCACTGCATATCCCTCTGTTACAAATCACCTGAAAACAAAGAGAAATTTAAATGTGAAGTATGTCTATCTTTGGTGAAAATAAATTGCATTTTATATGGCATGAGGTAAAAGCTAACACCAATGTATTATAGTATTTAGTAGCTGAGCAGTTCATTAATAATTCCTTTAAAAGTTTCAGGAATCTTTGCTACATTTCATCTTAAGCAATTGTCTCAGGGCACTAATATTAACATATAATGATTTGAAGGCAACAAAAAGCAATATGCAACATCACATATAAAAGGACACTTGGTGACCACTACTAAAGAAGTGAACTACCTCATTCTCTGACTAAAAAGTTCTAAAAATTCTTCCACACTGCTTTTGGCTTCTCTAGACCCAGTTGCCTAAGCAATTTCATCTTTCTCAAGCTGCAAACCCATCTAGAAGGGACTCACCAGGCAGCAGGAAAAGAGAAACTATGGCAATGGCTGGGTCAGCAACTATAGGAATGATGTCGCTTCCCCGAATTTCCATGGAAAGTAATGTTTTCTCTTTTGCAGCAAAAAAAATGACACTCTAATGGTTCCAAGCAAAACAGGGCTCAGCTCAACTACAGCCCTCAGGTTTTGCTTAGAGGATCTATTAAAAAAGCAGTGAAACATCATCCCAGCTGTAACTTTCTGTTGTTAAGGGATGCTTCAAAAAAACATGCAGAGTGCACTTCAAAGTGGTCCTTAGATGAAAAATTACCCCATTTTGGAGCAAGCTTTAGATACTACAATGATGAATTTAATAACCTATCCTTTACTAGTCAAAACAAGAATTTGTTATCAAGATTCCTGCACAATTACCTTGGTTTACAAAATTCAAAATCCTTTATGCTTCTGTGCACCATCAGAGACAACATCCAGATAATAAAAACCACGTTCTCAATTCCCCAGTGGCTGGTTTTTCATGTGAATCATAAATAGAGAATATTAAAAGGAAAAAAACAACTGAAGATTATACAAATTTGGAGAAACCTGCAGGAAAATAGGGGCAATATCAATTGTTTTGACTACAAAATCCACTAAATAATACACATTGTATACAAACATGGAGAGACATTAAATAAAAATATTTTTTTTTTAAAAAAAAGCACAGCTTAGTGTTGGCTCTCTTTTTCCAAAGAAAGCTTCACTTCTTGAAAGCTGTGAGGGACGTGTGATTTCTTACCCATTTATAGGGCTAGCTTTGAATTTTTATGTGTTAGACAGTTTCTTTGCTTTCTGTAACTTTCACATACACTGAAAAAAAAATTAGTTCCCCAAAACAACGACTTCAAACAAGTTTGCAACCACTCAACACATTCCACACAAAGTACAGACATGGTCAGACTTCCATTCCTCTACAGTTCTGGCCCAGATCAAAGAAAAACATGTACTGAAGTCTGTCAAAGTTTCATCTGAGTTGAAGTACAATTGCAATAATCATCAGATATTTAAAGATATTTAAAAGTCACATGCAGTACACACCTACTTCTTAGTTATTTTGTGGAAGATTGCTGATATATTCACTTGATCTTACTTAAATTAATCCAAATTCCAATGCACAGATTGTATGCTATAATGTGTATCATTGAAAATATTTCTGAAAAACCTCTGAATTAACAATAGTTTCATCTGGTTTTAAAATGCTTTCACCAAAATGTACACCATGTCCTTGGCTAACCACAACAGTTAAAAGGCATAAAGAAACAGAGAACTTTATCATGATCTATGTGCCCATGAAACAAAAGTGCAGGACATCTGGAACAAGCTGGATACTATCTGAACCTGGGGTTTGGATAAAGCCCTCATAGCAAGTGAAGGCACATGAAAACCATGGACCTAAAGACAGACCATACTCTGAAATTTTCCAAAATTTTGACATTCAGAGCTGCATTACAGCCACATACACTGCTTAAAATTCAACAGTCTATGATAAAAAGATGATTTTCCACTAAGAAAATTTACTCTTCATGGCAAAACCACGTGTTTCATTCACCATATTCTTTGGCTGTGGGTATTTGTCCTTTATCTTTCCTAATGTTTGTCCCAGCCACCACCTTCCACAAACTCCTACCCCATCATCCCCACCACACAGAGACAGCCCAGTTGCCCACTGCTATATAGATATTTATGCATACTTAGACAATATGAGGAGAAAGACCAGCCCACATGCTGGGGCTCTTGTTTCCATGTGAAGTTTAATATGATGATGGTTTCCATTTCTAGAGGGCAATTTTCTGAACTGATATGCAGATCTGAATCATCTGTAAATAACAACGTCTTCAGCTTGGCATCAGCTCTCTTCTCTGCAGCACTAACCTTTGTTCTTGCCCTAATGACTTCTCAGCCATAGTTTTCCCCAGACTCTGATAATACTAAATTTAGATCAAAACAGATATTTTTTATTATATTCTCTGGCATCTTTGCACTACAACCATTGCCTTACATTAGCTGCACTTTTTTAGTTCCACTCTTTATTCCCATAGCTCTTTTTCCAAGAGTGCTCTAACAACTAATTATGTGAGCTAATAGATAAGAAAAAAAAATTTATTTTTTTCAGATGCTCATGTGAATATAATTGCATTGTTAAGTACATTTTCCTACTTTCATCCACATATTTATTTTGAAAAGTAACTGAAATGGGATAGTTTAGTCTTCATTATCATACAGGATTACAAACTTAAATATAACAGATCTTTGTTTTAAGAGCCAGAAGAAAAAAAAAAAATAAAAAAAAAAAGGCAAAAAACCCCAGCAACAACAACCCAGCATGGGAATAAGAAAACATTGGAAATCAAAAATATTCCATAGGCAAATGCAGTGATCCTTAGGAATTTTTGACACATATTAAATTGTTAAAAAATTAACAAAAGCTTGACCAAAACATTGTTCCGATTTGTGGAACTAAGTCAGATGCAAAGAGCACTGAAGTCAAAGCTTCTTTTTGACATACTTCAAAGGACTCTGAATTAGACTGTAAATAACAAGCTGCTTTGACTTTAGTTTTGTGTTCTGTTGAAC
This sequence comes from Pyrgilauda ruficollis, assembly GCF_017590135.1. Lineage (NCBI taxonomy): Eukaryota > Metazoa > Chordata > Aves > Passeriformes > Passeridae > Pyrgilauda > Pyrgilauda ruficollis. The sequence continues at coordinate 2,486,252 of NW_024527488.1, forward strand.
ATTTAAGCTATTCAACACCCACAATTCTTTGATAATGACAGAGACCCTTTGTTAGGAATGACTGATTTTTAGTCTACATCTGTGTCCCTTCCTAAACCTACCACAATAAAAGAACTACTTTTCAGCTTGGTCTAACTGGACAATTTTTTGAGAAAATTATGTAACACAGGCCCAACATGGAACTCTCTTAACATGAGAGGCCTAAAAATAAGCAAAGGCTTGAGACTTTACAAGTTCCCCTGGGTGTTATGGGGGGGACAATCATCACTGATGACCTGTAGTAAGACCTAAGCCTACTCAAGCCCATCAACCTGTTGATGGACCTGTTCCCATTTCTCCTCTTCCCACAACAGCCAGGCCTGACATCGACAAAGTCCCTGCCAGCCCCCACAAGGACACCGTCCCCAAGTGAGGGGAGTGGGGCATGCACAGAACACTGATTGTGAGGTCAAAGGGACATCATCTCCCAGGCCTAAGGTGTAAAGGTTGCTGTGCACCAACACGCCATTCTGTCAACGACAGGATCACTGAGAAGGAGCTTTCCCAAGGCTACTGACCTATTTTTGGTGTCTCTGAGGCAGTTCATACGCATCTCTCTTCACTCAAGGACGGATTGGAACGCTGTCTGAAGGAGAAAGGCCGGCAGTGCTGCGGCACGGCCCCTCCAGGCATTCCTCCGTACCCACGATGGTGCAGCAGAACGTTGCTGAGAAATGTTCTCCTGGCAAGGAGCGAGGTGAGAGCCAAGTCTCCCTCCCCACAGCTGGCAGAGGGGGAGCAGCCAAGAGCAGCAGAAAGGGGAAGCAAGAGATCCACAGAGTTACCCCAGAGTAGAGGCCCTCCTCTCATGGGCCAGTGGAACCAGGCTGGGCTGTGGGCACCGGCGCTTCCCCTGCCCTTTAGCCAGCCCAGCAGGGCCTTGGGGACAAAGCTGCAGGGACATTTCCTGAGCTCTACAAGGCACTCACACCACCTGCCCTCTCTTTCTCTCTCTCTCTCTCTCTCTCTCTCCAATGCACACTGTGTCGCCGGGCAGAGGCAGGTGCAAAGAGCAGCCGCCTCTCCAGACATGCCAGGCCAGACCAGGCTCGCCGCCGTTCATGGAGACGGCGAGCACAAGAGTCGGGCAGCCAGACTCGGCGAGCCAAGACTCGGGCAGATGGAAAACCCATCCGGCTCAACCGCGTGCCACTGCTGCGTGCTGAGACCAGCAGCCCCAGCACCTCCGCTCAGGAGGTGTCAGGGCTGTCCCAGGCCGTGGGGCTGGTCACCAGCAGCAGCAGCAGCTTGCCCTGCCAAAAGCAGGGCCTGAAGCGAGGCCACCCACAGGGAGACACAGAACCACAGACACCCGAGAGCCCACCAGCAAAGCGCCGCAGGATGGAGGATGTGCCAGCCCAGAGCGCTGATATCACCAGCCAGGTGGCATTGAGGCTGTCCCAGGACGTTCAGTCACCCAGGAAACAAACACTCCTATACAGACCACCCTGGATCTTGCCCCGCTCCCAAGCCGGGCCCATTCGTGTGAGGCTCGTCTGGCGGCAGGAGCGGCGAGAGAAAAAACCCTACAGTCGGCCTGAAAACCAGAGCAGGCCCAGACGAGCACCAACCCCTGGTGCTTGGCTCCCTCACCCCTCAAAATAAAGTTTTCTGTTTGTTTGAACTGGGAGATGTCACATTCCTTTTTCCAGTCATCTACAGCTGATCTTCAAATAGGGGGCCCCAAGCTCAGTGGAACACTCCAGCACATGTGTGCCCTCAAGGACTCACCCGTCCCATGGCAACACCCAGCGTCATGATGTTCCATGGCCTGGAGATACTAGCCCTGCTTCTGCCAGAGAAAAAACAGAACTGTGCAAAAGGGGCATGGGGATTTTGCAAGCATTCCTGGCTCAGGCAGCCTCAGTGGGAGGGCACAGCTCTGCTGCTGCAGGTGCCCAGGAGGGAAAATCATGGATGCAGCAGGATTATTCCCCTCCCAGCCCAGCCCAGGCACAGTTCAATCTACCACTGCTGCCACTGGGGTTGCATGTACCAGTCTGGAGAGTAACTGGGATAAGAGAGAGTAACTTCCCAACATCAGTGCAGCTGGTGCTGGGAAGGCAAAACTAAACCCAGTCCCAGTCCCCGTCCCCACCCCCCCCACCCCCCGCAAGTAAAAATACACTGCACCTGAAAAAAAATAGCCAGCACCCTCCTGTTCTCTGCAAAAGGGACAAAAAACCTCAAAAGTATTAAAAAAATTAACCAGGTTTTGGAGCAGATACAGGTCAGACTACAGGAGGCTGGAAAAGACTGTACAAGTGACAGTTCGCAGAGGAAAATTAGCAGGAAATCCCTTCTTTCTGCTATTAAAATCTCAGGCTGTTGCCATCAGACACTCAAGCCACAAGAAAAGTACTCTAGTACCAGCATCCAACTAAGCACCTGTTTGATCCACTTCAGTGGAAAGCCATCACTTAGCAAGCAGAATTCCTCCCCTGGGTTACACACAGCATATTTTTTTCCAACTGGAAGTGCTACTGGATTTTGTTATCCAGTATTTAATATTAAATTGTGGAAGTATTTTAAATGAAAAGGGAATGAAAACTCATAGTATTTAAAGAAAATTGGCTGGAAAACTCTGATTGCTCCATTCTAAAAGGGAACCAAGGCACCACGAGTCCTAAAAGACTCACTAGCTCTCTCAAACAAGGAATAAAGCCTAAGAGGAAAATTAACAGATAGACTTGAAATTAATTTGGAGTTAATACAGCTTTACAAAGGATTAGACTAAGTTTGCAAGACACCTTTAGTTTGATTCAGAGATTTGTTTGGGTTTTCCTTCAGACTCCAGAGAGCTGGCAACAGATCTCTGCGTGGCGTCCACAGGCTGGGCCAGCAGTCAGGGCAGCGCAAGAGCCAACAGCTCATGGGAAGCAGCAGAAAAAAGCACCATGGGAAGGGCTGAAGGTGGGATGGGAACAGAATGTGTGGGGTGGGGGGAGCTCTGCTCCCACCTGGGCTGGCTTGTGGAAGTAACTGTAATGAATAAACACCTACTTGAATCCAAAAGTCACTCTGCACCCAGATCTGAGGTCCCCAATATAAGAAGAACATGGACCTGCTGAAGTGACCTAGAGGAGGGTCACAGCAATGATACAAGAGCTGGATCTTCTGCTATAGAGATGGGCTGAGAGAGCTGGGGTTGTTCAGCCTGAAGAAAAGAAGATTCCAAGGAGACTTCAGAGCCCCTCTCAGTACTACAGTACCTAAAGGGCACCAATCTTCTCAAATTCCTGCCATGGCTGCCCACCCCAATCCGGAATTTTCCACTGCCTCAGAAACTAGACATGTCTGCTTGTCACAGCATATGTCACAATACACAGAGTGTCACCAGGCAATTTCAGAAATCTTCAAGCATTCTCCCATACACAGTAACACTTCACCTCATCAGAAGGCTTCAGGCATCTGCCCATACAGAGTAGCACCCTGCCACTTCAGAAGGCTGTCAGCATCTGCTCTTCTTGTCCCTCAGCCCAGCCTTTTATCCCCTGACACTGATGCACTGCCCCTGTGTGCCCTCTGCTCCCTTTGGTGGTTGGTCAGTGCCCCTGGGCACTCCATGGCTCATTGCTGTCAGTGCTGCTCCCTGCTCCTCACAGCTGTGCCCATTTACCTCCCAATTACCACAAACTGTGTGCCTACAGCTGCTATCCTGACAAAATCCTGCCATGTTCCCATATCACTTTGCTCCTCATGCTCTCAATATTTTTGTTTCTTTCAATACTCTTTTACCACACTATTTTGGCCTTTAGGAAGCCTTCAGTCACAAATAATTCAAGGGTTTTGAGACTTTTAACAAAGGAAAAATTTGGCCCTGGAACATTTACACACAAAAGGATCTATTCCATAGCATTATGGAGTAAGAGCTTTCTTATAGCACCCATCCACTGCCCAAACCAAGATGCACAATCTTATTTGCCACCAAACAACTATCTTTCTGGAATCCAGTATTGTAACCATGAATACACATGGGGAAAAGCCTAAACTCCAGTGTTACCCCAATTACTTGTGGTTATGGATCACAGATCAGCTTTGAATCTTCAGCCTTGCCCAGAGCTACAAACAAGTTGTCCTGGTTTGAAACAGTTTAAAGAGGTGGGAACTCTGAAATGGGTAACCTCCCCTTGATTCCAACCAATCCCTTTCTACCAATAAGGAACAAGTAAATAGGTATATGTGATAAGATATAAGTGAAAAAAAAACCCAACAGTTTAATAACAAACAGAATGCCAAAAGGCAAGGAAAAAAAGTTAATATCTGCTAGATTGCAAGCTGCTAAATCTCACAATGCCATGGGAACAAAGAGAGACAAAAAATGCCGGAAATGCCCATTCCCAGGGCCTTGCTCATCTCTGAGCCTGAGAAAATGGCTCAGTCCTCTGGTGCTTTCTGCCAAGTGTCACATCAGACTGCTGAAAAACTCCACTTAAAAGTTTTATTTAGTGGTACTTTTACTACCTTAAAGCTGGCACAACCTTTTATTAACCTGGTGTGATGTTTACAAGGCTGTTCTGCCAATTAGTTAACTCTGTGGAGGTACATTACAGCCATATTTTCCCAAATACATTTTATTTAAACCTTAGGCTAATTCTAGCTTTATTATCAAGATATATGCCCCTTAAAAATAAAAATTATCAAAATTCTACATCAATCTTTAAGCTGCTCCAACCCTTAAACCACAGATTGGAACTGAAAAACTGATGTAATGATAATAAGGAGTTCAGTCCCTCAAAAAACAAAACACAATCTACAGGACAATGTGAATTAGAAGTGATCCATTGCATGGGAAAATGAGTTGTATATTAAATGCAGACAGCCCTTGAGTTTCTGCATCTTTTAAATAGTGTGAACCCGAGATTGTTATCTGCACCACCTTTAGAGACTGAGGAACCCAAATTTGCATCTATACCAAACCCCCAAACTGGGCTATTGTGTCAGATTCAGGATTTGACCAGAAACTGTACCCGGAGCCAAAACTTTTCCAGCTGTAAGTTTTGTTGAAATTGTATGCTTCCATCAAAATTTTAAGTTTTGACAAACTGGCAGTTTTTGATATTAAAGTGGCTTTCTCAGAAAAAGTCCCAGTAAACTCAAACTCTAATCCCGAACAAAACAGCCAGACTTTGTAAAAGACCATGAGGATTCTTCTGGTTACCAACTGCTAGTTGCCATTTAAAAGAAACAGTATATACTTCAAATCAAGAACTTAATGAAAATATAGGAACAGTGTAGATGGAGCTGACATGCCTCAAAATTATGAGATCCTGACAATGCTCTCAGCACAGGGGTAAGTAAGACTGCACTAAATCACTACAGATTACACTGAATCACAGAATAGGCTGAGTTGGAAGGGACCCACAAGGATAATCAAGTCCTGCACAGCACCATCCCTAGGAGTCACACCTTGTGCCTGAGAGCGTTGTCCAAACTCTTCTTGGACTGTCAGATTTAGTGCTGTGACACTTCCCTGGGGAGCCTGTTTCACTGCCCAGCCACTCTCTGGGTGAAGAAGCTTTTGCCAATATCTGCCCTAAACATCCCCTGAGACAACCTCAGGCATGAATATCTGAATATTCTGTTGATATGTTGATTCTGTGTCCAAAAAAATAAAGTCACAAGTGCATGATTATTATTTTTAACTCTTTTCAGATATCTCAAGAAGAGAGGAAATGGTAATGTGACAAACCTGCAGCCTAAACTAAGTTTCCATGACTAGAGAAAGATGGACATACACAAAATAATTTGGTTAACTGAAAGAGCTCATTTTATTTTGTTTTGCTATCCATAAACTCCCTGATCTCTACTAAATGATGAAGGACAGCATGTGAAATGTCTGTTCTATACACGTGTAATGGCAAACTTTTAAGGCACCCCAACTGGACCAGAATTTTATGGGTACTGCACACCTTTTATTGGATGCCCTGTGAGGAGCAGGCTCCCCATTAGGATAAACTCCTGCTAACTATTTTACCTACTGCATTTCCTAGGATCAAAACCTCCAGACCTCCAGAGTCCCTCCCCAGAATGTCACCAAGAATGTGTTGTATTTTCCTGTGAAAAGCTTCAGGTGCCAAACACAACCTAAGGAGCAGTTTGAGCAAACTGTCTCGGAGGGGATGTTGAATGTGCACAAACACGTGCTCTGTTTTTGCAAGGGAACCAGCCAGATCCCTGCTGATGCATCAAGTGCAGGAAAGTATTTGGCACCAGCCCTCAGACCCAGAATGTATCCCCTTGTAGGCACTGGAAAAACGTTCCATTTTTAGTTGTTCAGGCATGTTGGGTCTATACATAAGCAAAGAATTCTGTCTGTCTAGTTGTGCAAAGACAGTAACCCTGTCCACTGCTCTGGTGCTTCTAGGTATTGCAAGGCCGAGAGGACTGAACCTTTCCTTACCATATTTTAACCTGTCTTTAACCTGAATTGTATTTGCTGAGAAGAAGGACTCTCAGGACAGATAGGGTCCCTGCACACCAAGGGCAGGCCCTGATTGCCACTGGGCAGATCTGGGACTACAACTGGGCCCAGTCACACCTGGACTCCATCAGGAATTTAGAAAGCCAAGGGATCCTCTCATAACCTCATGACTCAGTGGAGGAGTCTCTCACACCTTTTGCATGCCTGGTCTTCACACAAATCTTTCTAATCAAATTTTCCTCTCTATTTCCTTTCCTTTTTGTTTACTAAGTAACAGAGTGACCCTTACCAAACTCTGTTAGGTCTTGCTTTCAAAAATTTATATTAAACCTGGTTTTGTTAATACCTTTGATGGTGGTTTTTAAGTGGCGAAACCCACTCATTTGCAATGGGCTCCGACAATGGAAACTGAAATGAAGTGAGGAAAGGATGGGAAATGCCTGAATTTTGTCTTGATGTACAAGCAAAATAAAGTCACGAGAGCTGGGAAGCACTGCAAGTTCATTACCATAAAAGATGAGTAGGAAATTGTTTCCTTTAATTAGCTGGGGGGTAGGTCCCCCAGAAATGCGTGAAACTGAAGGATGAGGGAAATTAAAAAAAACCTGAAAAACCAACAAAACCAGCCAGGAACAAAGACAGCAAAGAGCACCATGAGGGAAATAATGAAGCCCTCAAGGCAGAAAGAGAATAGAAAACAGGCCTGAAAGTCTGAGCTTCCGACAAAAGAGAGAGAAGCAAGAGCACAGTTCAGTCAAAGCTAAGACGAAAGACTAAGAGTGCTCAGACAGGATGAAGAGCCAGCGAGGTTAAAGAAAGAAATGTGCCATGGCCAGACCTCAGTGCTCTATTCCAGCTTTAACACTCTCACTGGTATCTTTGGCAGCACTGGCAACTTTATTTTAGTCATGCTGCACAGCCCCAACCTTCTGTACTCATCCAGTACACTTCAGGAAAATCTTTCTATGTATATTTGCACTTTATAACTTTAATCTAATTAAACTAAACATGCTTCATATAACTAATTTCCAGTAAAAAATGAAATATATATGCCTCAACACACCGTGTTTTTTTCTATTAAGAATCTTCTAGCATTCAAACATCTCTACAATGAACTTTTAACAGAAGATTATAAGGGGACTTGGTAAATGCTTGGAACAAATATAAGCAGAGGGGAGACAATTTCCTTCTTCTATTAAACAAGGCAGCAAAGCGTGAGACTTCCAAATAATAAAACAAATGTTTATGTCCTGCCTTCTTCTTCCCATAACAATATCAAATACGTTAAGTAAGAAAAACTTTAGCTTGTCACAGGCACATTTCTTTTCATCATCTCATGCAGTACAGCCAAAAAAGCACAGAAGTACTGGTTGATGGGGGCCTTCTGACAGAAAGGTTGAAACAGCTGTTGTATTGGATAACACAGAGAATCAAGATTTAAGGTATTTGGAAATATACTGTGAAGCAAACAACAAATGAGGGAAACAAAAATTTGACCTCGCTCAGCTCCCATCAAAACTTCATGCTGAAGTTTTCACTCACACAGAACGAGCTGCTTTAGCAGACACAACCCCAAGAGGGTTTCCATCAAAAGCTGGTTTAATAGAAGACAAAAAAACATGGAGTGGAAGCATGTCCCATCTTTACAAACAGCATCTACACTTACAGAGTGGCCACCACATGTTCTTAGCATCAGAATAGAAGAAACCTTTGATTTAAGATAAGCCTAAGACCCACCCTTTCCTTCAACTAGACACTACTGAGTGAAGACAATCACACACAAAGTCTAGCTTTTCCTGTCCCCACAACATAAGGCAGGTCAGCTGTAGCATTCAAATTAAAAACAATTAAATTGCCTAAAATAGGCAAGATTACAAATGAAAAAATTCTGGAATTATGTATCTCCAGTCATAATTCTTAACACTTCCTAAAAATTGAGACAGTGGCAAGCAGACTGTTATTTTGGCAGAACTATTCTAAATTATCATCCCATGCTCACAAAAGATAACTCTGGACATGCCTGAGCTACAGATAATGATTTAAGCATTCATCTGGTACTTTCCCCTCTTAAGTTAAATTGCATCCAATGAAGTTTTAAAAATTCCGTTGCCAAACCACCTCTTCTAACTTTCATCTGTTTGCAAGGTCTTACAACCATTTTCAAATGAAATTAGTTGGTAGCAGTCTGAGGAACATCACAGCAGTATTTTCCCTCTTTTAGCTAGTGTAGCTAGCTTTTTAAAGCAGTTTCTATTTTATAGATTTTAAAAAGTCAAAAATATATAACTGACATCAGGGAATGAAAATATAACATTAATAACATTTGGCCTCTGATATATTTCAGATTTAAAAACACTAAGCATATGTCATGTCAATGTAACTAGTATTCTTGAGGCTGGAAACAAGTTTCCCTAGGAATGGCCAATGGGAGAGGGGAAAAAAGAATCCTAGCCAACAACAAAAAAAAAAAAAAGGCTTTTAAAAGAACTATTAATAAGAAATCTTAAGAGAAGGGCATTTGTCTGCCCAACTGAGTAAATATGAAGTATTTCCACCATTAATTTTCTCATAGAGTAAATCATAAAACATAGACCAGTATCAAGAAAATTCTCTGGAATCAACACATCTCTGGTCCAAAGTTCGCTGGTAAAAACAACTCAGTGACTATTCCTCTTACAAATAGGGTTATGTCTTAGTTCAGAACAAATTTTTAAATGCTCCAGAAAGGCAAACAGCCTTACAAACAGCTTGTTGAATGACATGCCAACTGAAACAAGCTCATAATAATGTTGTGAAATTACATTATCTGACACGTTTCAAAAGCTTATTCAGGTGCTTATTTAAGCCTATAAAACCTGTAGGGAAATACAGACAGGATGACATTTCAGTCAGCTTACCATAACATTTTTCTAGTGAAATGGCATAGCAACATATTAATGCTGAAAAAAAGTGTCAGCAGTAAAAACAAATGCCAATAACCTACACACTTCCGTGAAGAAAAAAAAAGCTACCGGTAACATACATCAGCACATTACAAAGGCACCACAGTCTTAACAGCAGTTTAGAGCATCAAATATATGCTCTAAAAATATCATACAGCCTCTTAACTGCACTCTATTTATAGAGAACAAGGCAGTTTATACCACATGCTGTGTGAAATCTGCATCTCACATCGTTCTGCCAATATGCACAATTTGGAGGAAGCTGTCGAACTTTTCATTCCTCCATGAACAAGCAGACAGCAAGAATTGCTGTCAGTGTAAAAGCTTTTCACAGATGATGAAACTCAACACAACTCAGTCATCAATTCACACACTGCAATGAGACACACCACTCTGCCCAGTAGGTTTCTGATCTGAAAATCAAGATAGAAAGCGACAACCAGTTGCTTAAAAAGGTCCTTCTTGTACCTAACAAATTATTTTGGTGACAGAAATATCACGACAAAGTATCCCTTTCCCCACAACTCAATTCATCTGCAAGTCAATTCAATACTTGCAAAGTACTTAAGGTGAAATCAGACAGGTGATAAGCCTGTAGGAAAATTTAAATGAATGTCATGTGAATTGAAATGGAAAAAGATGGTACAATTCTTAACAGCACAAGTGAAACACAAAAGACAATGCCATTCAAGATGAGTGAAGTACAAAATCATCAATCATTTTAGTTATCTGTTTCCCAGAGCTTAGTAAGAGTTGTCCAAATATTCTTTTCACACCCAAAAAATGTCACTAATGTGTCACCAAAAGGACTGTCAGATCAAGATCTAGATGCTCAAAGAATCACATTTGGGAAAATGCAGGCAGAATAAGCACTTCAACATCTGAAATTCTATTCTTCTGAGCTCTCTCAAACACGCAATGCACTTTTCCAAATCTACTTCCCGACCCATTCTTTACCCATTATACAATTTCCCAGGAGAGGCGTCTGTTGCCTTGACTAAGAAAAAGAAATATGACTGCAAGAACCCAGCCAGAGATGAAAGTTAACCATATTTATAGTTACATCCCTTGGACACATACAAACAGCAATTTGATCTCCCTGCTGCAGTTGTTCTCTCCATGGTCTTTATAGTCCCCTTTTGTTCATTTTTAGATCTCACTTGTATTATTTTCTAGCAGTGTCTGATCCTTACACTTGGCACAAATGGATTAACACCACTTAGGGCAAACTGACAGCAGTACTGATATCTTAGGTTGCAAGCTGCCTAGCTCTGAAGGAAACTCTTTATGTGAAAAACATAGCACATTTCTGAATTCATAATCATTCCTTCAAGCGATACAACCAAACCAGTGAAAAGTATTTTCACATATTCTAATAAACACCTGTTTATTTTTAATCAAGAGTTTTAGATATCTTCAATTTAGAGCAAAGGAGGCCCCTACTTGTAAACAGCAAAGGAAACACAGCATAAACAGAACACCATTCAGCAACGAACTAAAACAGGGAAGGTTTGAAGGCCCACAAGCCAGTTTGATTCCTGTCTGGATGTATAAACCTGTGCCCTTGAAAGGCAGTGGGCAACAGACTGAACCCAGTTTGGGATCAAAACACTGGAGTCAGTGAGTCACCAGCCAACATCATTTTCTTTCCTTGGCCTTGATACAGCAGAGGTTACCAGAGATAGAAATGAGGAGAGCAGAGGAAAGAGAATATCTGAACAAAGAACAATGGGGGGAAAAAATCTTCCTGCTCTAGAGGGATATAGAGAAGAATTTGCCTTTGGACATCATGGTGGCCATCAAATAGGTAATTGTGATAATGATATTCTTAGATGCCTCATACAGATAGCAGGACTAAGATATTCTGCCTACAACATTATTGACGACCTAGAGATCTTAATTACAATGCACCTGAAAAGATATGCAGCCCTGGGAGAAAAAGTCACACCTCTTAATGGAAAAAAACCCTTCACTTTCTGCCAGCATTCATTACATCAGTGCTAAAATGAACAAGCACCAGGCTGTGCCACCTCTGCTTGGCTGCCATTTGTGTTCTCACACTCCCTCAGATAGAAGTGATGACATGAAGACTAAATCTGAATTACGGGGCAATTCAGCAAGAATACCAGGTTCTTTGAAAAGAGCATGTAATGTGGCAAGTAGATCTGGATTTTCTTCAAGCTCCCCATCTCAAGCTCACTAACTTTGGTTAATTTGGTTTAATTCCAACAAATAAGAATTCTGAAAATGGGGATATTTAGTAAAAGCTCCAAAGGTTTCTTATTTAATATTAGCTTTCTAAAGTAGATATTCAACATGCCTTCAAAAGGAAAGCAGAGGATTTAAATGCTATATAAAAATCTTGCTTTGTGAACAGTTAATTCTCAACAGAGATCACTTACTCTTGTACCTTTCAAAAGATATCTAGTGAACAAATGTCATGAATCTCAAAATATTCTCTGACTACTAATAAATCTCTAAATGGCCATGATCATTCCTTAGCCAAATGAGCTTTAGCAAACAGATTGTAGAATTCTGTAAAAACTGGAATAAAATATTAATTGTAAATTTAGGAAGGTTTTTAGTTAAAGAAGAACAGATGTAGAGCTAAATGGAATTACAGATCTAATACTGACAGAAATTCCTTAACTCTCATCCACTCCTCTGCCCACATGAAAATGTATCAGGTTTACAGAGGAAAATTACAGATATGATCAGATCTCTTTTTATTTTTATTTTTTTCATGTGGAAGGAAGGATTCCAGCCTGCACCTATACTACTGATTTGGCTTGCAGCAGTATCATAGTTTGCAAGTGAATCCCCTCATCCTTCACACCCACATCACTGGCTCATTTCTCAGAGCACTTTAATGCAGATGTGGCTGGACTCACTCTTATCTGTGGAGAGCTAGCGTGGCTATGAAGCATTTCAGCCTCTGGTGTTAGACTCCACAACCAGCAAAAGAGTTGTCAGAACTGCTGCCAGTTTATCTGGGCTTTTAGTGGATGATGAGAGGGAGTTAGCAAAGGAAAAGAAAGGAAAACAAAGCAACAAAACAACCAGAAAATGGTTGTACCAATTTAACTGAATGCATGATTAGGTGTTGCAAGTTCATGTTCTAACTGTGTCTGAGAAAAGTGTCCAGTAAGGACACAGGAAGCACAAGAAAAGTTTGATTTCTACACTCTTACTGTTTCACACAACTTCTTTGGGAGATGATTTAGAATAGTTTAGAGATTGACTAAATCCCCATTGGAGCAGTAAGGCTGTTTCAAGGTGCAAGGAACATTTCTTTCCTAGCAAAGTGAAAATAAAATATGTACATATATATTTAGCTTTCACGTACTTTGGCTGTCTTGAATCTTCATGACAGTTGCAGACCACATGAACCATGTCAAGTCTTGGTCCTTTGCAGAATATATAGCACTGAAAGTGGAAACTTATTTTCTTTTCCTCTAATCATACAGCCAACATTTGTCTTCTTACAAAAGTAACCTGTTTTAATTGCTAAATTCTATTTTCAAGAGTTATTTCAGTATTTGAGAGTTTATGTGATAGCACAAAGGACTTCAGCTGGAATTTCCCCTAAGTGATTCAAGCACAATTTACCCTTAGGAAACCAAAGTGGGGAAACAGCAATTAAATGCCAAGCATCATAAAAAAATATTTGCTAAAGACAAAGGAAGGCATGGCAACAAGATTTATTACGCACAAAAAAATCACTAAAGGCTTCAATGATACCCTTGTTAAAAAAAAAAAAAGAATTCTCCCAAAGTAAAGCCATCAGACTAAGAAGAATTCTCTCAAAGTTATTAATTGCTCTTAATTTATTAAAAACTACACTGAGATCCAAGTCTGATAAACATAACATGGAGGTTTACATAAATGCTTAGTCCTGCACTGGAGAAACACAAATCAGACAGCTAGTCACATTCCTTTTCCTCAGCAAAATCCCTGTTTTCATCTCTACTCTTTCCCCAGCAGGGTACAATAATCACAGAACCATAGGATGATTTGGGATGCTTGATGGGATGGGATGGAAGGATCTTCCAGATCATCTCATTCCAACTCCCCTGCCACAGGCAGAGACACCTCCTGCTAGACCAGGATGCTCAGAGCCCCATCCAACCTGGCCTTGGACACTTCCAGGGATGGGGCAACCACATCTTCTCTGGCCAGCCTGTGCCAGGGCCTCACCACCTTCTCAGAAAAGTCAAGATTACTGGATTGTTCCTAAAAGTTGGAAATACAAAATCATGGAAAATAACCTCAAAGGTTTTCTAAGAACACGCCCCTAGTATTTTAATTATAAAAAAAAAATAAAAATAAAGGCAAAAACTGACATCTCCATTACTCTCTTAATCCCATAGAATTGTCAAAGTATCCAAGCAAAACATGCCCATGTAAAGCTTTAAGCAATGGTAAAATTCTTAGTAGAGTTCCAGTTAATTTCTAGAGCATATAAGCATCCCATTTATAAGCTCAATTTTCTTATTTAACAGATTCATTTCCTTTCTACAGATACCAAGACTATCTAAAATGAGCTTAGTTAAAGCATTCCAGTGGTAGACATATTAAAACCTTCAAAACTTCAGCCAAAAGCCAACTGGCAGGAAAAGTTTAAATGAAAACATTTACCTCACATCATAATCTGAAGTGTGCTCTTTGAAGCAATATTTTTAGATCAAATCTATGGTAAAGCAGGACTTAAGGAGATTTGTTCATAGCATGCTAATGTATAATGTCCTAATCTTATTTATTCCAAAACTTGGAGCTTCCAGTAAAATTCTGTTTTTTCCCCAGTAGTACTTTCTTTGGTTTTCTTCCCAAGATCCTTGCTGCTGCAGATCTGTTTGCTATTTCCTTTCAGAAATGAACACATTTATAATGATTTAAGGGTGATTCTCCATCTCTGTTTACCTATCCCCCCACTTAAAATTTCAGCTACTTCACCCTCTCACAACTGAGTGCACATTTACTGAAACCCACATGCTTTAGAGACAACTGGATCATTTGTGTGCTGGCATAAAGACATAACAAAACCAAGGCCAGCCTTCATGGTCTTTGAATTGTGTACTCTAAAAAGCCAGTCTGTTTTTAACAACAGACTATATAATTCATTATATATATATATATATACATATATATACACATATATATATATATATCACAGACCTTTAAATTCCAATACTCCTATGTAGAGGAAAAATTCACTGTTTTCTTATTATATTTCCAGTCATAGAAAACCTACATTTTAATTCCAAGCTAAGAACCCAAAACAAACTCAGACTGGCAATAAGCCTTTTTCTCTTAGCCAACAATATCTTAATCAAACTTTCCATTTCCTTTGTTTACAAAGTTCCTTCTTGCTCCCATGTTACATTCAGCACAGATCCTGAGAGCACCATTCATCTAGGAAATTGCTGCTAAATGGGGTAGAAAAATGTTATGTGCAACAGCACTGTCACTGCCTATGGGTCCCCAGGCTTTCTTCTGCATCCTTTGTGCACAAGCGACAGAACTAAAGCTCTCAAACCCCACCTCATTTTGACCTTGTCTTTGTTGTTTTTCTCTGCAAACACCTACATTTTCTCCACCTTGAGGCATGCCAGAAAACAGTCTTTAAAAACAAATGGAAAAACACTTTTGTGTAAAGTGTAAGAACAGTGAAAAAGCCAAAAGACAAGTGTATCTTCAGAGAAGGTTCTGCAGTAAACTGCCTCAACTGCTGATAAATCTCAGTCCTTATCTGAAGGAGCTGACTTGAAGGCACAAGTGGATAGTTGTCTCCTGGCCCATTCATTCCTTGTTAAAGCTGCCAATTTTGCGTCTTTACACAAAAGACCACAAATCCAGTATTTGCTTTTTCTTCTGAAACTCAGCTACGCAGCTCAGCTATGCAAAGCAGCAGAAAAAGTCAGTGCACATTCCAGATTAAGAACGTAAAACCAGAACTTAAATCCAAACCAGTTACTTTCTGTGGAGTACAGGACATGTGTGATGTGTGATCATTCTTTCCCCTCCAAACAATACATGCAGGAAGGTGTCTAGTGGTGTTCACTGCATGTTCTGGGCAGGTTCCTGCTCTATCCCAGCCTGCTACCAGGGGACACCATAATCACCACTATTAAAGCTGTCCTTATCAAGTGTTAGACAAGCACAGAGGCAAATCATGCAGCCTGGATCTGCTACCACCGCTTTTACATAAATGTCAAATCTGCCCATTTGTAACGGGCACGAGACATTAAGTGAAATAAATGCCACAGAGCGATTTGGCTTCTCATGCGCTGCAACAGACATGACAGATTTCAAATACAAAACTTGCTGATTGGAAGAGTTTTTTTAATTGCCAAAATGTTACCATCTGTTCTTCTAGGTTTACTGAGAAATACAGGAAGGGCTGCTGCAGCCAGTGTTTGATAAATTGGTAAATGACAGGTCATGGTTTTCAACTGACAGAAGCCAAGTTTAGATTAAATATTAAGAAATTCTTCAGTATGAGGGTGATGAGAAACTGGCACAGGTTGCCCAGAGAAGCTGTGGATGTCCCATCCCTGGAAGTGTTCCAGGCCAGATTAGATGGGGCCCTGAGAAACCTGGTCTGTTAAGCGGCATCCCTGCCCGGAGCAGGATGCTTGAAAAAGTACAAAATGGCCTTTAAGGCCCCTTCCAACCCAAATCACTATTTGAAAACTTTAATTGTATATCCGAGGCCTTTCCCACCTGCCCTAGATTTGTCCTCCTGTTCTGCATATCTGATCATTTGTGCCAGACCTGTGCATGAGACTCTTTGTGGAACTTTGATCACAAGTTTCTTCTCAGTGCAAGGAAGCTCCACTTCTCACATGGTCTACAGGGCGTCTTGCAGGTTTAAAGCCTGGTGCAAAAATCTGGGGGTTGTTAGAAATCATTAGAAATTGAAAGCTGGAAGGAAAAAAAAAAAACAAAAAAAACCAAAAACACACAATAGCTCCAAATTCCTGACCTGGTCACACAGATAGAAGACCTAAAATCTTTAAGAAAAATCAAGGTAATGACAGTGATTCTTTCAGAATAGGCTTGCAGCAAATCCGTCCTATACTTAAAACACTCCAGCCAGCCCTACTAAAGAGAGAACTGAAGTTAATCCACTTCACGTGAAAGAAACAGGAAAAGCCTGAGTGCCCTGGGGGGCAATGCCTCTTGAAGCTCAGAAACACTTCTTTGACACAATTCGACCTGCTGTATCCTATTTTGGAGCCGTGGCACAAGGTACATTCTAGCTCTCAGTAGCAAAAGGATAAATGTGGTTATAAAAATCAGACAGGAAGAGACTTAAGCAAGGAGACAGATGAAGAAAATTGAATTCTTGCACTTTGACTGGTTGAGGCTGGTAGTTGTCAAGAATGAGATACCGAACTAGATGGAATTAGCCTACCATCATGGCAGTCCTAACTTTCTTACATTTCTAAAAGGAAAGGCATGCTGTATTTCTTTCTACAAATCCCAAACACGATTCAAATGCTAGACTGTAGATAAGAGAATAACTGCTAAAAAGCGTAGCTGTCTCCTAAACAAAAAGCTAAAAACTGAAGGAAATATTTTTGCCAAAATATAATAGCAACCTCTGAACTCTCTTCAATTCCATATCTGGCTTCTGTTTAATCAAAGCAATCTCCTCCTCCCATTAAAAGCCACTTTGGCTTAGATGTCTAGAAAACCCAAAGTGCAAGGTCAGTGCTGGAGCTGTGACTTGAAAGAAGTGCCATTTCACCAACATAGGGGCCATGCTGTCACCACAGTGTGGCATTCGTCATACCCCATCCCATTA
Organism: Pyrgilauda ruficollis; assembly: GCF_017590135.1. Lineage (NCBI taxonomy): Eukaryota > Metazoa > Chordata > Aves > Passeriformes > Passeridae > Pyrgilauda > Pyrgilauda ruficollis. The sequence continues at coordinate 2,503,467 of NW_024527488.1, forward strand.
ATCTGTGAGGTAATAAAACTCTGCAGGCTGCCTTTTGCTCAGGAATTAAGGGTCCTCACATGCCAAACCATGGAGCCTTTTCCATCTTTCAAAAAGTAGTAACCCAGCAGCACAATTGTCTCTTTGTTATAAGCAATAAACTAATTGAGGTAATGGTTCTAACCACAGACTTTTCTCAAGGTTTTTTTACAGGTATCAGTTAGTGATGCTTCAGAATGAGATTATCAAGTAATCCCTCAACAAAAGCAAAATGTAAGGCATTGTTTTAATTCCTTCCACATGGGGCAATACACCCCAAAATTACAGATCCGATTAGCACTGTGTGGTGTTCCCACAGTTTCAGGGCTTCTCACCTGAATTAAAAAGTGAGACCTGGAGTTTTCTAATTATAAAACCCCAAAAAATTACTCCAAAACACAATATTATAATATATAATTTTACCCTCAGAGAAATGCCATTTTCATACCAGATTTTCACACATTGTTTAAGGTTAGGGTGAATTAACATTTCTGACTTTGGAGATGAACAAAGTTCCCCATCTTTTTAAAAGATATAATTAAGAAACATTTTGGGAACTGCACTGTGCAAGCAAGAAGCTTCAATTTAGTTTCACTAAAATTCAGACGTTTTAGTGAAGCTCTCTAAAGGAGCTGAAGTCTGGTCCTGCTTTGTATGTTGAAGGACCTATCATTCATACTTTTAAAAAAAATCACTCCTTACGGGTGTATTCACTGTAGAACATCAAAATATATATATTTTTAAAGAGAACTGCACAAGTAGAGCACTGAGCTAAGTTACACAGCAGCGTAAAGCTATAATAATCTTTTGCTTTGATAGGATCAGTAACAAAAACTAAGTATTAAACACTGTACTTGAAAAATAAGTGTCCATTTCAGGAGTCATTTTTACAGCCCAAGGCAATATTTCAGCCTATTTGTATTCTGCTATAGAACTTCTGTTTCAGCTTTGCTTTCTTTTGTTTCATTCATGGAGCAAAATTCCATGTGGATGTACTCTGCTCTTTCTTGAGGGAAGGAAATACATTTTTAATTAATTTAACAAATTAGTCACGTTGCAGAGGCATAAATAACCTCTGTACTAATACCAAGTTCAGTAGCCCTTTCACAGCAGCTGTTAACACCTCTTCTCACTGCCAGAAACTTCCGGATGGCAACTTGGAACAGAGTCTTTCCATTTCACAGCAAGATAAGCCATTCTAATTCTTTCTCTGTTGGAGCAGGACAACAGTATTTTAGCACTTTAGTATTTAGAGAAAAAAAAAATACAAAGATCAAAATTATGAAGTGAAAAATGCGTAACTGAAAACCAATACATTCCTTTTTTAAAACCAAGGAAGAGAATTAAGCTGAATGATAGCCCAAAAAGTAAAAGGAAACAGGCAAAACCATGGAAGAAAGTCAGGGTGGAGAAGTAGCAAAAGTGTGTGAGTAAGCACCAGGAGCTGAGGGAATCAATAAGAAGGTTATGATCCAGAGGGAGAGATACAAATCTACACAAATCATATGCCATAATTCAACTCCAGCTCCAGATGGGCAGAAATGAAAGACAGGAAAATATCAAAGTAGAAAGAGGAGGGGGAGAGAGAGAAACAGAGAACCACAGAGATTATTTTACTTTAAATAACATATGGTTTATTAGAAAAGCTCAGTGATAGTCTGCAGTTAAAGTATTCTCAGCTGCAAACTTCATCTGCAATGGCTCAGCTTTGCCCTTGTGTATTTAGCAATTTTAATTAAAATCTCACATATTTTTAAGTAATTTTTGCTAATATGTTTCTGTTCCAATTTCAGGCAATGAAATGGGGTCTTACTCAGACCTCTGAAACAATCAGTAAATTCCATGGAGTGTGTGTTGTCAAGAGGCCAAAGCCATAAAACTCATGATTCTCTTACACAATGTGAATAGAGCATTAGAAAATATCCTGCAGGGAATAATCCTGTGCTGGCAAGCAGATAGACAAGATGGCTTAACAAGCCTTTTCCATCAATTTCTATGATGTTATCAGTGCAGTACTTGACCTTATCATTAGGGCAGTTTAAAGAAATTGCTGTATTTTAAAATATCCAAAGAGGTTAAAGCTTGGTGGTCATTATACCATCTGATCCTATCTCTTGCTGCTGGACATATAGCATCTCCTCCCATTCTTTCTATGTTTCTGAAATTAAAATTAAGAATTGTTCCTAGATCTTCTAAATCTCCATGCTCAAGCATGACTCCCCTCTACAAAGCAGGAAGAAACTGGGGCAAAATCATTCTCCTATCTCAGCCAGCACTTCCAGCCAGAGAGTGAACACCTGAACTGATTTACTCCTGATGGAATTTTCTCAGGTGAAAACATTTCACTGTTGAGATCATGTTCACCTGTCTGTAGTAGCACACAGCTGGAGTAAATCAATCGGAATGAAACTCGTGTTCCTCTTCACTGGGATCATACAAATTCAGCAAAGACGAAAATTTGTCAAATTATCATCTTTGATAGTTCACCTAAAGCCATAACCACTCACTTCTCCATTCAGCTTGGAACTGTTTCCTTTCATTAAGATATATTTTCCCAAACAGCCTCTATCACGAAATTATTTTGCCCTCGCACTCAATGATTCAACTCCCCCACATCCTGAAAGGAAAACAGCTGTCTACGCCCAAACTGCTTTACTGATCCAGCAGAACTACTGTAAGCAAGTCCGAAGTTCTTGTTGTTCTTTTATTTGGAGACCTAGGAAAGATTATGGAGTAAAGCATCCTCAACTTGAGCCTCCTGGGGCACAATATTGATTCCTTCCAACCACAGCCAGTTACAAAACAACTGACTCGTGCAGTTCTTGGTGGATAGGCTGCCTTGCCAAGCAAGCAAGAAGATTAAATTAAATAATAAAACTCAAAATATGAAATATCTTCCACTGTTCATGGATCTTTTTCCACACTGGTTGCAAGTGAAAGCAGAAAGATGATCCTGCCACAGACTGTGCTTTGAGGGCTGGGTGTGCAGTTGGCAGGTACTCAAGCCTATATTTAAAAGTATAGTGGGGATGAGGGAGAACGGAGATGAGGGGGAAAGAGAGGGTTGCTAAGAAGGGTGGGCTATTTTGGGATAAAAAAAAACTTGGTAATCAAATCAGGTTTTTTTTTTTTTTGCTGGGGATATGGGAGGTGGGGGAAGAGAGAAGGAGGGAAAGGAAAAGTTTTTACAGTTCCTTCAAAGTCATTGAACAAAACAAAACCCTTCCAAACTTCAAATATGTGAAATCTAAATACAAGAAGTGTTTTTAAAAAGAAAAGTACTGATAATTTCTCCCTCAGAGTGCACGGAGAAGCTCTGTCACTGAGAAGATAAACACTAGGTGTACATCAAGAACATGAGTAACATGGTTTTCCCCCTTGGAAACTGTATCTGCTCAATATGCATTTTAAGCACATTCACAACAGATTTTCTGAGGGTCTTCTAATGGTCTGACAGGTAATTAATTAGAACAAAAACTATTCTACATAAAAGAGCATCACATCAGACTTCTAAGACCTGATAAATCCATAGCAAATATGTTAATTTAAAAGGACCAGGCCGACTTAAACTGAGGATGGTATTTCACTTTTCAATATATTGCTAGGGTAGGAATATTTTCTTTGTAACTAAAGTTCCTCAAAGATGTCTTCTTATTTCTTTAATATATTAAAAAAATACACTTTATGTCCTGACCAACAGACCATACTGCCTTTATTAAAGATTATTCCTCTGACAAAACCTTTTTTTTTTCTTCATTTTTTTCACCTCTTTTTTGGAAAGTTACTTAAAGCACATAAAGATTACTTAAAATATATGTCAACAAATACTGCTCTTATAACAGTTACTGTATTGCCCCAAGAGACAGGCATGGGGATTAGTAATATGGGGATAGTGGGGATAGTATAAACTGCATGGCAAAATGAACTGTACAATTAAAAGAGCCTTTACTTTGTGAGAGAATCTTAAAATGGTTTTAAAAGGACTGGAAGAATGCCAGAAAACCTTCTAGTGAACAAGGTTGCCTTTAATAAAATGTTGCCTAAAATTTGCTAAATTAGTCATAGGCCCATCCTGCTTCTTTTAAACCAAATGAGAATTAAAAACTGGGAAAGAAATATTACATTTAGGAGCCAAAAGGATGGGAATAACTTTTGAGCATGAGAAATATGCTACAGTTGGTGCCAGGTAGTGGTGCACATACCAGTGGCCTCCATTCCCAGCCGTGCTGTCTTTCTAACCCATTTCTTCACTCTCCTTCCCTTAATTTCTCATCCATAAATAACACCATTGAATTATTTTACCTCCTCAACACAGTGTATTAGAAAATATTGGAAAATAATAGAAAAATAAAAAGCATCATAAAAGCACAAGCCAGCATCTGAGAGCTACAGCCAGGTAGGAGACCTTTGATATCATCAAATCAAGAGTCAGAGCAGTAATACTGTAAAAAACATGTTGGAATTTCAAGGAGAAGAATGATCAAGAACAGAGAATGATCAAAAAATCGATTCTCAGTTTACAGAGACTCTGGGCATTGGCTTGTGTTCTCATTAAAGCTAGAAGAATCAGAAGGCCTGCCAGATACATAATGTAATATAGAAAGTATTTTAAAATAGAAGCCTTCCTTCCCACAAAATGCATTTTCCAAACCTCTTATTGTGTTCTTCTCACTTACACACTACAGCTCTCTGTCCTGCTTGTTTATAAAAATACACCCTCACTGGCTTTCTTTTTACCTTGCTTCTCAGTCTGTCCCTCACAATTCACTCTTGTCTATCTCTTGTAATACTGGCTCCTGTATCAAGATTAAATCCAGATGAGAGTTCCTGACAATACAGAAATTAATTCATTCATGGATTGGACCCATCTGCCAACAGATGTAATGGGACTTAAAACAAGAATCCTCTAATTTCACTACTGCTCTGTAAAATACATGCTTTCTTTTCAATAAAGTTTTTTTTAAATCATCTTCAAACCAGAGTTCAAAGAATAGGAAACTCACACTTCAACTTTATTCACCACAACCACATCATTTGAAGGGAAGATAATCTCAAAGATGAAGACTGAGGGGAAGTTTCAGGTTAAAAATTAAGTGGGAGAGCAGGTTCCAATTGCAGGACTATAGCAGCACCATGACAGGGCTGATACTCCAGGGGCTCTGCCTTTCAATGAACTGATGGCAGATGCACCAGCACAGTCATACAGCATTGAAAATTTCGCAAGATTATTGCTAGTCTTGAAGGTTTTTTGGGGTTTCCTTACTTCTCCAATAGGATTATTGCACTCTCGGACACATGTGCTCAAACCTGTGCGCAAATCATTCAAAAATTCAGGCAAAGGAGACTTCCTTTTGTTTCCCAAGTACCTCTGTGTGAAAGAACAGAACAGTCAAGAAACATCATCTACTTTTTCACTGCAGCGTCAGATTAGACTAATGGAACAGAAATGTTGAATGCTCTCAGATTGCACATCCTTTTAGTAATTAGTAGGCAGAAAAATGCATTTCAGGGAAAAGAGGGAAAAGAAGGAAAAGAGAGCTAGAAATCAATCCCATAACAATCAGCCAGTGTATCTGGATGTTTTGCCACCTCATCAAGGAGGATGCGTTGGGGGTGTTTTATGTAGAGAAATGAAAAAGCAATAGGAAAGTTCTGGGAAATTTGTCCCAGGAATACTCAACAAGAATATTGGTTTGTTAGGGGTTTTTTACTAATGCCTTAAGGAGAAAACAGCTGGCCTTTGTGGCTATATACTCAAATTTCCAACAGTAAATAGGTACTGGTAAATGAAAAGCATCTTTTGCACAACTTGACTGTTTAACACTTTCAAGGGGTATCCTTTGATTTTTCCCACTAGTGTAAGAGTACCAGCAGAAATAAAGTCAGTACTCCTGTCTGCACTTTAGATATAAGAATTTTTCTCAAGGACACTTTGAATCCACTTAAAATATGCAGCATTTACTGTACACTGGTGATTAATGAAAAAAAATTTGTGTATTGCTAAACTCCAGAATTTATCAACATTTGCATGTATTATCATAATACACATTTTGTTGCCAGCAAAATATACAATCTGACCAAAAGTGGAGTTCTTTAAAAACCTTTCTTTTCCTTGAGCTTGTTGGCACCTGCGAGCAAAAGCAGAATATATTTCTGAATATGTTCCAGAATATATATTCTGAATATATTTCAGAATATAGCTCTTCTCAGAGCTATATTCTAAAATAGTCAGAAAAGATGATTTATTCCACCTCCTGAGCAAACCAGCTCAGGAGAACAGAAACCAAATGTTCTGTTTTTTTTTTTTCCCACCAGGGTATCTATGGTAGAAGTAAAGAAAAAGCTGTGATCTTCAAGGAGAATACAACAAATACGACCAAGGAACAGCCTCCCAGCACTAGCTCCAGGAGCAAAATTAACCCAAAGGAGAAAAATCTGGAATTCATAAAAGACATTAGCTACCAAATATGTGACCACAGAAATTGCCAACACCAACTTAAGCGACCACAGAGTCCGGGGTATTTTAATCACAGCCTTTCCCAATTTAAAGCCAGAAGCACTAATGTAATATATCTAAACCAGTCCAATATATCACATGGCAAATCCCAGCAAGGAAAGGAGCACTTTGCTTGCCTTCCCCCACCTGGCAGTGGGAGGGCTGGGCAAGGTGCTGCCTGCCAGCACGCTCAGGAGGACTGGCAGCATGGGCTGTCTCGCTGGGGCTGAGCTCTGGCCAGCTGGCACCAGCTGGGGCCACTTTCTGCTTCCCTCTCACTGCTGAGCTCCTTCAGCTTTTTAGGAAATTATTCTACATTTCTTCCCCCTGCCCAAATTAGTCTTTGGCAGCCAGGAAAATAAATACAGCAGGAGGAATATAGAAGGGCTGCTTTTATGACGTGGCATTTTTAGACATTTATAGCAACAGATTGAGAAATCTGCTTTCACAGAACAATCAAACATCGATGACAATATCTGTTGCTTCTTAGGCAATGGTTGAGTTAATGGGACAAAACTACCTCCTTTTAAATTCCAGAGAGCAGCATATTTTTGTCACCTACGTCGGTGTTCTTAAACATACATGTATTTTTTAATAAAATCAAAAAGAACCTGCATGGCGCCAGCCGCCTTCAACTACAGGCAACTCTACCATGTGAGAGTCCAGAGAAGACTGATCACCTCCTCCCCTGGCTTCCTCCCCTCACCACACACTAGGAGCCAGAGACAGGAGCTCACAGCAAGCCAGCACAAACATGGGAATTACCAACATCAAACGTCATGGCAGGATTAAAAAAAAAAAAGAGGAACAGGAAAGCCCTCTGGGGGTGGGCTAGTCTGGGTGCAAAATTCAGCTGTGTCTGGCTTTCAAAGGGTACCTGCCAGAGCTGCTGATCCATCTTATTAATCAGGGAACAACCCAAGCCAAGGAATTGCCACGAGGCTGTCAGGACAGTCCTAGAACTGCTCTTCCCCCAAGGCGTTCATGCTACCAACCTGGGCATAGCACTCCCAAACTTTTTTCTGATCTCCAATGTTAGCATGCATTAGTTGACACAAATAAAACACACAATGATACAATGAGTACTATCAGTATGGCCCAATTTTAATCCCAGGTTAAAAGTAATTAATTCTGGAATATCCATTTTTATACTTTAGCACAGACAAAAAAGATTTATTGCTTTTTTAGTAAAGCAAGTCTCCCTGCACAGCAGCTGATGATAAATTACTCCAGCTGAAAAAGTCTAAGAGGTGAGGCCAGCTTTACTGATCACCATTCAATACCTGTGAATAATGCCAGCCTTGTCTTCATCACCTTGTGGCAATTTAATTTTCTGAAAGTATCTATCTGCCCATACAGCTTAGCTGCTTGTGTAAGAACATCTGCAAAAGTAACACTCACTGGCTCCCAATGCATTTGATGTTCTGTTATTTTCCAGCTATGCAGTGAATTAGTTGCTGTTATAATTCCTGTCTTGGCGGGCAAAACAGATTTCTTTTTAAGATGTGTTAGTTCAATTAGGTTAATATAAATTATCTGAAAAACACTATTAGGATGCTGACACATGAGAACCTCCCTTTACCAGCTGTTATCATTAAAATGAATGAACAAGCAACTTTTTTTAATGCAGTCCTGTTGAAAACTGAAAATACAGAATGACTTTTCATGGTGGTTTTTTTATATTGAGTGGAGGGATGAGATGGATACTTTTTCTTAAGCCTCATATCAGTAGTGAAATAACAGTTTATCTTTTCTCTCAAGAGCAGCCTCTTGTCAGTGGCCTCCTCTGAAAGGAGCATCACAGGAGTCTATCAGAAGATGCCTGACAGGAGCATTTATTGAAGCACTTGAAATTCAAGGGAGGTCTTAGCTCCTTCTGACTATGAAATGGCAACACAGGAATCTGAGGAGAAATGCACTTCATGCAGGAAAAATGAGAGGCAAAAAGATACAGACTTCTCAGACTCCAGTATGGCAGTAACACAGAAGTGTCTGCTGCCAGTGTAAGCCTCCAGAGACAAGCACAAAAAAACTGACTCTGGTAACAGACCTGGCATCACCACTGGGATCAAAACATTCTAGTACACACTGTTAAATGACCCTTGTAGAGGCACACAGAACTTGCCATGCATTATGAGCTGGTTTTTGAAAAGGGATGCTTGTCAGCCATTACATACATAATCAAAAATCAAAAATTGTCTACAGAAGTCAAATGAGGTAAAAAAAGAGCTACAGATTTCAAAGTTAGAATTACAAAATAAATATGCTGTAGTAATCATCACCAACTGAAAAATGCTCAGAATTTGGGGAAAAAGATGCAATAACTATGAAGAGTTCCACCCCTTGGCTACAAAGTTACTGAGGGCCAGCTTAACATGCATGGAATTTACAAGCATGCCAGCATCTGTTATATCAAAATAATTATTCAGAGAAGAGAATATCTCAGAGAAAGATAAATGAACAATCAGCTAGAAAACAATACAGGCCATTTTTCCTTTTCATTTTGGCAGCAAGCATAGAAGCTAACATGATAGTGTATAAAAAATGCTCTTACCTCTCTAAGAATATTCACAATCAGAAGATGAATGGGTAAAGACTTGCCCATCCTCTAAAAGAAGGAGTATGTGTATCAGTCAGAAAGAAATTGAAAAGATCCAGTTTTGAAAAGATCCAGTTTTGAACCATTTCAAATACTGAAAGTGCAACTGCTGCACTGAATTTGTTCTTATCAACAGGATGGACTGCTAGAAAAGGACAGCAAAGAAATTCAGGAAAAAGCTAGTTACTTTTGCAAGCGCTGACAAAATCCTTGAAATGAAAAATATAGATCAGAAAATCTCTCCTGTTCATATCATAGTGATTCCAATCTTAAGGCATATCATTCTAAGAATCACATACTCAGCAGAAGTTTCAACAAAACGGGTAATATATAAGCAGGTCACTGCCACAGAAAAAGAGGCTTTTTTTCCCCTCAAAACATACACAGGAGTCAAATAAGAAGGTGAAGGGATTAATGTTTTCTAATAGAGAAGAATCCCCAAGATAAGGCTGATGCAGAATTATTCTACAAAATTAGCATATCTGTATCTACTGCAAAAATCAAAACTTATTACCAGTGCTTTTAGAAGCACCTCCTTCCCAATCTGCCACTTGGGATTCACACAGCTTCACCAAGAAATACAAGTTGCAAAGGGACATAATTGCTATACACAAAACACATTTATTACTTGAGAGAAAATTATGCCAAGGTACAAGTAAAAGTTGTATCAACACAGAGTTCCTGATTCTTCTTCCAGCACCACCTTCCTTCAAGCTCCCCTACTAACTTCTTACCACTACACAACATGATGGTAAATAACCTTCATGGTACAAATAAGTTTGCTCAAAACCTAAAAACCACCCATCCCCAGGATTACTCAAGAGTGCTGAAAGTGAATGCAGCAAAGGGAAACAGGCTGGTGGTAGCAAACCTGAAGAGATGATGAGTACACCTGCTCCTGATGGTCAAGGAAAAGACAAGAAATGCTCCTTGAAGAACCAGACTGCACAGGGACTTCTATTTCTTCTAATCCAGACCCAAATCTAGCAAGAGTAGCAGATTTGCAGTTGGAGGAAAGGCTGTGTTCTGGTAGACTGTATTGGCACTAGTCACAAAACTTTCTACAATGCAAATAAAGGTATCACAATTTGCCTTTAAATTCTGCTCTCTGCTAAATGCTTGCAGCCAGAGCTGAGCATGCTTTTGCTTACATACTGAAAAAAAAAAAAAAAAAAAAACATTTATATATACACACACACACATCTATATATATATATATATATGTAGCTCAGCCATTATAATAAAGGAGTTGGAGGATGTGAAATTCCCTGCTAACTTCTGAAACATAGTAGTTGTTCTAACTAAAAAAAGTTAATAAAAGCAAAATGCTTTTAAGTATAAAAGCTTTAGATTTATTGTCTTTATGCTATGTGCCAGCTAATTTTATCACACAGTCATCTAAGTATAAAATAACAATTTGCAGTTGCACCTTCTCAGGTGATGAGGCAAAGGATCATGGCAAGGAACACAGGTAACTTTTGGTGAAAGCAGAGACTCTACCTGATTGGCACAGGATGAGCTAAAGCTCCATAACTGATTCATCCAAACAAAAGCTCTCACTATACAGCAATTTATTAGTCTTTCTTCTCACAGCATTCCTACAAAAAATAATATTTAAAAATCCACCTCGATTACTGAATAATCATTGATCCCAGAATCCCATCAGACAAGAGTGCCAAAACTGCTTGAATTTTTCCTATCCAAAAATTATTTGCAGAATAAGCAGTGCTGAAGTCCAGTTGTCCAGATTTTTTTTTTTAATACCATATTCTTTAGTTCCTTTACTATTTGAATAGCTGGCTGAGACAATGGAAATCCCCTACCATGTTTATCTATTCCTGGATCCCTGTTATTAGTCCTTGTAAATGCACACCAGCATTATCACATTCTAAACACTTAAGCACACTGTCAGTGTCCCAGGGAAACAACACGATATGCTACAGTCCACTGTGAAAATAGAAAAGACAGGAGTGTCTGGGTTTTCATTATTTATTTCCAGATATTCGCTTTTAACAAAGAATCCTATGGAAAAGCCATTTTTTGGATATCAATTAGCAAATAAAATGTAGCATTGCTGAGTGGACATTTGGTTTCTCCATAGCTGGAGAGAGGAAAACATTCACCCGTGCACAATCAAAAAATTAAAAGCATATGTGTTTTGGTATTTTTATGTTTGGAAGGGGAGTTCAAGGAGAAGGGGGCTTAGAAAGAGTCCATCTAAAGAAAGAAAGCAAGAAGAGCAGTGGGTTTGGAATAGGAAAAATTCTCTTTTCCCAGAAAAGAAAGACAACTCCCTATGAGTGGGTATTGCACATATTCAGGCTGAGTTTGTTCTGGAAGGTGTTAAGTGTTCTGGCTTGGCTCCAACAAAGCACTTAATCACGTACTTAACTTTAACTACACCCACAGTACTCTAGGACATCAATTAGGCTGATTTTTAAAAGACTACTTGAAAACATTTGAAATCCCATACTTGTAAGTCTGTCACCGTCATATTTTCTGGAAAAATCCCTTCGCCAGGATTTCTCTCCTGGGAAGCTGACAAGCCTCAGAGTAAAAAGGAAAACAATATTATCTCATTTGCTTCTCCTGACTTTTGCTGCTTTGGAATGTGGTAGGAGATTGTTTACCAACAGGTGATTGTTTCATTGGTATCTGCTGTGGGTTATTTTGACTTATTGGCCAATGGGGCCAAGCTGTGTCAGGGCTCTGGAGAGAGAGTCACAAGTTGCATTTAGTATCTTTTTAGCCTTCTATCTGTATCCTTTTTGTATTCTTTAGTATAGTTTAGTATTTTTTAATATAATATAGATCATAAAATAATAAATTAGCCTTCTAAGAACATGGAGTCAGATTCATAATTTCCTTCCTTTGTCTGGAACCCTACAAATACAAGATAAGTCCCGTTGGATTGGATTGAATGGAGGCTTTTAAAGCCTCATGTTCTTTGACAGGTAAAGGCAAAAGCTGTTAAGAGCAAGAGCTGGGGGAAACTTAATTTGAAAATGGTCTGCCTTCAAAACCAGGTTTCATGGAAGTTGTGTATTTCTCATTAAGATGAAGAATTCCAAAAACGTTCATCCTTCCTGTTCTAAGTACAACAGGAAGAAATAATAACCCTCACTCTCTCCTCCCCCTCTCCTCCTTCTCCAATTCTCCATTTGCCTTTTTTTCTTTTTTTTAATTTTGGGGTTTATTTCTTAATTTGGAGAAATTACAAAGTATTTTTCCCAGAAGGAAAAAGAGAAAATGAGCAAGGCATTAAAATGTCAACACTTTTTATTTAAAGGTCTGAAGTGTAACTTGATGAAAAAAAATATTTTTGTTTCAGGTGTGAGCATGTGTAGGATTGTAATTTTCTGATTTTTGAATTAGAAAGTTTTAAAGCCTTTGTAATCAAAACTGGCACTAGTTTACAATAAAATAGCACTCTGAAAGACTAGATGTCCAGAATAAACATCAGTAGCACAAGAACTGCAAACGTAAGTGCAACAAGGGAGCCAAGTTTATCTGACTCTGAGCCCAGGGAATCCTGCTTCCCGCTAACCAGTGCCACTTTCTCCTACAACTGTGCTTTATACTGCTGCAAGGCAGCTGGCACAGAAAGTAATCCCTAAAAGTCAATATGAATATGCTGCTTCGCCAACTTCTGCACACAGGTTAAGCAGGGGGGCCACATAGCTGTGATCCCACCTCACTGTTGGTGCACACAGCCCAGTACCAGCCAAGGCTCCAGGGGCAACTCAGTCCTCAGAGCCTTCTAAACCTGTTCTCCATGCCTGAGAAAAAAAGAATAAGTAGAGCTGGAGAAGAGTTGGAGCTCAATCATTTATGGGGTTTACCTAGGGGAAGTAGAACAGGAGAAGAAAAATTTATTTCACTCAGTTCTGCTTCTCACTTTCCACTTCCAGGTATTTCTCCTCTTCAGGAGTTGGGTCCATGATTAACACAAGCTAAAAAAATTTGAGCACAGTGTTAAACACTGTAGCTCTCCACATATTTGAATCTTCTTCACCCAGACTTGGCTTCCTGGCATATACAAACAAATGTTGCATAAACTTCCCTATAAAATCAGAAAAACTTAATAGTTTTTCTAAGCTGTATCTCTGAGCCACTTATTCCCAGAAGAAATTCTGTGTCAGATGCAGAGAAACAAATTTCAGGCCCCAGATAAGGCAAAAGCATATTATACCTATTATTAGCATATTGGCTGCAAATGTCTTCCAGTTGACACATTTGGTCAAGAAAGGTTTTGAGCAGACAAACGAAACCATCTTACACCACAGAAAATGTTTGAGAATTTCATATACTTATATTAGTCATATTTACTTTCCATTATTTTGAAATCTACAGTTAGTTATAGCCACACTGTTTCCTCATATAAGTACCAAGTTTAATGACAACCTCAACTTACTACAACCCTGAGCTTCATTTTTTTTCCTTCTCTTTCTAGTATTAATCCCCAATGTAAATTTTTACCTCCTCATACTATTAAAAAAAAACAATTAAAAATCTAATCATCTTAAGGGCTGAGGAGACCTTAAAAATATAATGTGATTGACACAAAACTTCTAATTCCAGTGGTAAAAAGTCAACAATTTTATCTCATTTATGACTATATAAACCTCAGCTGTTCCATAATACAACAGCCAAATATTGGTGACCTAGATCATCACACTACTTTTTTTGATCAAATGTCATCCCTTCTCTCACTGCTTGGTTGTAAACCCATGTTAAGAAATGCAAGGCTAGAAAAGAAAAGCAAGGCTAGGATGTCTTCTGGAATATTGCCCTTTTTTTCAAATTGGGTTACATAATTTACATGCCTAATCTTTTCCAGGCTGGAAGAAAGAGTTTATAGGTCACTCCCAAGCTATTAATATGCTACAGAACTGCAAGGCTACTGCTCATTAGCTCACCAAAACCAAAATCCTCGACCTGGGGGACAGTGTGAGCAGCAGACCAGGGGCCTGGGAGGAACAAGCCCCCTCACTCCCCAGCCTGCGGGCTGATCACCACGCAGCACCACAGTGCCTGCTGCTTTCCACTGTGCTGTGGGGCAGCCAGAAAACACACATGGGCCTGCTGCACAGGCCTGGCTCCTCCTCACCAACACCTCCCCTGGCCCGCCAGCTGTCTTGAATGATTTAACATAGGTAAACCCTGCAGAGAGAGGTATTGGTGCAGGCAGAGGATTGTTGAACCTGTGCACAGAGCAGCAAGTGGCTCCTGCACAACACACAGGCTGCAGTTCTTTCCAGCCTGTGTACATTTGTACCGACCCACAAATGAGAAGGAAAAAAAAAAAAGTTTATATGGATGTATGCAGCAGCAAAACAGAAGCAACTACTGGACTTAACCCTCTACCTTTATGTCCTATCTAGATTACAGGCAGGTGCTGAACTGCTCACTGTCTTCTTTCAAATACTTTTTATGTCTCCACAAGAAAAGTGAAGCTCATGCCCTTCCACAGAGCTCCTTGAATGATGCAGTTATGACAAGCCTACCACTTCTCTGACTCCTTGTATTCACTGTCAGATACTTTTATCAGCTGACTTCTTGACTTGGTTAAGTGAGCCCATCTTATTTAAGATGCAAAAGCTGCTCATCTACCACCGATTAAAATGGCTGCCAAGGTTGTTTCGGATGCTACCAGTTCTTCATCAGAGCCTACAAATGGCCCTATTTAATTTCTTCCAGCATGACAGAAGGATGGCTTTGTTGCTGGTGTGTTGAGCAGTCAGAACCCCAGCACCAAACCCAGACCCATGCACCTCCCCAGGCACAGGGAGTTCAGGCACAGCACTTCCAAAAAGCTCATTGCCCAGGCGCAGGAGGAAAACACCGGCTCCAAGTCCCAGAACTAACACACTAATAAAACATGACCTATAGTCCAGCAGTGTTCCAAGGGCTCTTAAATCCACCCCCCTCTCCACAGCATTCTGAGAAAGGCTAGTGCACAGGACAAATAAACATCAGCCAGGAACCAGTGCTGGATGGCTGGCATATTTTCTGTGTTTCTTGCAAAGCAGCAGGCATCTCCCTTTGTTGCTGATGCAGATTGTTTCCAAGCTCTCAGCATGTCTTTTTCAGCCACTTGCTCCTGAAACTTAAAAGGAAAACTGTGCACACTTAATTTGAAAAATGCCTTGCAGATTCCATAGCAGAAGGGGTTGAGTAGGTTGGAGGGGGTAAAAGAAACTGCTTCACAGTGTTATTGAGGCCATGTGTGACAGGCTAAACAAAACCTCCAGGCAATTCTGTCACAAGTTATTTTCACTTCTCACAATTTGCACAACCAAGTGGGTGGCCATATGTCTATCCCTTCTCCTTCTTTTTCAACAAATGAAATGAGGAGGATTTTAATTTTTTTTAATAGTTTAGTTGGTAACAGCTCTGCCTTTATTGTTTTCAGATTGAATATGTGCAACTGAACAAGTTTCCTTGTTAAACGCAAAAGCAGATGATGATCATGCTGATGAGGCTCCTTGTACTATGGGATTCCTTCTGCATATCAGGCTATATTTATCTTTCTTTCCTCTAAGAAAAAGGTCATGTAGTGTCTCTACACACACCATGGAACCAGAGTGCAAATGCAGAGCCAAAACACCAGTCTAGTCCAAGATATTCAAGGAAAAATAATCAGAATCTGAAAAAGGTTTACAGTAAAATAATAAGCCAGGCTTAGTCCTCTTTCCTTTTCACACTCAAGAAAAGCTGAAGATAAATATAAATAGGGGGTTTTTTTCTCCCCTAACTTGATGCCTTGTAAAGGACAACGCTGCCTTCACAGTCTATGCAGACTAAAGAGAGAAGTCACCCAGCAGAAGTCTTGGTCCTGGTGGCATATACATTGAGGGGACAGTACTCCAAATAGGAGATATAGGGGAAAGAGCCTCAAGGAAACCTAAAAGAGGTTCACATCTCCAGTCTGTCTCAGAGCTCAATCTGTCAAAATGGGTTTTTTCTTCTGCAGGCTGATTAACATTACTACATTTTTATTTTCTTTTCCAAGCACACCGAAGATGGGCAAGCATGGATTTCACTCAACAATCAACTCTCCCTGAGAAACAGGAGTGGACCTTTATGATCACCTTCTCTGATTTAAGCTACTCAGCATTGCTGATTGAGCCATGGACACCACCTTCTCCATGTTCCAGACCAGCTAGCCTACACAGAAAAGCAGTTGTTTGGGGAAAAAAGCAATAAATTCACGTACATTTTTAGTACCTGCTATAATGAATTTCCAACAACGGAAAGTGAAAAGGCATTTCATTCAAACTGTTCAGCATATCTATAAGATATTAAACTGAGGTTCTGGTAAAACCATCCTATTCCCCTTTTAACTAAAAGCTAGTTAGTCTGTACTTTGGGATAAGGATTGAGAATACCATTCTTCAGAAAGGGGTCATTTCATACAACACAGAGTTCAGTCCAGCATATTAAAAAGGTTTTGGATTTAGTGTTGCTCACAGGGACTCTGCCTCCTGGAAATTGATATTCCAGCATGGCAATTGTCTTTACTGAATGAGCAATAAATATAAATATATACACATATGTAAGGAAACAAAGAAGGAAGTTGGGCTATTTGCTTTTCTCTACTCTGGTTCTACATTTGCCATCCGTTCATGTAAACTCCAGCTTTTTTTATCTGTTTCTCAGTCCCCATCTCTTTTTAAGTTCTTTACCAAGGCAATGCCACTCTTATTTTACCTCCAGAATGTAACTCCCACTCCAAACAGCCATCCTACACAGCATGCCTTTGGTGTGTACTATTCTTCCTTACCTTAACACAATGTCTTCAACGCCCCACGTGCCTTCCACTTAATCTCCATTTCCTAAATGCTAACCCATCTCAGCATCATCTCCACTGTAACAGAATTTCCCAAGCCATTCCAAGTCCTTTATACTTCTTAAAACATTGTGACCAACCTTTTACAGTGATTTTTCCCCCCCTCCCCAGTGCAGACCTTGTTGTCTCCCAGGACCAGGATAGTTCCCACTGCCCCAGGTCCACATTTAGTGAACCCTACAGTACTTCTACTGCTGCTTTCAGCAAGACTCAAATTGAGTCTTAACATTTCAACATAACCAGATGATGTCTACTTAGCATGAAATGTAGTTATTGTCCAAGATTTGTATGTGCCAAGCAATTTCTCAGCACAATAAATTTTAAATCCATTGGGTTTAAGTGTTTGGAAATCATCTGCTAGGGTATATAGCAAGTTCACTACATTCTTATTTTCATTATCTATGCAGAGCTAAGGAATTCCAGTTATGAAAGGTTCTATTCTGTAAGCTCATTAAAAGTTAATATCCACCACAACACTGTCTCTCTATTTCACTGGTTCTTTGCAATCACTCAGCAAAGAAAATAAACACCAGGCTTTTTAAGAGAGAGACACACTTTCTTGAGTGTGTATCAAGACTCAAGTGAGAAGTAAGTAATTGAGTAAGAAGACTCAATCTTTTTGTCTCCAAAGCACTCACACTGGTGAAAGTCACAATTTTCCTGACTCTTCATTCTTTTCCAAATCAATGCAGCATGAGACAAAGGAACTGTTTCCCAAGGCAGATGGATCACAGACAGGTAATATGATATTAAGGCTTATTCCTCAGAGGCAGTCAGCAAGAAGCAGAGTATCATCTTAAGGATCTAAGCAACACCATTACCTTCTCAAGAGAGGAATCCTTTAAGCAAGCACATTGCTCATCACTTCCATCCTGCTTTGATTTAATGAACCAACTATTCCTGGCAACGAGCAGCAAGAGGATATAATTTGACTTACTATCCTTTCACATTTTATTCAATCGTTACATCAGAATAGGCATTTTACTTTTGTTTCACATTACTCTAGAGGACCTTGGCACAAAGCAAAATGAAGCCAATTGAGAAATAACTGGTTTAAACTTATATACACCAACAAATCATGCATTTCAACAAGTATAAGAGAGACATGGGACTTTGCTTCCCTCTGAGCAGCTACAAGTATTAAAAAAGCAATGATGCAACATTCATTAATAAAACTGTTTCTTAGAAATCTCTTCTTGTGGACAGATTCAACATCTGCAAGAGATACCCAAAACATACTCTTTGTGCTGCACTTCCCTTTTTCCATTCACATGTTGCACATACTGAAAATGTGTTATGGAGTAGGTAACAACACACCACGCTCCCAAATTTTCTTCTAACACATAGCTATGTATGTTATAAACAATCAAGGTAAAAAGTATGGCACAGATACTGCAGCAATAGAAAATCATCACATTACATATCTCCTCTGGAGAACTCCACCTAAAAGTAACTTGGGAAGCAACAAATAATTGGCCAGGACTTCAGTCAGTGATGTGAAGGAATTTCTCATTGCCCCATTCTGAAGCAAGAAAGAGCAGAGGGTCCTCTTTAAGGACCCAACACCTTGAGCAGTATCCAACATAGCACAGAAATTTAAACTGAGCAATTCACAATGGGCAGCAATTCATCTGGCCAGCTCACACCTCAGATAACTATCAGCAAAATCCAGACCAACATAATACTCCAAGGGGCAGGGAGATAGCCAAAAGATTCTCAGTTAAAGAAAATCAGGAAAGAACATGATGTTCCTTAGTGTGGCTAACCTAGACAACACCTCCCAGACATTAGCGTGAAATTAAACAGAGAGAAGCTGAATTACTTCCAGTGTACAGATACTGCCCAAGTGAAATGTGACAGGTGACCTACAACACAAAAAATGCACTTAACTGTAAAAACTAGAAAGTGAAGCTAAAAATGAGAAAAATTAAAAGCTGTTCTTGGATATGCAGTAAAAGGCATGCTGACATAATAAATGGGAGAAGGAGCACAAAAGCACCCAGCTGTTCAAAAGCTGCACTGTTAAGGTACAAAGAAATAAATTTTTTTTTATAGAAAAAGATCCCTCACAACATGAATGAGCTCAATAACACTCAAAACAATATTATTTATTAGAAAAATCATCTGCTCCAGTGCCTGAAGCAAAAGGTTTGCAGTTTATTCCATCATTCCTCCAAATCCAGGGATTAGTGAGAACTTCTAAAAAAAATCTTTCCTTACACTATGGTTCTTCAGCTTTACCAGGGCTAAAGCTTGCTGCTTACAGTGAGTACATGAATCCCTGCAGTGTAACCACCCACTCTGAGAGAGAAAAGGACTCACAATGGTGAACCAAGAGTTGGGGCACTTGCCTGATGTCTGAGCAGGATGTTCCCAACTCCGTGGCACAAACTCTGCTTTTGTTCAAGCAGAAATTAAGAGGAAAAATGGCAGAAATTAATAATAGGGGTGATGAGGAGAAATACAGGGCTGTGCACACATTCAATCCAAGCAACATCAGCTCTAGGTGTGGTTTAAAATTCACGTTTACTCTTTATTAAAGCCATGCACTGTATTTATGGCTCTTGATGAATTCTGTATCCAAAAGGGACACATTAGATTATTAAAAATTAGTTGGATTTCTTTCCTTCTCCTCTAGCAGTGCCAGTAGGAGAGGTAACAGAGGCAGTTCCCTGGCCTTCAGTCATTCAACAGAAGTGGGATTCACAGATACACTCATGCAGTCAAACTGCAGCTATTTAATTCAGGGCCTAAGACATGAAGCTAGGCTGCTTTTAATAAATCATGGACAGGGATGAGCTCCTAACATTAATATTCCACTCCTCCCTCTTTCTCCTGAGACAGTCTGGACAACAGAGACATCCCTAATACAGATTCAGGACTCAGGTACAACAGCCACCCCAAGGAGCCATTGTTCCAACTACCTTTCCTTTTCTTCATCACACCAGAAATAAAAAGAAGTAAAACACATTTCATTTATTATTATAGGTGAAAACCCCTCTAAGTCCACAGAAGAGAAATTGTATTTTGTAACTGTGTTCTCCAGCTAGAGTTAAAGCAAGGTCTGGTGTGAGGCAACAAGAGGAGCAAAGAAAATGCTGAAAAGAAACTGAGGGATGTGAAACCAAATTTTCCAGCATTCTAGGCAATCATACCACTCAGGGACATTCTACAGCTCAGCAAATCACATGCTGGAATGCAATGGAGTAGGAAGATAGGGAACTGCTCAACAAAACAGCCTCCTGTGCTCAGACTCTTAGCTCAAAGTATGTTCCAGCTCCAACTGAATGACGCTGTAAAGCAGAAGAGCGCTGACATTTTTTACCTTCTCAGACATCAGTACTTATGCAGCTCCTCCCATTATTATTTTTGCCATTTTCATTACTAGCCATAAAGTTTAGTGTAGTAGCCATCCAAGAACACAGGATCACTACTATATTAATAATACAGAATGTAGCTCTCAGAGTGCACTAATAAGGTGCCAACAGAAAACCAAAATAATCATCTTCCTCACAGAAAAAGTAACTGACAAAAAATAGTGTGAAAATACTTTTTTTAAGATGGCTGAAATTGAGTAAATTCTTATAATTAAGTAAATTTCTGAAATAAAATTTAAGTAAATTTAACTGTTGCAAAGTATTCAGAATGCACATACAATGAAATATACTAGATCCAAAATTTAAAAACTTAGTCATGGAAATATGGGGTAAGGGGATGTGTTTATTTAGAAAAATCAGTTCAGCTGAGATCTCTTTGCTACCAATATGTTGAATTTAATTCTTCTACCTTGATACAAACTCCTGAGAAAATAAAAAAAAAATAAAATAAAAATCATACAGGAAAAACTAGAGTTGGACAAAATCTACTTACTCAGACCTGATACAAAAGTCTGATTTATTATCTTGATTTGTTGTCTTAAGGAGAATGAATTAATTATTCTTTCACTCAGAGGTCTATGGCATCTTAATCCTTGAGTTGAATCAGAGAAAATTCAGTCTCACATGAGTTCCAACTCCATTTGCTTCTCTTGTAGTATTGTGTTTCAGGGCCAAGTTAATGAGAAAAGTGACATACAAGCTCTTTCACTGTTTTTCATTTGGCACAAAGTGGTGCATTTCAGCAAGAGAAAATTCCACTTCTACCTTCATGAATTTAATACTCTTCCTTCACTGCACTGAAATCAAAGTCAGTGATTCTAACCATTGTTAATTGTGCTGGAATAGAGTCCTAGAGACTTGTGAAGTAATCCCATAAAATGTAGTGATTGCCTCCACTTCAAACCCAAGAATCCCTTTGGAAGAAGCCCTAAAGAAGCTCAAATCCTGAGGTATACTTATTTAAACAAGTGGCTGAATCACCTTTTAACTTGTATTAAAATTGTCTGTAAGGTTTTAGAGGAACTGCAAAATACATAAGAAAGAGTTGGGTTTGATGTAAAGACATGCAAAAGAAAGACAATCCAGACAGAGGGACTTGAAACTGAAGCTACTTCTCACAGGCTTTAGAACCCAGATAGGAACTCCTACCCTTTCTTCTCTAGCAGATGACTCTTTTCCTGACTGTGAGCAAAAGGAATCACTCTCAGTGGCACAGCTCGTGAAAAGGAGCGCCTGCACAGCGCAGCTTCGACAAGGGTCCCTCCCGAGGTCAGAGACCATCCATATCACACCTCCACAAACAGAGATGCTTTGGCAATTCTTATGTATCTGAGCTATAAAAGCCTCTTCCAGATCTAGGAAGATGCAATTTCTCTAGTCCTCACTCCACAAGCAAAGTCCACCCTCACTCCCATCTTGTGCTTAAGAACCATGAAGTTTACAAAGCCAATTTTTTGGTTTTTAAATGAGAATTCCTTTTCTCCGTTGCCTCATGTCAATACAAAGGAGGGGGATTTTCCTCCTTCAATAAGCATTCAATATTCCATAACGTTGAATACTTTTGCACAGGATGAGCTAGATTTGAAAATGCGTAGTTCTGAGAGCTTACCTCAATATAGTTTGGGACACAAAAATAAATAAAAATTTCAGTGGTGAGTATTGCTATAAATGAAGCAAAAATTTACTAAAAGAACATTTAAAACTGAGGATAAGCATCTATATGCAAAAACACTTTGCCTCCTGCACCCTTTCTGAAAAGCAGTAGTGATCTACACGTGAGAAAAATATTTGCATTGTTTTTAATTTTTTTTTTTTTGAAAGTACCCTGTTCACATCTGTCAGTGACTGCAGAACTGATACACAAAGTGCTCTTACATGGATCTTTTGCAGAAGTAGCACTCTGGAGAACATCTGGGGAAGACATATAGGGATGATATGAAAGTATATTTCATTCACTTTATTTTTTCCAGATGACCCAGTAGCAGAACCTCAGCATGTACCAGTCTGAGAATTTTGGAACAGTTTAGATGGTAACAGATCAGTGAATATTGCTGACAGTAAATGTTGATGGGGTGCACTGCCTTTGGTGCTGTGTCTAAAAGAGGGAGGGCTTCACACTGCAATAAAAGAAGAATGAGAAACTTAAATAATTAAAGGTACAGAAGAAGCTGACTTGGCTGTATGCTTTGTGGCAGCCCATTCCTGAACTGTTTGAACAGGCAGATCTAAGGATATTTAACTGCCATTCTTGGGAGCTTATTATGGCATTCAAACAGCTGCTATCTCTTAGCACAAATCTATTAACATTAGTTCGATGACAATGGGTTTAATATTATGGTTTTGTCAGTGAAACAGGCTTGGGAGTTCCTCTGGCTTTACCATACAATTACCTTGCTTTGTTGTTGTGCCTCCAAGCTTTGCTTTGCACATTTCTCAATCCTTATCTGTGTCCAGCTTACCCACATGGAACCATTTACTCATGGCAGAGTCAGGAGCATCAGTCCAACATTACACTGTTACACTATTGTACAACCAACAAGGCTGTGAAGTGGTTTACCAAGGTATTCCTAAGTGACACAAATAAAAGTGAAAATAGAATTGTGCCTAAGAGGACAGTAAACTCTTATATTGAAGGGTAGCATGAAAAGTTAAATAAAACCATCACATTAAAAAGTTGCCTCATTTAAATTGTTGTGGACACAAACACATCTAGACAAATGGGGAAAACATCCACCTTTACTATATCTAAATTAATCCCAGAATGTTTACAAATAAACTGGTGAGCACTATTCCAGTAGCCCAATATCTGTTCTAGTCTTGCTCCTCCTTGCAAAGAAACCAAAATTATCCCAATTTAAAAATAAACATTTTTGCTAAAAATGTTAACATTATGCTATTCCAGTTGGCAAGTTTCAAAAAGGAGGATTAAGTACATAAATTAAAATTCAGCACTGTACATTCAAACTCAAATGCTTGAGGGAAGACAAACAATTTCTAACAGATAGAGGTGTTAATAACTGAGTTAGTTAAACTAAAGAATTTGCGTCCAAATTTTTCACACAAGATAGTGAAAAATTTGTACTTATACTTGTGTCACTGACAACAAATATAAAAGGAATTCAGAAATATAGTGGAGCTAGAGCAAGGAATATCTGCAGAAGCTCAGAACATCCTGAAGTCAAGATTATTCATTCTCCCAGAATTGCCCTCAATGTCATGGCCTCCTGCTGATTTAATAATAAGGATTCCCACAAACATACTCGCTGCATGTCAGCAGCCAGTGGGCATATCTGGGTCCTGCAGAAAGAAACCTATTCATTTCTTTCCCACCTGAACATATTTTCTTAGAAGGGTCAACAAAAAATATACATTAAACATTACCTGAAATTTGCAAGCTCATTCATACAAAGAAAATAAATTGCTTTAAGCTGGACCTATAAAAGCATAAAATGGTCCTTTTGCTCTTGCATCAGCTTTGCTCCAATTTGGCACAGGTTTTAGCTCAGTCAGATCAAGGACATGGTGAACAAATATGTACTTGAGGTTCTGGATTTATAAATTCTCTATCTCCAGCTCCTCATTACCACCCCCAGCAGCCTCCTCCCTGGGATGGGAACAGACCCTCTGAGCTCCAGTGAAAAGTGGGACGGAGTACCTTAAACTGACAGGTGATTAATGTTTTACTCTGCACTGGACAAATGAGGAATGTTTACACAAAAAATTCCAACATCTCAAGTGAGAAGGCTGCAAGTCCCAGATGAGGAGCAATAACAAACAACTGAATAGCATTTTAAGTTATCTTCATTCCACATCTTTTTGGTATTCACAGAAAAGTTCTCATTTGATAAACTAATTAAACATTAAGCTTCAATATATGTTACCTCAGTGGGTTTAGGATTTGGAGTGAGGTTTTTTTCCCTCATATAATCTATATTAATTATAGTGGCTGAATGTGACAGTGATCTTGTCTTGTATGGAAGAAAGAGAAACAAAAAAAGAGGTTGGGGTTTTTCAAAAAATATTTCAGCAGGTATTTTTACAAGGCTGGTCTCCTGAAAGTCTTTCTTTTATATGAGTTAGATATTAGAAAGTATCATAATAAAATAGTAAATACTCTTTAATAAAGAGTATCCATCCAAAACTTAATGACAAGGTACCTTCAGCAGAAAGGACGAACTAATTCTCTACAGACAAATTACTCACTTCAAAGGCAAAAAATGATCCCAAATGTTTTGTGCAACTAGGAGGAAAGGGGCTTTCAGGAGTCCCCTGCAGCACACTATGTAAAAATAATGGTGGGAGCCACTGCCTGTAAGGCATCCCGAGAGCAGAAATCAATCATCATCTGCAGAGCACACGCTTAGATGTTCTCTGCCTTTATTACTCTGACTTTGGCTGGAAGGTTGATAAAGGCTCTGGCAACTGCAGACCCAAATCTATTTTTTATTAAAAGTTTTGGCAGCAGGACGGGTGCGTGCTTTACAATAAGAGAAGGGCGGGGGGAGCGGAGTGCTGAAAAACCTCCAGTCACAGCACAGGGTTCCAGCACATCTGCCGGAGCAGCAAGGGCTGCGATTTCTGAGAGGCTTGTGGTTAACCTCATGGCACGGAATGAATTATTATCCCCAGCCCTGGCCTTCATTAAGCCACCCATCCTCTGAAATGTGTCGATGAAGCCGACACATGGCCGGCCACTCATCGGCACAGTGACGGTCCGTCCCCTAGATGAATTCTTTTTGGCCAGGGCTGAATGGAGCTGTTCATCCTGTACAATTCTGAGCTGTTTACATTTTGTGCTGCCCAGGGGGATGAAGAACTGTCGTGATTTAATTCAAACAGCCTGAATATTCACACATTTATGTTGGATGTCATGCAATGCGCCTCGCGAGCGCGAACAATTCTCAGACCCTCGCGACAGGATTCCCAAATATAAATCAGATACAAGGAATAAAGATCGGCCTAAAAAGGGTAAAGGCATCTGAGACGGCCCAAAAAGGATAAGGGCAAGGGCAACTTACATTGAAATTTGCAAAACAGAAAATTTCCACAAGAAAGTCTTAGGACAGAAGTGACTGGAAGGCTGAAATCTTTAGCTAGAAAAGCTTTTATGCCTCCTGTGTGGTTTATTCCTCTTGTGAGGATCAACCATTATATGAGTGATCATTAATTGCTATGACACTTCAAATGGTAGAAAAAGTAGAGAGAGAAAATAAACATAATTGAAATTTTGTTGAGCTATATTTGACCAAAAAAATGGTATGTGATTTTGGGCCACCATTTAAATTAAGGTTTTCCCAGATAAGATTATTTTAAAGTGTTATTATGGTAATATCTGATTTGCTGGAGCATTTTGTTATTATTTGCAACAGGTATGAAGAGGACCTGGGCTGAGGTGCTATAAAACACTAACTTCTGGCAGAAATCAGTGTACAGGCAACTAATCAGGCTCCTTCAGTCAGACACTTCAGGCACCAGAATCATCACTTCTCCTTTCTCCAGGAGAGATAATCATATTTTCTCACAGGGAGAACAGAACAGGAAAAGAAATACCATGGCAATGAGGGAGCTGGAAAACCTCACAAGGAAACTGCTTAAACTATTCTCAGAGCAACACTTGAATGGTATTAAATAAATAAGGCATGTGAGCTACAAGAAATAAAAATAAAGCACAAGCTTACTTAGCAGCACATTCAGTGAGCACAGGCTCTCCTGGCAGTCTATTTGGAAACTGAGATGACACTTTAAAATCAAACCAGATAACCCTATCACCAAAAGGCAAGCTGGACAATCCAAGCAATCACCAGATCCAGATCTCCATTCTGGTTTAACATTTTGTCAAGTCTCGGCACTCTCTCTTTTCTCATACGGCTTAATTTTACTCTTGATTCTGTAAAAGTCATGCTGTGTTCCTGCTGACTCTAAGGAAAATAATTACAATTGTCTGGCTGTTGGGGGAACCCTCTTTAGGGTCACAAAAACAACAAATATTTGGCAGTGGAGACAAAATTTTAAAAGAGAAAAGATAAAATAATTATCTGTGGTAGAAGTTCAACAAGGATCAACAATGTCAGCAAAGAGAGGAATATTATGCAAAAATGCATTAAGGGCATTTGTTCAATACCTTCGTACAAGAGGTTGTTTCCCTCATATTGCTGGCAGAGGAGAACTGAACACATTTGCAGAACTTGAAGATTTATGGTTTGTACAATGATGGGGTGAGATGGAATACAAAAGATACAATTGCTTAAAAAAATTACGTGCCTACTTCACATTTTTTTAAACAGAGCAATAGGAGTTCCAGTCCTTTCAAAAGCCAACTATAAACTATCTTAATTTTTGGCAAGACCAATAAGCTCTTTACCCGCTGAGTTTGGAGTGGTGGAGGGTGGTAGGTTTTTTAAGCAGCATTTACATTGTTGGTGGTAGTTTTTTTAAGCAGTATTTACATTTCTTCCCTTTGTTCTTCCCCTGACCTCTATCAAAACACCCAAAGGCTAAGAGAAAAGCCCTTTAATGTTGTATGCGAGGAATGTGTATCAGTAGAAGGAGCTGCTATGAGCTGACAAAATTTAAATATTAAATAAATTTATTTAAAAAAAAGGAAGTTCCAAGAAACTTTAAATTCTGTATAAGCAACATTCAGGTCATCTGTCAGAAGGAGGAGATGCACTTGTAGAGTTCAGCTTGGCTGAGCTCTCATTTGAGCTTTTGTCCAGCCTTCTCCTTTATGCCTCTTACCCACAATTTATACACCTGAGCTTAAATTACTGTACTAGAACTAATGGGCTCAGTTTCCTCACTTTTTTTTCAGTGTTAAACCTAATGTATTATAGATGAGTTTAAAAGGTATTTTAAAGGGGCTGAACTTGACACCATTCTGAAACTCAGGCCTGCTCATCTTTCCTCTAGTTTTGCACAGAAAAAAAAAGCCCAAAACACAAACCTACATACATTTATAGGTATATATATATGTGTATGTATGTGTATATATATGCATCTATATCAGTCTCCACCAGTCCTGCATTGCCTCCCAGCTCTGTCTCAAATTTCAGCTTGCAGAAAAGAAGCTGTTCCTCCCTCCAGCTTCACAGATGCTAATCCTCAGTAATCACATCTCCTCTTCACTTGCTCCACATTTATTACAGACGTCACTGGGGTAAAGGAGAGGCTGGTCAGGAAAAAATGGAGCGGTGTTATATTTAAATAAAGCAGTAATAAACTCAAGAAGTGCACCCAAATGATCCTGAACATCATTATTATGGTAACCCTGACCCTTCCTGTCCCTGCTCTTGCCTGCCCCCACGCATATGCACATGCACTTCTCCTCTATTCACTGACTTCTGTCTGAAATAAGATCTTTTGCTTCTAAGGACTGGCCCACTTCTTTCACATGATCTCTAAAATCCTCAGTTCAAGTGCTTTTATACAAGTAAAGAATAAGTCTGACAACCAGACAGATACCTGGATAAAATTAGTCTAATTCCCAGTAAGAAAGGATGCTCCTTAACACTTCAGTGAACATGGAATAAAGGTTTTTCTTATTTATTTTGAGATGATCTTTCAAACAGAGACAGAGGTAGAGGAAACAGAGTGATGAAGTGCGAATAAAACTGTAATATTGTTTCTGCTCATTGCATATCCACTTTATAATGTACACAGAAGACATTAAAATTAAAATTCATAATCTACCATGTGCTAAAGCTCTCAGCTTTCATAAACCCTATCTATCACATGAACAAACACTTTCTTATTTGACTTCTCTAAGGCATGTATAAACCATCCACTCATTTTAAAGAAAATAAATAAATTATACAAATAAACAAATATGTTATTTTTGGCAGCTGTTTCACAAAAGTATAAGAAAGTTGGTTCTTCCAATCCAGCTGGTTCAAGGTAGTTATAAACTCAGTGAACAAACAAGTCCAATAAATAAAAATAATTAAACCCAAAAGTGAAAACTTAAAATTTGTTTTGTATACTACAAAATACATCATTCTTTTACTCGTGTTTTTACTCAGAACTCAGGACCATGCAGGGATGACTTTGCTACTGATAAATAAGCTACTGAATGAAAACAGACACTAAGTCATAGCTCCCCTAAGGAAAAAAAAAAAAAAAAAAAAAAAAAAGACATTTTTACGCATTTTTTCACAGGGGATTATTTAGTTTGAGCAGAACTCTGTGCTGATATACCTGGATCTGGTTCTCTGAGACCTAGCTCAGCTCTCTCTGAAACCACTGCCCTGTACCCAGTAAACTAACCTGCTTTACTTCCATTTCCTTTAGCATTAATTTTTCCAGCTTTTTTACTTTTTTTCTCCCATAAGCTACATCAAAATGAGAACTTCAGCTTCACAGAGTTTCTTTGGTACAGACTTCTCATTTTCAAAACTAAAGTATTCTTACACATTTTGCTTTATAACAGAATTACCTCAAAAGCTGAAGCTTTTTTGTGCTCAGGTGATATCACTGAGTTTCCTTCAGCAGGTTTAAACTGGGTGGGTTGAGAGGGTGGAAGACACAAAAGAGTGGCCATAAAAGCATGATTTGAAATTGTCATATTTGTATTTTTGCATTCAGCAACTGTAAGAGAGACCCCACTCACCACAAAGAGTGCTAAAAAGGAAAGAGAACACTTGGAGGAATACATTACATAAGACTCTGCACTGCACACAGAAATAGATGCTTTAGGCACAAACTATAAAACATTTCTCTGCTGGAGCAAGAGTTTCTTCAGGGAGATCTCACAACACCTCACCTCACCAAAGACTGAAAGAGCAACCTACTCCTTTCTGTAGTCTCCAGCTCTCACATTTATGGACACTGATGAAGCATCTGCCAGTCTGTGAAGGGTACATCCAATTTGGCTGCGTATTATTTGGCATTATTTTTCCTGCGTGCTAAATGGATACATCATGGACAAAGATTATCTGTGGCAAGGGAACGTCATCAAAAGAAAGAGGCAATAGCCTACTGCATGTGGGTGGTGACTGGGGCACTTCTGCAAGGAGCAGGGAACAAAATCCAGGACCCAGGGAAGAGAGAAATTCAATATTTTCCTTTAACATCTTAGAGGGGATTGATTGGAGTTTATTATAACACAGCCATGAAAAATTGGTGGACAGAAGTCAAAGAGTGAACAATACTACTGAAAGGACAAGTGGGCAGAGAGCATATCTTTTCTCAGCCTTGTTTTATCTTTATTTTGCCCTACCCTATAGAATGTTTTCAGTTTCTGAAGTTAGTTGTTCTGGCCATCTAGAACTGAGGAATTCCAAGTCCAGCTGGTACACATGTCTCTGGAAAAGACACAAGGACCTTCAACCCATTTCTGCATGGCAATCTGCAGGAGCCAGGACAGTGCTTAGCTGTTACATCCAACCCCATCAGCCATCTTAAAGCAGAGAGAGTGTTGAGTAATTGTTGCTGTTAATAAACTCAACAATTATAAATGATCCCAAATTGTTACAATTTTTTTTGTATCTAAACTACAGTAGGTCAATCAATCAATCCCTGATAATGACTGACTTATACTATGACCTTTAACAGGCATCTAGACAAATAATTGCATGAAATTGATTTGAAGAAAAATAATATACACCTTGCAAAAAGGACAGCTAAACAGGTGGTGATTCTTTCTTGATTTAAAAATCAAACTAGAGATTACCTTCACCTTCAGTCCTCAGTTTTGACTTCCAGATATGTTTTACCATAAGGATCCATAAATTTTCCAAATGATTTGACCATATTTAAAACACCTAACAGTATTTTATGAGACCTCATACATAGCAGTGGACTAAGTTATGTTTGACCAACACACAGATTGTCCATTTCATAAGAAAAAAATGTTTATCATTTACACGTGCATTAAAGTATTCAAAAAGTGTGTCTTTCCAGATGATAAATAGCTCATTTTCAGCACTGACATGAAATGCTCTCATTTGGGGAAGGCCAGGACATACATCAGGAGGAGAGCTCTGCTGCAGCAGCAAAATGGATGTTAAGTACAAATACAGGTGGCTACAGCCCAGGTGCACTCGTGGCCTGTAGCTCACTCGTGTAGCAGCACTGCACAAAAGCTGGAGGTGTCAGCACTGATATCATCACATCTGAGCAGAGGCAGAGTGTGGCTACTCTTCCAACACAAGATTTCAGGAATCCAGCATCCTGGCACAGACCTTTAGAGTAGACAGGAGCTGGAGAAACTCCAGTCTGAGAGGAGCTATTTCAACTTCTTTTCTATTTAAAGCACAGTGTGCTAAGCATTGCTAAACCCTTGAAATGACTAGTATCCAAATATCCTGCATTTCCAATTACTTATATTCAGTCAGTCCAAACACATGCCGCAGCATTAAATTCCACCCAAGAGTCTGGCTCATCATACTTCATTCTCTGGATTACCAACTTTAGAACAAAACAATTCTAGGTAAAATGATAGAAGCCAAAACCCTTAAAACAAAACAAACAAACAAAAAATAACCTAACCAAAAAAAAGGTGAGGGGGAAAGCAACATTCATTTTCTCAAGTAAACACTTTTGCATGCGTCTTTAATACATAAATCTGGCAATGCATCCCTCCAACCCACAGTCTCTTCTGCTCTGAAATAAAATACTGACAGATAATAGATATATCAACAATAGATGTGAATTTTTTTTTCACCAAGATGCAATGGTCCTGCACAGGATTGTAAAAGTCTTTTACAGAGTCCTAGAGATGTGGATTATGTGGATAAAGAAAAACAGAAAAGTGCAAGAAAACATTCACTTAAAGCAGGAGTTTCTAAACAGGTGGAGGTACCACAGATTTGCCTTTTTTGACCAAATGACTCTTGGGTGGTTTGCATTTCAAGGCAAGTAAGACAAACCAAAACAGTCTGCAGTCACCTTATAAAGGCCTTGAGCATTCTGCCAGAGTAATTCTGCATTGCCATGTCCGAGGTAGTAACTAATAAGTCCCTGAGTACAACTCTTTCTTCGAGTAAAATGAGGACTGTTATCACATTCAAGTATTCCCAGCCCAGCTCCTTCTCTTTACAAAATCCTCTCTTCCTCTTCTTAGGCATTGCCAATTTTTTGCCCCTGTAGTTGTAGCAGAACAAGTGTCAGTGAGATTGCTGGAACTGTATCAAAGTACAAGGAAAATAAAACAATTACAGGAGTATTTTTACAAAGGAATAGTTCTTTTATACAAATCACAAAACAGTTCCACAGTTTTGCTTCCACAGCTGAGGAAACTGGGTGCTGCAAAGCAAAGGTAGAGCAAAAATACACTGAGCTAATCATGCCACTGAATTTTGTACACAAATCCATAGCCAATTGCAAAGATCACTGGAAAAAGAACACCAACAGACAGCCAGTAAACTGTGGAATTCACCATGCAGGGTGAGGAGGAGACAGTGACTTTGGAACTACAGAGTCTTTCATAAGATACTGTTTTCCTAATGATTTTTGACATCTCCCTGTTCAGCGCTACCAGACGTTCCAACAATGAGCGAAGAATTAAATTTTATCACCCTCAACATATCCATGGGTGGGCTAATTTTCAACTGATAGCAATAAATAATTTTCATTGTACAGAGACTTTGTGGGTTCTTTTTCACTGCTGGAGTAGTCATTTGACAAATTAGGAAGAGGAATTGCATATTGATAGGATAAAGGGTCTTGTGGCAGTAGCAGGCAGTCAGAAGATGAGCAACAAAACGAATTACTGAAATTAAGCAGTTCTTGCCTAGCTTTCCTATGTGTATTTACATTACAGCTGGACTTGGGGTTGGATTCATAAAATTGTCCCTAAAACAAGCTGGACAGGGACCCAGGGAACTTATAGGCTGTCTTTGTTGTGAGGCCACACAATTGACTTCAACTGCCCTTGGAGGCTCATTACTCATCTTTGTTCTCTCACAGCTAATATTCTTCCCATGAAAGGACAGCAACAAGGAATGATGCATCATGTAGTGCAACAAGTCAGATGCTACTTCCAGAATCTGTTTGCAGTTCCAGAATCTATTTTCAACAGATTTCAACATTAAAAAAAAAAAAAAAAAAAAAAAAAAAAAGTCATTCTACTGTGACTAGGTTCCACTCCAAGTTACAACAGGCTACAAGGACACAACACCAGCCAAGTGTTTTCGGCAGTGGAAGCCGCCTTCCTCAAGGGAGAAGCTGAAATAAACATAGAGTAGCTTCCCAGTGACCTGCTAGGTTACAAATGCTGCAGAGCTTTCTCCTTCTCCATGGCGCTAATTGCTCCACATTTAGAAAGAAAAAGAAAAACACCAAACAGTCTTTATTCTTCAGCTCCCAGAAGGGCACCAAAATATGTGAAGTGCATATCTACCCCACACACACGACCTTCTTTATCTACAAGAAAGATGAAGAGTTGATTGCTTGTGGAAGTTACTGGAACCTACCTACATATTCAGTACCTGAAAATACAGGCAGATCTTGAATTCCCTTTGAGAAGAAGAGCTGGAGTGAGAGGTTTTTAGCAAGGCAAACTTGAACTGACTTCTTGGCTAGCTTGCAATTCACAACCACAACTAGCTGCTGGTAGGTAATATATGTCAGGACAGTATCACTACTTCTAGCTAAAGATGACCAAAACATTAAATCAGAACTCACACTTCCCCTAGAGATCATATCCATATTCCATCCACTTCCTCCATTTCAGCTCTGCAACAAAATATAAATAAAAAATAGAAGACACCAGCCAAGGGGGAAAATATTTCAATAAGGAAGAGAGATAAATGCATAACAGTCAACCCTCCTGAAATAAAATATATTTCATGTTTGCATTGATGTTTACATTGAATGCCTCTGCCTTTTACATGCTGTCAGGCACAGTAAAACTGAGCAGATGTAAAAGCAAGAATATCAAGTCATACTGCCTCAGGCCAGGCCAGCTTGAACTCTTCTGATTTTTTTTTCCCCTTGGTGTTTTAGTTTTAATACTATTTATGCACATTCTTAGGGTGGGGCAGGGGGAAAAGGGGAGGATAAAAAAGAATTATTTGTCCCTTTGTCTGTCTGGAGGAGAAGATGGATTTTGGTTTTTTGTTTTCATCTTCCTGCCCTGTGATATCTTCCCTGTCTCAGAAATTCAGCTCCTGCTGAGCTACAAAACCCAAGTGCCTCGAAAGTCACACTCTCCTTACTATGATTTCTTTCTGAATTAAAATGTTTTCTGAAGGATACCAAAAAAAGCAATAGAAACAAAACACTGGAAACCATAAGTTAGGATATAAAGTCAAGAAGAGGAAAATAATAACGAATTCAACTTATTTGAATTAATTAAAATCTGATTTAATTCCAAATTGAAATCCTCTTTGGCCTGAACTCAAATTGAAAATACTTTGAAAAGAACACGTAAGTATTTTACAAAATACTCACTGTTCATAGAAATCTACTCCGCTTATATCTGTAGATATATCTATATATTAGACTGACAAGAAATCTCACATTTTAAAAAGAAAGAAAACCAAAAAACAAAACAACAACAAAAACTAACCACACAAAAAAACAAAACTCTGATAGCCAGGACTGACTTTGTATTTCAAAGTTTTTGTTTTTCTCTTTATGGGTCATGGAGATTTCTTAACAATGATGAGTAAGTGACTGGAATTACAATAGCTCACATTAGTTTTCTGTGCAAGCAGAATCTTTAGCAAACATAAAAAAAACACCAAAAAGAATTCATGGAAGGCCCAAGCCTGGCATAAAATCAAACTGCAATGTGCCATCTGGTAAATAGGCTTTTTCTTTTCTTTACCTCTGCTACAAAAGATGAGTGAGCGAGTGAGTGAGTAGGAATTTGCTGGTTTTTTTTCCATCTTTGGTTTATTGTTTTTTCCCGAAATGTGTGCAAACAAAGAGTCTCTTTAGTTGCAGTAGATTACTCTGTTTCTTCTTTCTCTGTTCTTCTGTCTTCCAGATTTCCCAATGGTTTTTTCTCTTTTATTCTGTGGTGTGGACATGACAGCATTACATACTTATCATGGAGGGTATCTGACCCAGCCCTGTGACTCTTCCCTTTCATCTGAGACCCTTTGCTGTTCTCTACATCCCTCCATCCTTTGGAAGCCAGGGAAATGTAAGGCCTGGAAGGGTCGCCATCAGCCACACAACAATCTTTTCATGGAAAGATGGAAAAAAAATACTGGGTATGTGTCAGCTTTAATTTGTATTTGTTATGATATTATACTACAGCACAATTCATCATAAGCTATTACGTGATAATTTTTGGGATAACTTTCTCGGTTGATATTTTGCCTCACCTATAACTACTGAGCAGAAGCAAGCTGGAATTTCCTCCCCTGATGTCTGTTCTAAGTCATTCCCTCAGTGGATGTTTTACTTGCAGAAAACTGGGACTCAACTTTCCACATAATTTTTTGTGGACAAAAATACAAATTCCAAGGGAATAAGGACAAGTTTCTCCAGAATGGGTTACTAGAGGCCAGCTATGAGTTTATATAATTTTTTCCAAACATTTTTAAAAGCTGTGTAAAAAATGAAGAGGTGTCCTCTTGTATATTGTGACTTCTAGCACAAGCAGCAGTATTTTAGCTTAATGGCAAAAAAATATAATTCATAGGTATTAAAGTTTCAAAGATACATCTCGAAAAATTAGGATATTGACCTACATTCTGTTCTAAAGTAGATCACTATTCTAATTCCCTCACCAATTTTAATTCCACATGGAATGCACTCCCATTCTTAAATTATTGCACATACAGATACAGCAACCAATCTTCAGTCAACAAAAATCCACAACACTTCCTTACGCAATGCAATCCTCCTCTTCACCAAACAAAATCTGCATAGAGTTCTTCCAGGGGAGCATGCACTTGTGTGCATATATTTCTTTTAAATACATAATGAAAGACAAATATGAATATTTTTGGAAAGGCCACTGTGGTATCACGTATGTCCATTTCAAGTTAAGTCTCTCCGCGCATTGTCAGTGCCTCACGCTGCACACGGTTTCCATTCTGTTCCCTTCAATACTCTTGGAAGCAATTGAAGTCAAAACACCCTGGAAGAAGAGTTCAGGTTTTTACACCCCTGGTTTCAATTATTTTTAAATCTGACACACAAACACAGCTTTTTAAGATATGTAAGCAGAGTGCCAAATAAGGATCTTTTGATTTTTTTGAAATACATGTGGTTGAAATCTGAGACCTGCCTGCTGCCAAGCCACAGTATTTGGAATCAAGTACTGGCACAAGAAAATAAGCCATTGTTCAGAGTATAATTTTAAGAGGAACTATCCTGCAAAAAGGAAAACGTAAATTCCCATAGTTTAGCTCACAGTTATAAGACAATCCCATAATTCTTTGTTAAACACTTGAAAGTTGAAATATAGGTCCTAGCAATGTTTATCCAGGCTTTCAGAAATAATCTTTTGCTATAAACTACACCAAAGCCATTAAGTTTTTCTCCATTATAGAAACAATCAAAATTACAGGATGGAATAGTCTATCTCATTAATGATTTTCTTGTGGCATGCTGACATGGTCACTTTTATGTAAAGCTGCTTCCATATTTTTGACTTTAGGAAGAAAAATAGTAACAACTTCTAACTGAGACAAAAGTACCTTGAGGGTAATACTGTATCATCAGGTAAGACTGACCAACCTCACATCCCCGATTTTAGAGGCCAAATGTGCACATTTTTTTAGATTTATAAACATTTAACTGCTTATTTGCAGGTACTCTGAGGGACCCAGAGCTTCAGTCACTCTCAGCTTTGACCAAGTAATAAAAATTTAAAAGAAAAAAATGTTTCCTGTATTAACAAGGACTCATAACTTAATTTTATTACAAGTAACTCTTCCTGGAGCCATGGATGAGCATGAGGGGCATGGACAAAAAAAGTACAGAGAAAGAATCTGGTATTTAGCTTTTGCAAGGGCTAAGGTTGCATAGAAAGCACACAGTTATACCATAGATAGTCACATATAAGATGAATTAAGTTGAAAATTAAACTGAGAAGACTGATCTCCTGAAGATAAAACTGAGTCATTGATTCTCATCTCAGGTAGTGAAACAAAGGAAAAAATTTTAAAAGATACATTTTTCACTTCATCGAAAAAATATGTACAGTAGATTTGTTCCTTCTAACAAAAAAACTAATGCAATAAATAAAAACAAGCATTAAAATAGCAAATATATTTAACATCTCCGCTAGCCTAGGATTTTAACTATGAATGTGCTCTTTCCAGTGCTTGATGCCAGAGAAACATACCAAGTCACAATGTTTAAATTGGACTTAGAGAAAAAAATATTATTATTCTATCTCAAAGCTCAAATTTCAGTTCACCCTCTCAGCCGTTTGTGAACACACTTGCTGGTTCAGTCTTTCCCACCAGTTTGCCACCCAGGTTTCACTTCAAAATCAGAGCCAAGTTAGACCCAAGTCTACCTTTGACAAGAGCATCACTTTTAGGAATCCTTCTTATTTTATTTTTCTCACAGAAGAGTAACAACACCACTGATTTTTAGGGTGTGTACATTAAGAGAATACGTCTGCTCAAACCAAAGAAAGAAACTTTGAAGTATCTTACCTCCCAGAAGATTCCCACAGTTTGCGCATCTAGTCTAGAAACTTTAGGATACTGATCACTTAAAGAACCATGGGAGACTTAGTGAGTCATGGAATTAAGATGTAGTGTGTGAAGTGTCTGTGTGCCAGCCTGCAGAGGCAGAGCAGCCCCTCTGCTCAGGCTGGCTTGTAAAGCACGTGCAAGCACAGAAAAACATTGCTCAGTGTCAGAGCGCTCAATATCAGGGCACACCTGCACCATTGACTTTTCAGTCCAAGCTTGTTGTCTGCTTTGAAGACCTAACTTTAACCAAGTCTGGTAAGAGGATTATAAGAGAAAGAGAAAACATATTTTTGGTTTGCCTTACAGTCAGGGGACTGGTTTTAGTGTACACACAGCCCATCCTAACTCCAGTGTGATGTCTCCTATGGCTGAGCCTTTGCTGGAGCAGGCTCTCTGTTTCTGACCATACTTGGCTTTTGTATCCACAGAAGGAAACTTTATCTTGTATATCAAAGCTGCAATATGCATTTCTTTTTCTCTTAAGCCTGGTTGTAGTTGGTTTGATTTTTTCCCCAGAGAAAAACCAACTTACTCCTCCCTGTCCATGACACAGATTGATTTTACTTTGCTTCACAATCTGTCTTAAGTCATTCACATAACTGGAAACTGTTCCCATGTTTATGCTGCCCTTCAGAGGTTTTCCTCAGATTACGTTGTTTCATAAACAATCGACTCTTCCTTTTTTGTGATCATCTCTTGTTTGGTTTAGCTCTCAGTGTGCAATATGTCATGTTCAGAGTGATGCAGTGTCAGTATGTACTGACATGGTGTGGACAGAGCCCACCCCAGATCATCACTAGCAAAGTGGAGGGGGCTGTTATGCCCACGTGTGCATGTCTGCATCTGCCTGCACCAAAAATGAGTTAATCTGAGGGTGATGCCTGTCATCTGGCTTCTAGGCTTTGTTATGCCAATACTCTGAAATAAGCTCAACAAAAACATTTTCTTTTGATGTAGCAGAAGCATTAATGCATGATAGATACATTTGGAAATTATTTATCACTCATTAAACATTCTCTAACTAGAAATTATGCAAAACAGACTACACACACTGTCTACAAACTGACTTCCTCTGAAGTACCGAGAAATCTCACGACAAACTCAGAGCAAGCAACACTCAAGAAGCAGCAAATAAAAAGGTACAAAACTTATGTTGTGCTCAAGCAGAACCTTCAGACATGTATTCTGTTCAGAATTTCCTTCATCCAGGCACTCTGCTCACCTTCACCCATTGCCCCTGCTCGGTCTTTTAACTAGAAAGTTTTCTTTCAACACATGGTACATGGAGCAACAAAAAAAAACCACATCTGGGAAAGCCAACAGGGACACCAACATGACTCTCGGGCAGCTGGGCCAGGAGAGATTGGGAATGAATAGAAAGGTACCAACACAAACAGCTGGTGACTGCCTCCACCATTCTTTAAGCACAACCCTGCATCATCTGGAGGCCTTCAATTACCATCCTTTAATTAGCAGCCTCACTGCATTCTCTTCAATGTGTAACATAACATTTCTGGGCAGTCAATATGCCAGCAGTCTGAAGCTGCTATGCGGGCATCTTCAGACTGCTGCTCAAAATGAAAAGTGATATCTTCAACAGGTGCACCTTCTGTACATGTGGCTTTTGTTTATTGACTTCATTTTATTATTAGAAACACGCAGACTTAGGTCAATTTGGATTGCCCTCTTCAATTACAGAAAATGTCAATCACGCTGCAAAAGAAGCAGGTGGGTCTGTGCTCAATTTGCCCTCACAAAGTCCATCTTGACACAACACTTCTACTGCCTGGAGGCAAATATCCCACTTCTCAGTGTATTGTTAATGGAAAAGATAGATATTTTATTTAAGAGTTCTAAAATAATTTAGTTCTCATAACAGCTGAGCTCCACTTGTGTAAACAAGGAGAAAGGCTGTTCCCAGCAAGATTCCCATGAAAAATCTGGAAATCTGTTTCCATTTCAGGTATACCACAATGGTGTTTACAAACTAGATTTCTGAAGTTAAGTTTATTAGCATCGGTATGATTAAACATGAAACTGAACAAGATTCTGGCTACAAACTCTATGGCCACTGGCCAAATAGAGTAATATTTAACATCTTAATAATATAAAATTAAATTTTAAAAGCTGGCAAAAAAAAATTACTGAAGACATAGTAGTATGTGATCCAAAAAAAAAGAGGTATTCCTTGTGGTACAGTTGTTTTTACTGAAACTGTTATACTTTTTTAGCTACACTTAAACCATCACCCACAAAC
This sequence comes from Pyrgilauda ruficollis, assembly GCF_017590135.1. NCBI lineage: Eukaryota > Metazoa > Chordata > Aves > Passeriformes > Passeridae > Pyrgilauda > Pyrgilauda ruficollis. Next base: position 2,542,673 of record NW_024527488.1, read on the forward strand.
TCATGGGACACACTGCAATCAAACTGAGACCCGACGTGCTCAATTGTTCCCGTTTGTGCTGCTAATAAATGCATTTACAGAATAATGCTTTCCATCTCTTCACTGAAATGTTTTCCATGTGGTAAGAACATTCAGGTCTGCATCTGATCCTTGCATGCCTTAATACAAGGCAAATTTAAAATTAATAAGGCCATTCTGTGGATTAAAAATTCAAGGATGACTTGTCAGCTCTGTTGACAAAAGATTTGTGGTTTCCTACAGAAATACATACCCATTCCTTGCTTGACATGCAGCTAGATTCCAGTGATATGTACCTCTCCTGGTACTTATTCTGTTCTTTTCCTTTACCCGAGGCCATCTTCCTTATAGAATTTTGTTAGATTTAATCATTATTACTAGAACCAGATCAAATAGATGTCAGCTCAATAAGGGCTGGCTATGTAGCTCTGTCTGGTAATACTACTTGCTTCCCAAGAGCACACAGGGAATACCATCATTCCCACATAATGGATCAGGAAACAGGGACCACGGGTCTTACATGAATCATCCAACATCACCAAGTATGTTGGTGGCAATGCTGGAAAGAGAACTTGTCTCTCAAACATTCAAGGGAGGGAAGGAGGGAAACAGTTTGCCAAGCCTCCCACACACACATAAATGGAAGTTTGCTGTTGATCTGTTCAGTTCTTTGGCACTGCAAATACTTGCAAATTTACAGCTACAGCCATAACTTCATTAAGCAAAACATATCACAAGTATGACAATTTCTTTATAAGGAAACCTACTCTCCCAGTAACCCAACACGCTGTCCTGACACCAGTGATGTAATCCAGGGCAAAGGCTCCGAGGAGCATCTGGTAAAATGTGATGATTCAGTGGAATTTTGTAAAACAAGAGCTGGAAGGGTGAAATACATCTTTGAAGGAATTCCACTGAAGCTTGAAACGGAGGGAAGACAGCACAATGATGCCAACAAGATTACTTTAGGGATTAATCTGGCCTGAGATCAGCTTCACCTGCCCCTCTAGCTACTCCACTTAAATCCATGAACTGGCTAGAGAGAACCATTCCTCTTGAATTAGAGCAGGCTCCCTGACTTCAAGGTTTCACTCATCCCTGCTCCTGACAACTTCATTTTAATTCCCATGACTGTCTGGCTGAGCATCACCTTGGCTCCCCTCCCTTTTCTTTCTATTTCTCTTCTGTCTCGTGCAGCTACAGCTTTGTAGTCACAGGCCAGGAGCCACCTGCACAAACCTGAGGGGACAGCTGCTCTCTCTTGGTGCTCAGCCTTCTCTTCCCATGCAGAAGCTGCATTAATGAGCTCAGTGGCAACCCATCACACCACCTCAGCTTTCCTCAGGGGAGCCTCAACACAAAACTTCTCAAGATCCTCCCAGTGATTTTTCCCTCACATTTCTTCTGGACCTTAGTGCAGAGAGAAATACCAAAATTATCTGACATTCTTTCCACTGAAACTTCTCTACAGTTAAAAAAAGTACAACATGGAATTTACTGAGCATTTTCACAGTCTTTGCACGTCTTGGTCAAAAAAATTTAAAAAAAGCTCAAAGTTTTGCAGTGGGCTTCATTGTTGGGGCACAGCTGGGAGGGATGATGGATTGATTTTTTTAATTCCTAAAAAAATCATGTTTATGCAACCATAATTAGGTTCCTTTGTTTGTGGTTTTGTTTGGGAGTGTTTTGTTTTTTGGTTTGGTTTTGGTGTTTTTTAAGGAAAAATACAAACTTTATAGGAATTAAGGAGAAGATTCCAATCTAGGTCTAATAAAAGACATTGATTCCTTCTTCAGACCCAGCTTGCAGTCCTCCCCTGCCAGCACTGGGCAGACTGCTTGCTTGGAAGCCAGAAAAGAATCAAAAAAGCCATAAAAACAGTGAGCTAAAATTTTCCCAATGAAATCTCCAGATAAAAGAGTACAGAAGTCATTCAATGAAACAGTACAAATCTAGAATAACTCGTACCCCGGACACTTGACAGAGCACGAGACATGATGTGTTGTTATTGTTTGGAGTTAACACCATTTTTATTTCTTCACTGCATGACACAGAAGAGACTGGATGGATATTTGGAAGGATGATGAGATTTAAAAAAAAAAAAATCACGTCAAATTGATATTTTGAGCTCCCAGTTCTAAAATATGCTGCAGTTATGGCTTCAGACAAAACACTCAAAATTCCTTGCATTGAGTCTACAGACAATCTGAAAATATTAACCCAAGAAGGGTTATATTCCCTTTTCCCTACAGGACTTGAAACAATTATCAGGCTTGTTAAAAGGCTGTGACAATGAAAATTCACAAAATTCTAGTGCTGCTGTATGGGAACCAAATTATGTTCAAAACGTGGACTATCTCTTTATTCAAGTATTTTCCTGACCTGCCAGTCAACATTATCCAATCTCACTTCCATGCAGCATCAAGGGAAATTAAAAGGAAGACTCCTCCATTTCCTGGGTAATGTTCCTTAAAACTCTTAATTCAGTAGGAGATACTGAAAATGGATCTTCTTCTGGAGACCCTGTTTCACCACAGTTCCCTGTCAGGCACAGACACTTGTGCATTTGCACACACATATTCCACATGACAAGCAGCACTTACAGCAATTCCTGGCTCAGAAACTAAATGGAGAAACATTTACTCTATTTTTAGAGGTCTTTAGTGCAATTTAGCAGCTGCAAACAAACTGAGAGAGGTAGCAACTTACAAGCAGCCTTCAGGAGACCACAGCTGGGAGCCCCTGCACCATGAGATCCCATCCAGTGCACACACCCCACAGCTGGGCTCATCCTCAGAGTGGAAGCAGCGCAGTGGGATCCATCACTCTCAGTGTGGGAGCAGCATAGACAGGTGACTAAAAATAACACAACACACTGCAGTGGAAGAGACAGAACTCCAGCTGGGCAGAAACACACCAAGATGACTGAAGAAACTTCATGCAAAGAGCAGACACATAGATTGGTGTGCTCTGTGCCTACCTGCTGCAGTAACTCCTCTTTTCCCCTTTCCCACCCCAATGTGCCCCTTGGAATGCAGCCAGCAACGTCTCCAAGCTCCCATCTGGATGCTGGGCCAGGAGACAACATGTGCCTGGCTGCTACCAAGGTGCACTGCAATCCCAGCAAGGATTTGTGGCTCAATAGACCAGAAAAAGTACACAGAGAAAATATAGCTACAGAGCTCCACAGCAACCTTTGTGCCAGGACAAAAGGGATGCTCTCTCAGATAAATTTTTTCACCTTTGTCGAACTGTTGGCTTCTACAACTCCAGTAAGATCTTTTTGTCTTTGACCCCCATCCTTATCTTCATCAAGACATTGAAAAAAATTATTGTGGGAAAATTACCACATGAGCAGACACAGCATAACCACACCAAAATTACTTCCTAGGAAACATGGCTAAGCCCAAGGAAATGTCAAAAGAAAAGAGGGAAGAATAAAACCTCAAAAGATGTAGAAGTAAAACAGTATAAAGAAAGAGAAAGAATATTTATCTGCAATCTCCCAAGAGGCTCCAAAGGAAGTGGCTTCTCCTGTGCTCTACACTGTTTTTATAAGGAAACCAATTAAAATGCTTTTTACCCAAGAAGTAAGTTCATGAACACATAAGACCTGCAAGAAGACAGATCCTAAAATAAAGCATCTATTTGGAATACCACAATTCACATAAAGTTAAGGTTCAAGAACCACAACTGATCAATATTTAGCTCTGTGGAAGGAGAAAAATGCGCATGCATGGAGACCAAGAGTCATTCCTGGCATTACTCTCCTGGTTTTTCTCAAAGAGCCACTACAGAGAATAGAAAAAGTAGAAAAAAATAGAAAAAATTTTAAAAAATAATCTGAGAAACAGCCTCTGTGGTCAAGTAGAACTAAACTTTCTCCTGGCACAAACTAGGAAACTTCTAGTGAATGGAACTGCTTTCTTTTTTGCTGGCAGAAACATGTGCCAGTTGAACTGGCAGAAGCTGAAGCAGCCCATCATAGCAAACAACAGAAAGAATACTATAATAAGAGAAGAAAATAATTTTCTTTTAAAAGTATTAAAAGAAAATCCAGTTTTATCCTGGGGTTACGCATGTTTAGTTTTAAAAATAAATGCAAAAATTTGCATGTTTTCCACTAAAAATACTTTTTTTTTCCTTTAGTACCCAAGTGACTGTGTTCCACTATTGCCAGACACATCAAATTCCACTCACTCAGAGCCCTGCACTGAAAAGCTTAGATCCAGTGGTGCTTATTTTCATAGATCTATTTCCGTTTATGAGGAGGGTCAGAAAGGCTTTTTGCAGTAAAGCGTTGTGCTAGTGATGTGGCCAAACTTCAAATTGTGAGCAAAATTGCAAATTCAGGTGTTATCAGTGCAAGCTTAAGTCCCTCTAGTTACTATCACAAATCAAACCATGAGCTGTATGAAGCAGTTAATTAAGGGAGTCATCACACCTACAACCATGTTGTTATTTGTTGATTTTATTCCAGTGAAGACATGTTTCCTAAAATTGTAGCAGACATGGATAAATACAGAAGTAGCTCTTAGGCCACCACTCAAAAGCATTTTTTTGTGTAACACACTTTCCATTCTCTTCTCTCAGCAACTCAGGCTCAAGCTGGCTAGCTAGAGGCAAGAAAATAGACATGTGTGAAATGGGCTCAAGATTTTGGCTTCTTGGGCCAGAAACACCTCAACTGATGCTGCAGGTACCACCAGTACCAGCAGGAATGATTCCTTGAGCACCACTGCTCTCCCAGAGCTCTTACCAGAGCATGACTTGTGTTCCAAAAAACCCAGTGGTTTGCCATTCCTTCAAATTGCCTGATTCCGTCCTAATTATTTTCAAGTACTTTGCACTTTCTTTAACATGACATTTTCTGAATTAGGAACATTTCAAACCAGATGCTTGGGTTAAGAACATCTGATATTAAAAACATAGCTATATTTTTTTCCTTCAGCACTAGACTGCTGTCTTATGGGAAGCGAGTTTATACGTATCATCTGGTTGCAGAATGTTGCTTCAGGGCTGGAGCACTGGAAGCATTTAACAATTACTTTTTGGTCTCTGTGCAAGGAAACCTCAAGAGAATTCCAGGATTTTGGAACTTGCTGGGTGTCAGCAAGAGTTATCAGAATTATGTAAAACAAAAGCCTATTAAAAAAACAATCAAAGATGTCTGCTCAAATGAAAACACTTTTTAAAAACTTGGTTCTGTAATGTATATTGGTTATCTGTACTGCTCATAAATGCTTCTTTTTTTAGGACAGACACTGAGTAGACTACGTTTATGGCCTTACAGTACCAAAAATTGCCTTTTTGATATTAAATGCATAATTGTTTTCCCTCTATAACATATTTCAATTATTACCAGTTACTCAGGTTTTTTCTTCACTGAGTAAACAAAGCAGTTGTGACTCATGTTTGCAAATACTTGCACCTTTAAAAAGTTGTACCTTTAGAGGGCAGCTGAAAGTTCAGAATCACACCCCTTAAATTTCATAAGCAATGTAAGCAACAAAACAAATTCTGCTAATTAGTCCTAAAATGTATCTGCATTCTTGAAGAATAGGAAGACAGAAAAAAGACTTCTACACCCCAGAAAATGTTATGTAGCTGGAAATGTCAAGACTATTAGGGAACTAATGGAATTACCAATAAAAATATTCATAGGCCCCTGTACCATTATGCTAAATGTTAAAATGCAATGTCAAAAGGTCAGTAATTCCTATCTTTTTTCCAGTACTATTGCATTTAATTTAAACCACATTTTCTCACCCGACTGGAAGTAGGGCCAGCGTCCATTCCTATGAGCTGATCACTACAAATCCAGTTTGGAGCTCATGCAGAGCACCTAGGTCTGCTGTTTGCAAAAAGTGTCAGGTCACTCCATAAAAAGAAACAGACTGAAGAGTTCTGGTAACTGCCTGATGCATTAATTTATAAGATTTATGACTTTTATATTAAGGTAGGATTAGCACAATGTATAAAAATTCCAACTGCTGACAGAACGCTTACAAAATAAAGAAAAACCCTAATGTTTTCAATAAATTGGGGAAAAGCCCTGTAACATTTTCCCCATCCTATGGTGAGTTTTTCTTCCCCCTTGAAATGCTCCATATCTTTCATCACAGCACCTTTACAAGCAAAGGCTGCTCTCTTGTCTGTTACATACCCACACTCTCCTGGGGAAAACCATTCCAGAGCTAGGACTTGTAACTAACGCAGTGAGAGTTGAAATGAGAAACTGAAAATCATGTTCTGACTTCCCAGCCTTCCACCTACCTGCTTGTCTGTAGTCAGTCCCCCATTCTCAGCTGTTTGCAAGGAGTACAAAGTATTTTTTGAAGAAAAGCTCAATAAGAATCCAACCTGGTCTTGTGGAAGGTGTCGCTGTCCGTGGAAAGGGCTGAAACTAGGTTGTCTTTAAGGTCCCTTCCAATGCAAACCATTCTGCGATTCTGTACTAATGTGGTCTGATGTATATAAATACATTGCAGATATAAGAAATCACAGAATTTACATGTAAGAAATCACAGATTACAAATATATCCTGTCCCATTCTCCTATCTACTACTTTTCCTATTATTTTAAGCAGAACTAGGTTCACATTCTCAGACAAACCCTCAAGGCAGTCTTGCTTAAAGACAAGAACATAGTTGCAGGCTTAAGTAAATGCAGATTCCATAATTCTATGTTTCTCATTAATAAAAGATCTCCCAAAGGTTGTACCACTACACCTTCACTCCAAGAAGAACACTAAGATTCACAGCAACTTCTGGTGGCCATCCAAAGGTCATTCAAATGAATTTACAGTGAGCCTGTAACTCCCATTGTGAAATTTATACTATAAAAGAATCAAACAGATAATGTGAGTGAACACTGGGAAAAGCGTACATTGAAAATAGTTGAGTGAAACAGACTTCCATTAAAAGAGCCATTTTTTTCACATTTGTTCTCCACAAAGAGACTTATTACATTGCTGTTATTGCAAATTCACATTTAATTACACATAGCTTTGACTATCAAATTGCTCGTGTAATGGCAATGACACTACTCCAATCTGCAGTGCAGCTTATCCAGTCAAGAAATAAAAACTGCAGTGAACAAAGAACAATTTTCCCTTGCTTCCTACTGCTGTAGCTCAAATCCAGGGCTCGAGCAGCAATAGCAGTCTTCAGGTAGAAAAAGCATTGGCTTTTTGAGCACTTTCTCAGCACAGTCTGCCCTGAGCTGACATGGTGGCAAAGAGAGAAGAGAGTAGTAGCTCTCAATAGTCTGTCAATACAATGGCATGCTATTAAAAAAAAAATAATTAAAAACAAAAAATTAAAAACCACAGCATAAAATGGGGATAACAGAAATGTAAAAGAAATGCAAAAATTCCCTACCTTCAGAAGAGTGCATATACACAACAGAATTTTTTGCTGATGGAATTTCACAGATATTTGCAAAATATAAAGGTATGCAAAACCCTTTGGCTTTTGTACAAAAGCCACAAAATACAGAGAATTGGTTGAACATTCATTACAAATTATCTTTGTTCTACTTCACACAGCATAACCAACACTTTGAATTATGCTAGCAAGAAAACAGATGGCTGCAATGTCCTGGAAAGTTCAACGGGCTTGTGATCACCTTCCGCAATAGCTCAAATTTTGATTTCCATCTCAAGGCTGCTCCTGACAGACTGGGGCTGAAACCAATGAAATCCTCATGGCCTGAGTAAGCACAGACCCTTTGCCAACAGCTCAGATGAAGAACACCTCATAGCAGCTCACAACCTCTCAGCACTCTGGTCAAATCCCAGTGAATCCCTTCCATTCTCAACTGTTTTCCAGACACTTTAAAGCATCCATTTATGGCTTACATAACCACGTATGAAAATCAAGCAAAAATTCTGGAAAACACCACCGTCTTTAAGCATAGGCAACTGCCTATGGATCCAGACTGTTCGGGAAGCCCAACTCCTACATCAGCTCATCAGTGTTACTTGGGATCCAAGACTGACAGAATATTTGCCTTCACTAACAAAACTCATTGGAGACCCACAGCAAGCAGGAACACAAATAAAACTACTTTCACATTTAAGTATCACATTTCTTTCTAAAAACATCTAGAAAGCATTCTTAGAAGAACAACGGCCCCTAGTCATTCATTACAACCTCAGAAGTCCAACCTCTAAATTTTTTTATACTAGTATTCTCTATTTTTCCCAACTAAAAAAAATTAAATTCACTGTCAGAAGAGCTCTCATTTATGAAATACAACATGGTTGTTTTAACTTTGAGGGAGCTGCTGTGCAGAAGTTAGTGAATTACTGCATGACAGACTAATGAATTAAAAGGTTTTCACAGATTTTGAGATACTGTAAAATCAGAGTCCTGAAATCATCACCTCTGTCCAAAACCAGCACAACTGTCATGCATGAATAAATTTCTCTGTGGAACAGCCAATATGGTGGTGAAAGCAGCTAGCATTACATCCTCAGTGAGAAATCTTTGCTACCCTACATAGAATCAGCCTTCTCCACTCCATAGGATTACAAGTCACCCATTTCATTCCAAATGTTCTTATTCTGCTAGCCTAAAAGTTCATTTTAATGAGCTTTTAAGGTAAACTCAGTTTTTAACCTGCCACTGAGTCTGGTTAAAAACATCACAAACCATGACAAAGAGTCCAAGGAAGCAGACAGAGGAAATTCCCTTCTCTTGGCATTGCTATTCCTAAAGCATAAATATAACAGGGGAATTGGGTTTTTCTAATTATTATTTACAGCAAATTGAGACATGTATTGAACAGCAATCATAGCAAAAGCTGAGCACACTAATGAAAGCAGATGAAAACACAAAAATCTCATCTGCCGTCCAGACAGCCAGGATGAGAAAGATCCTCATGTATTAATCTATGTTAAGGCAATGATGTGCATAAAATTTGCAAATGTTCAAATACTTGAGCATGACACACATTCAGAAACATTTGGCTGAGCAAATTATCCGAGTCCTTGGTAAGATCTCAAAAACTCCTTTTTTTAATTAGGAAATTTTACAGGAAATTAAATAAAAAATTATATTCCTAATATTGAAAAAGCAAAACAAAATATATAATTCAACAGGATATACCTGCTGTCCTTATGTCCTACCAAGTAATGAAAATAAGAGTTTTTCTGGTTTCAAAATGTGCTAACCAGCAACCCATAAGAGTATAATATCAAGACGAAAAACAGACTTAAAACCTCAGTGCCACTCATACCAGCCACCCACTCTACTCAAGTATTACAGCAACAACGTTGCTGCTGCAGGCCTGTTGCTCAGTTGCTCCCTCACTTCTCAAGAGGTCCAGGATTCTCAAATTCCTACTTGAAGCACTGAGATCCATCATGAGATGTCAGGTAGCCCCTCCAAACTGAAGGACAACCCCTTGGGACAGACCCTGGTCTCCCTGGATAAATACCATGGCTACTCTGGAAATCTCATGTCATCACTCCAGCAGCCCAGCTTAATCTAAACCCTTGGCCAGGTCCCAAGACTTGTGTCACTGGAGCACAAGACATGGTTTGCAGGGCTGGAAGTGCAGCAAAGTGATGGACAATGTGCTGAAGAGCAGGAGATGAAATCCCCTGATACAAAATGCAAGGTTCAGCAGAAGAGGGTGTTTGTGAGTAGACTATTGAAGGACCGAGGGGAATTCTCCTCGCAATAAAGATGACTGACAGGATTTCCTAAGGGTTATATAAACACACACAAAAATCATAAATCTCTACTGCTGCTGCCACTCCCACAGAGTAACAGCTCTTCCCTCATTTCAGCTGTGCACTAAAAGACGGAGAGTTTATACCAAAGTGGGCATATAGGCAAAAAAACAAGTGCAAGGACTCAAAGGTGTTCAGCAGGCTTCAGCAGGAAAGAAAAGAGTAGACACCATGGCACCAAATATGTTCCTTAGACAATGTTCATACACTAAGACAGAACACAGGACAGCAAATTCAAGTCTAGCTAAATTATGGAAGAGCTTCAGTCTGGAAACCACCAACTATCAGATTTTATATTGCAACTTCAGATTAACTTAATAGTAAACTGTGTGATTATTATTGGAACTTGGCAAGTTCCAGCCAAATCACATTAAAACCTGTACTTACACTTTGGTGAGTGACATGCACTAACTGTGTTTAAGCATTAGGAAGTTTCTATCCAGTTATATTACTCCTGTGCTGTTTCAATGCTATAAAATTACAGCATCACCGACTATTCTGAGTCAAAAGGATCACAAGGATCATCAAAGTTCAGCTTCTGGCCCAGGCATTCACGAGGTAAATAATTTCTCTCATTTATATTTTGCACAAGCCACAACACAGGAAGTGATGTAGCTTAAGGTGCTACATGAACTAATTGAGCAGTGACAAGAAAAAACAAATTAATATATACATTTCTTTCAAACAGCATTGACAAGATTAATTGGAGCAATGTGTCTGAGATTCTAAAAAAAAAAAAAAAACCTGATTATTCCATTCTTTAAAGCAGGCCACGTAACTACTGACTTATCAAGCATGTTTTGCAGGAAGCTGAGAGAAGTCTTTTCTCCACAGATGCTCTCATTTAGGAGCTTGCTTTGTAAGGCACTCAGAGGTAGTTGCAGCAGGTGCGTAAGGCTTTGCCCGACTGGGACCTTAAGGAGCAAAATCAGAATTACAAAAATCTACAAGTGTACATAAATGAAGCACACCTGGATGTTAACAGTCAAAACAGCATAATAAAAATAAATGTAACCAAGTTGCTTTCCTCGTGACAGTCCCCTGGCTGCCAGGGAATGACTGGATTTGTCTTTTTTAGATAACTAGACTTGAACAAATCAATTCACTTAGTAGCTCAGTTTCTCTTATGTTCAATGTAAAAGTGACAACATGCCTCCTTAAGAACAAAATTTATCCCACACTTTCCACACATAATTGGAGAATCTATTTGTCAACCAGCAAAGTAAATTCCCCTCATTACCTTCAATTTCATATATACTTGAGATCAGTCATGGCTTATTAAGAGTATGTGCTACATATGCAAAAATAAAAACATTAAAATAGTATAGAATGGAAAACAAGAAGAAAATGTTATTCCACGTTCCTTTGGATGAAAGGAAATTTGATTTTTGAAATGAAAATAATTTTACTTCAACAATTTAGTTGTTAAGCTCTTAGATTCATTATTAGTGTATTCTTTTCACACTAAAAATACCCCACAGATTTGGGCCTCAGACAATGAAAGCAGTGCCTAGGACTGTATGTTTGAGTGAAAATGATATCCTGGGAATTTCTGTTTATTAAACTAACCAGAAAATAGATTGTTACGTTTTTCAGCCTTTGAGTAACAGCAATGTAAATACTCCACAATATTACTAACAAGGATTTCAAGAAACTTTGAACCAACAACTTCTGAAAGAAATCTGAGAAGACAATGTAATTTAGTCAGAACTAATACAACACATCAATTTGATGCAATTTTGCATCAAATGCACAAAATTATATTAATTAACTGCAAAACTTATACTGTACAAAGATTTTTCTCTAAAGGAAGCCAAGACCCACTATTATGGTTTTGTTGTTTGTTTTAAATCTATGCCAGTAACTTCCTTTTGTGTTTAAAAAAAAAAAACAAAAACAAAAAAAAACCCACAAAGTTCATGAGCTGTACCCCCAAGGAAATGGGAGCTATCTATGGAACACAGATATATATGTGTACTGAAAATAAAGAGTTATATCAGAGGATTTTGAAAAAAAAAAAAAATTCTTCTGTGTCTTCTCTCCAGAGACTTGTCACAAGCACTTTCATGAAGGAGAATGACAATTAGTCAAGAAGCATCAGGGACTGCTGGCAATTGGCTGTTTTCAAGAACCCCTCAGAAAGGATGCACAGCATTTCACTTGTTTGTATTGTGCTTGTTCATTCATGCAAATGAAATAGTCATTAATTACATCCTTCTGTACTGACATTAAGAAATTTTCATAGTTTACCTTACTGTAGGTTATAATGCCTCACCAGTTTCCACCAAAAAACAGTTGGATCCCTTTTCCAATATGAAACAAGAAAGTTTACAGACCATCATGAGAAGTTCCTCAAACATCTTTTTTCAAAACATGCAAATAATTACCCTGTGACACATCTTGGTTTTAATCAGATGGTTGGTATTTGTCAAGACCTTGTGCTTGTCACACTTCAAATATATAACCATGTAAGGTTCATATATGCTTGCCCTAAAATTCTTCTGTGACTTAAATATAGAAAAGAATGAAAAAGGAGACACCAAGTTAAACAGGAGTGTAGACTACAAAATTGTAACAGGAGGTTGGATGTATAGACCCATCAATCTATACTAAATGGTGAAACTGTCAGAAAAGACGACTTCATATCAAAGGTCATGCTTTATTTCTGTTCTTAGCTTTTTTCCCCCTCATGCTTTCAATAAAATGCTTCATTTTAGCAAAAGAAGAAAAAAAAAAAAAGGTGGCTGTTAATGTAACAGCCATATGTTCTGCTGTTAAAGAGGTTAGCCCAGCTTTTGCAGATTCTTGAGTTCAGCTACAGCTTGCTTGCATCTGGTCTTTGTCTAGATTTATTAATAGCATGGCAAGAATTCTAAATTATGCAGCGGTGTCACAGAGATCATGCAGCATACATTCACTCCAAGTTAAAGTACAATATTCAGTTTAAACTTTTTAATGGGCTTCTTTAAAACAAAACTGGACAGCACACCAGAAAATACATTTGAGAACAATCCTGCTTTGAAAGGCTGATTAATTAGGTGATCTAGTCAGTATTTTCTAACTGTATTTTCCATGGTCCATTTAATTCTCTGTTATCTCATTGTTCCAGTTCAGCATCCAGGCACTACTCAGAGGCTATATGTGATAGATTCAACAGCCCAGACATTTGATGTGCTGTTCCTGGTGGATCAAAAAGCCACTTTGGGAATGTCTAGCATCCCACTCTGTGTCCTTCCCAACCCTGCACCTGCAGGGCTCAGGCAGTGTTGAGCTGCCGGGTGCGCAGGAGCAGAGCACAGCCCACACACAGGTGCTGCTGAGAGAGACAGGAAGATTTCCAGCCCCCTTTTCCTTTTCTCTCCAGAGCTAATGAGCATGGGAGGTGGCATTTAACTTCCCATGCCTGAGGACATTTTTCTGCAGTGACAGATGACAGGGCTGGCACCCCTGTCCATGATGTGCAGCATGGCTCGGGGATGTCCCAGCCACAGATGGCTCTCACACTCACTCCCTACACAGACTCCTACCCCAGGAGGAGATTCTTCTTTTCCTCCAAAGATCCCTTGTCATGTTCTAAGCTCTGTTCCACACACAGAAGGACTTAATAGCCATGTTCTCTTAGCCTGCTGAAAAGCAGCCCCTTTCCAAGTTTGAGAGAAGCAGAGGTGGCTTATATGTAAAGGTTCATTATGTTCATCGCATTTACTGCTTCAGCCAAGATGCCTGGAAAGTATTTAAACCACAAGTGAAAGGAAAGAGGTGAGATTTGTCAGGTTCACGAACCTAGATGATGCACAGCCACAGAAATGCCACCAGAACAACAGGCACACAGGTAATCTTGCAGCAGGGAACCGGGTTACATGCTGGAAAGATCCAGAGGCCAACAGGTAAACCTCCTAGACCTAACAGTATTATTTATATTATTAAGGAACCTTGTGTGGGAGCACCTACCTCTGACAACTTTTCTGTGGCTGGATGAAAATGTTGCCCCAGTAATTTCCACAACTACACCCACAAACTCCTCATACAAAAAAAAAAAAAAAAATAGAACTTTTTAAGGTCCCCGAGGTTATTTGTTACAGTGCCATTATGGAAAATACATGAAAAAGCAACTCAGACAGTTGCCAGATATCATATATCTGTTTTTCTCTATTTCTTTTTATACATAGCTCTCTCATATAGGTAAAAATAAAGATTAAACAGTCTGGATTTCACATTGTTTGAATTCAAGATGAGAAAAAGCCATCATCTTCTAAAGTTCTGGGGGGAATGCTTTTATGGGAGAAGGAAGTAGTGCAGCCTTCCTTCCAGCTGCAGGGCAGGAATGTGCAAAGTGTGGGATGGAGGAAGAATGGTGCAGGGCCAAATAGCAGAGAAAATGATGTACCAGAAAACCAGGTGAATTGGCAGGCAAGCTAGTTCTCTTCAGTGAAACACCTAGAATAGTTTTATGCCAATATCCTGTGTTCATCCTGATAGATTTATTCTTCACATCATTCTCAAAGAAGTTTGTTGGAAAATACCATGGAAATCATCAAAAGTCAGCCAAATGCTCTTTTTGCTTTTCCCCTCTCATTCCCAGTGGTAACAGTTACCCTATTTTCATTCTTGGTTATTGCTTCAGACTTGATGGAACCATGGTAATTCTGTAAATGTGTTTATATTGACTTTCAAAGTAAAACGCGTACAAAAATCGTTCATGCTTCAACACCTTGAGAATTTAAATAAAAATGAAGGATGGTATCTTGATGCAAAGCTAATGTGGGAAAAAAGAAAATACTTCTTAATCTCACATTTCTTGGTCAGAAAAGAGAGGACAGAAAGCTGAAGATACGCAGAAGGATGGGAATCATGGCAAAGCCATCTCCAAGCAGATCCTTTTCTTACTCCTTTGTTTTATAAGTAGGAGACAGACAGGTCCCCATCCCAAGTGCCATAATCTCCTGAAAGAGGAAAAAGCCTGGCATCCCAGAAATCACAGATAAACCAGCCCTGGGATCTTTCCAGTGGGAAGGTCTCAGTACACAAGCAAAGGGCACTACCTCTGGAGCCAGATATAGGTCAGCTAAAGAGGACACACATTCCACATTCACCAAAAACGTTAGTGTGCCTCTGTGTGATAGGTGGTGTGGGACAGCACCACAAATTCTGTAAATAAACTTTAAAGTTATTGTTCAATAACAGTATTTCTACAAGTTTTGAACAAAAAAAGAGCACAAATCTAAATAACAGAAATATATGCATAATTTAATCCACCTGCATTGACAGTAAATTCCTTCTGCACATAGCTAATGAAAGCTGCTGTAAGAAGACCTTAAAAAAAAAAAAAAAAAAAGCAGTGACTGTCCACAGATGGACAGTCCTCCAATGGAATTCTCTCACTCAGACATCATACATTTAACTACTGAAATTTAAATTTGGCATTCTCCATGTGAGCACAGGAACAGGCTTACAGATCAAGTTCCTAGAAACCATTAAATCCACAGAATTCAGGAACGCATTATAAATTAGATAACCCCCATTAATATTACTGAGAAACAGCCTTGAACTACCACAGATCCACTCTCCAGCACAACCAAAAAATCAGGAATTAAGAGGAGAATATCGCATAGGAGCTTTCTATTTTCTCACTGACCGATCTTCTGCATTTCTTTGACAATTTTTTCTCTCCCTCTCTGTCTTCTTTCCTAGAGAAAACTTTCTGTAGTGGAGCTTTCCAATGGTGCTTTTCAGGATGATTTCCCACTGTTACTCCCAGATGCCATGTCAATGGCAAACCAATTCACACAGACCAGGGTAGTTCTGTAACAATCGTCAGGGAGCTTTGTCTCTTCTGGTTCCCTCTTATGTTTAACAACATCCTGTCTTTCCCAAGGCTTAGAGAGGTAAGAAATAGCAACAATCCTTTTCTATCATCCCTGACTCAGAGTGCTTTTGGCATGCTAGTTCCGTGCCTCTAACCGAACATAAAACTTTGCTACACCTATTTTAAGGGTCTTGATTGTGAAAGAAAATGAGACCTGCCCTGTTGTAGAATTCAGAAAGCAGGGCCTGAGCCCTCTGGAGAAGGCTTAGCTGCTAACTGGGCAGGGACTGACATCATCCCCCTCTGCTGGGATATTGTACCCCTTGGCCCTAGCCTCAGACTATCAGCAGCTGAACAGCTTTCAACCTTGTGTAGAAAGGGCAGTCCAATCCCAACATGGGATTAGCTTAAATAGCTGTGCAGCCAGAAAATAATTGCACAGGTCTATCTTCCTCTTGCACAAAGCTGGTATTTTGCTTTTCATCTTCGTGAGGACTTGAAATCCCCTCTCTGCAAAGCTGTGGCAGTAGTGACATGGGCAGTGAGCCCCAGGGATTTGAACCACTGTCTCTCAGTCACAGTACAATTCCTTTCCTCTTTGATTTTACCCCCTGGCTTCAGCTGCTTTCTCCTTGCCCCATTTCATGCCCAAATCTTGTGTGTGTGTCTATATATACATAGCATTATATTAACTTAACAACATTTTCTTCTTTGGCTCTTTTCCACGTGGAGCCCAGTGAGAGCTGGGCTTTCTGGAAGTGTTTTTCAGAGGCAAGCAGCAGCACTGCTGTTTCAGTGTCTCAGGGCTTCATTCACACTGCAGTCAGTTACACTGTGAGCATCCTTGTGTGTCTCCGTCACAGGTGAAAAAAAGAAGGGTACCAAAGACACAAAGGGTAAGAATTTTAAGAGGGAATTAGATGCCAGAATTACCCAAGATTTCAATGCATGCTGCTCCTTCAATAAATTTACACCAACAACGTAGAGAGCAAAAGTGGAAATTAAACCATAAGTCTGGTTTTTTTACTTGTGAGACAACACTCTCCTTTCCTTGCTTAGAGAGTAATATAAATCCAAAAAATACACAAAACCATCAGTCACTTTAGAAGATAGTGACTTTAAGAGCAAGATGTGCATTAAAATGCATTTTAGCACTTAACTGAGATGCTTTCTTCTCAGAGACATCAGTGACAAAAAGGTCTCTGAACCACTAATTTTCTACACTTGAAAGCACCAGAATTCTGCCCTTTCAACTAAAAACATACTGCAAACGTAGGGTAAAAATACACCAGTGTAACCAAATGCAGGTAAGTGAACTGTCAACAGCTCTAACATACCAAAATACTATTTCAGAAGACTTCTGCTGGGAATTAACAGCTAAACATTGCATTTATCTCCAATTCTTACTCTTTACTAAATGGCTATATCTAGGCTGCTTGATTAAGCTAAATCATGATAGCCAAAACGTTTATTCCCAAGCACAAAACTGCAAACATACTCAGGAATCATAATTTCAAGTGGTTTTATTTGCTTTGAGTGCCACAGCACTAATCTAACTTTTTCCACCCTAAGATTTGGAGCCTTCACATCTGGTGTTTAAATCTGAATTTTTAAATGCTGACATATATACAGGGTGGTTGGGTGCTGAAACAGGCAGTGGTCGCAGAAACAAGACTGACAGAGTTGAAGGAGGATTTGTACAATGCTTTCAAGGATAAGCTGTGACTTTTGGGGTGTCCTCTGCGGGGCCAGGAGTTGGACTCAGTGGTGATGATGAGTCCCTTCCAACTGAGCATATTCTGTGATTCTATATACTTTTGTTTCCAAACAAGCCCAAAAGAGCCTACTCTTTTAAGGGTGATGTGAGCAAAACTATGCACATTTTTAGAGTAAAGTTACTGTAATTTGGTTAGTTGCAATGGTTGGTTCTAAGCACTGGGGGAAAGAGTCTTTTTAAGGAAAAGCAGATGGCAAATACCACCAATTGAGGAAGTTCACTTTTCAAAACAGAGCAGCTCCAATTTACTGTACCTGGATTTGCTTTACAAAGCTACCTAGAAAGGGCAAAATAAGTACTATCACCACTTCACAAAAAAGAGAAATACAAAACACACACACACAACAGGAAGGGAAAAAAAGGCAACATTAAATAACTGCCAGATGAGGTCACTTCACAGCAAAGACTGAAGACATGCAAAGAGACAACTTAGCAGACCAAAGTCAGTGGAGACACAGAATAAAAAAACCTAGATCAAAATAAGTAGGAGTCACACTACAAACAGGGCCAAAGCAAGTTTTATTCTCTTTGTTCAAAATACCTCAAGCAAATATCCAGACAATATACTTTTCAGTCCTGCTCTCCCTCTTTTCACATGGAAAAGCCGATAAAGATGAGTGATTCCTTTTGGAACCAATGCTTATGAGCAGCATATTTTAAACACCCATAAGAATACCTGTGTTGTGAAATATCATTCTGTTTTTATCTACCACCCACATTTTTTACATTTTAAAAATCTGCAGTAATGTTTTTTCATGTGGTTATAGAATGCAAGATGTCAGGGCACCCATCTGGCAGAATATCTGAAACTGGGAGCAGTGTAAGACAGAGTTAAAATTAAGTAGGTGTGCCCAAGGCAGTTAACTCATGCTTATGTTCCTCTTCCCATATTATTGCAGTTCTACAAATCCCACCGGTGAAGTACAAGGAGTTTAGCAGACAGCTCAGGAGACATTCTCCAGGTTGATTTTGATCTGTTTAGACAGTTTGTATAAAGATTGTTCTTGTTCAATTGGTTTATTTTCTCTGCCTCAAAAGCTTTCTTTGAAAGCATTATTCTAGTCCTGTAGCAATTCCCAGGCTTTTGAATCAGAGAAGGCAACATATGTTGTTTGAAATATTCAGACCTAACAGGTATCATGTTTTCTACCTGTAAACAACCATTTAGCCATCTCTCTTCTATCAAACACCCCACTGAGATCAGCAGAATTATTCTCACCTTGCATCAGTACAGCTGTAGAGATAAAATATAGCAAGTGTGCCACACTTCAGGTCAAGAAAAAAAAAAAAAAAAAAGAAAAAGAAAAAAAACAAAAATACTGAGATTTCTTCTATAAGTGTTTGTAAAAATCCTTTCCATCTCAATAAGTAGCTATGCTGGCAGTCTTGAGCCACAAGTACCAAACAGAAAAACACTATTAAGTTCAGAATATGAGACATTTACTTGTATTAAAATATTTTGCTAGTGAGAATTTCAGAAGCCTGATGTCAATATACCTTACATGTTTATGCTACTATTTCATCTCTGGGAGAGTTTATTATCAAGGGTAAATGTTTGTAGGACAGAGCTTTTTCCAAAATAACAGATTACAGTTCTTCTGGCTGTTTACACTGCAAGGTCAGGACCAAACTGTCTGTTTGGGAAAACAGACATCCTAACCACCACTATGTTCCTGAAGTACCTACATTTTTGGCAGTCCATTCATATCTTGGGTGGTAATCCCCAACAATTTGGTAATTCAGATACCTCCTCCACCCAATACACTGAAAAATATCCTGTTGAACAACAACAAAGAAATTCTAACCTAAATGAGTCAGTGGTGTAAACACAGCAGAGGACAGAAATGAATCACGAGAAAGGGCAGACATGCCAATAACATCAGACTGCAGATACATTAAAAAATCCCCAAACACTGAAGACCTCAACTTGTCCTACGAGTCGGGTCATAAAATTCAGTCCAGAAAATCTCACGCAACTCAAACTAAGCACAAAAAGCCCAGCCTAAACCTAAGGGTTTGCACAGAAAAATCTATCTGTGATGATTAGAATCTTCTCATTTCTTGTTTGAATTTATTTATGGACAAAATAAATTCTTTTCTTATAGTAAAAAATATTTTAAGCTTCAATACCAAGAATTCATTATTGCTTGCCATAGCAAACAAGTCAAGCTCCAGTAAAAAAAAAAAAAATCCCCTCTTTTGTTCTTCCTTCAGGCTTTAAGTTCCTCCAAGCTTTTTCGTTTCCCCTAAATGTCCAAAACTGACTGTAGGAAAAGCTCTAACAACCAATTTTCCTCTAATCTTGCACTTCCTATCCCAAAGCGCAACATTTCCTGGTTTATTATCTGTCACTCTGAATAACTTATTTTAGACAGTATTCTGGATCTTGTGTTTCTGACAAAAAAGACAAAATCTTAGTTTTCCACAGCTATCCAGAAGAAGCTAGAAAGGCTTCCTTTCTGCTCAAAATCAACATTTGAAGGGAGGTGGGAGACAGCAGTGCTTATGAGTGAGAGTAATACTTCAGTATTCATTCTGATTTTCTATGGAGCAGATGCTGAAGTTGTAACTGTTGAGTTCCATGAATTTGTGAGATTTACAAAAAATTCTGGCAATCTGGACCTGAGACTATATTTCCCTGATATTTCCTTTATCATCCTGCCTAGCTCTCACCTCTCCAAGTTCAGCATTTTGCCACCATCTCCATCATGACAGCAACCTTCTTAATAAAAAGTTTTGCTGCTTGCCTTCTTCTCATTAAACTACAGTGAGTTCCTAAACAGAAAATGAAACAATAATTCCATGTATTTATTTTTCAGCCCATCTCTATTCCATGGGCTCTTCATACCTATTCTACTGGTCTTCTTGATACTGCTGTACTTCCATGGCTGAACAGTAGTTTATAACTGATTCCATTTTCCTTCTCGAGGAACGGAATAGTCTCTAGTTTCTGCAGTTCCTTCCCTTTCAGAAGGTCATAGAATTTGAAGGATTTTCTGGGACTTTAATACATGAGCCAATAGTTTTATACCACACCATTAGTAAATGTACCCAGGACCCAAGATTTTGCTTTTCTAAGCTCATTAATCCCTTTGATAACTTCTTTAACTTCTTGTACAGTCTTGAGTTGCTCTTTCTAATACCTTTATTGAAACATTTGGTTATTAATGCCAATATTAGTGCTCTTCCCTGAAAGCTTGTTTCCCTAAGTTCTTCAACCAGTTGAGAAGACTTTAGGAAGTCTCTTTCAATTACTCTAATCACTCATCTGTTTCAGCAAATCTTTACACAGAAATCAAACTGAGTCACCCTGAAACAACTTAAACCCAAGTTATCATCCATGATCAGCTTTTCATGCTATCCTCTACTTAAAATCAACTATTCCTTTTGACTCAGTGGTTAACTGTTGAAGGAATGTCTAAAATTTGGCCTTGAAATCAGTACTGTATCATTTCGTGGAGATGCAGAAACCTGGTGGACAGCAATGTCTCTTGATTAAATTCAAGTATGAGACATGCTTTTTTCTCCTCAAAATTCTTTCTTACTGCTCAGTAGGCATCCAGAGGTCAGGATGGAAATGCTGATGCTTTGAGGCCAGCATACTTTTGATTTCATACATAGAAGAGCAGAAACTGGAAAGCTATATGAAATGTATACTTTTCATGTTTAAATGCTGCAGTGTGTTTCTCAAAATATTTAAACAAGTAGAGAAATAAATCTCTGAAGTGGAAAGCTAATAAACATTCACATATACATTTTGTTCATCTCTGAATGTAGTGGTAATTTAGTTATTCCCTTATTTATGCCGTGGGACAAAGATCAGGAAAGATCACCAGTGAAAACTATTTGGCTGTTAATTTTCTTTACTCCTGGTTGTTTAACATTTATTTTTAAATTTATAACAAATGGATCTTTTCTGTTTGGTAGGAAAGTAGGATGACAGATTGTGGGAAGGAAAATGTGAACTGCATGGAAAGAAAGAAAGAACAAGAAAAGGAGAGGGGCTAATCCAAAAAACCTGTAATAGCAAGTGGAGAGTAGAATATGAAAAGGGACCTCTCCTAGCCCACCCCACCATGTCACAACAGTGATATCCTGCATAGACCTTATTCCCAATAAAATATTACAACAGCAGCAATTCTCCCCCCAACAGAAGAGAAAGTCAATTTAGAACAAAAAGAACACAATACAACATCCACAGAACATGAAAGAAATGTCAAATAATAATCTAGAAGAAGAAAATAAGCTACCTCTTCCCAGAACAAAAGGTATTCTACCTATCCTTGCCATCACTGACACTCAAAGAGAAGACATTCAACCCCTGTTGAAAAATAACTACAACAGACCATCTTAAAAAACAATTATAATGAAATAAGAACAAAAATATGGGGCAATCGTATGGAAAATTAATTTAAGCAGTTTCAGTCAGTACGTGCCTGACCATCACCAATTTTTTCTTCATTTCTTGCCAGGGAAGATGTGAAGTGTCAAGGTTTTGAAGCCACAGTTCTTCTCAGATTCAAAAAACAATGCAGCACCTCTTTATCCCTTTATTTTTTACCCAATCCTCTAAACTTCCTCTGCCTTTCATTTCTTCAAAGACTGGAGAAGTGGAAATCTTACAGCCAGCATGCCAGTAAAATTACATGGGATCAGTGAAATCACACGTGTAAACAACCAAAAGAGTTATTATAGCTGAAAAGGACAGAGAACGAATAAACCTATAAACACACAAGTCTGGCTCTATTTAAATAGAGAAAAAAAAAAAAAAAAAAAAAACAACTAAGACAGAGCACATTCAAAATAGTAATTGGAAAATTTCATCAAATACAACACTGTTCTACTAGAAACAGAAGGTATAAGACAGATCTTTCTGTAGAAATCTAGTCAATCTGCCAAATAATGAGATCACAACACAGGACAAGTTCAAAGCTGAAAAACAGGGAAGATTTGCAGAAATATAGAAGCACATGAAGAAATGGTTAAAATGGAGATGTCACTTAGATGTACTGCTAAATAATCTTGATTTGAACAAAATTTGGAAATTAAATTTCTCAAGGTTAGAGATATTGATTTTGTATTTATCATCAATTATACCTGGTTTGAAACCAAAAACTTGCTAATGACTGAAAATAAGAAAGAATTCTCACTTGGTGGGTGAGTGTGAAAGATAAAAACAGTCCAGTCCAAGAACCTCACCCTACAATGTTAGAAATGGGTTGAAAATAACTGGTACAACATTCATTTAGGGAAAATAGTTTCAAAGAAATTCAGTAGGCTGGGAGTCAGCCTTCTGGAGACAGAGGAGGAAACAACCTGGATGTAATCAGGACAGGACACAGACAAGGTAGGAGGACAGCTTGAGATCCTGCAGATCTGTTCAACTTTGGTTTCCTCAGAAGCAGCCTACAGTTCCTTATCAGCCTTTAAAATTTAATAAAGACAGACATTCAAGAGCTTGAAGGCCAGGATAGGATGCTGGTGCTGCATCATACCCAACTATTTCTGGAAAGCTGCTGAGTTCACCTCATGCTAGGACGGGTGCCCGCACCACTTCCATCTTCACTCAAAACACTTCTCTCCCTATCAGCCCTAATACGGTGAAGTAAGAATATGCTTACCAAGCAAACACACTGCAGTGCTATCTTTCCCTGCAACTGAAATTAAATTGACTTCTAAATTCTAAATGCATTTTTCCTCACTTGAAGTTCCTGACTTCTTGCCTGCATTTTACCATTCTAGATTTAAAAATTACTAGTGTGGTTTTTAGATACCCAGTACCCATCCATGCTAAGCCAAATGCTGGCCTGATTTAAACCCCAGGCAACTCTTAAGTGAAAAAATATGGAAGCCCTGAAAAATTCCTCCAAGGCATACCTTGCTACAGGTTAAAAGGCCCTTGCCCCAAAACTCAAAGCATATTCTAGCATAATTGTACAATGTTTGCCTGGCATGTCCCCAGAATTCATGACACCAGTTTTTGTTCTTCTCCTGTCACCCTACTTCTTTCAGAGAATATTTGCTCCCACACATTAAACACCACGTTTTCTATTTCCCTGTCCCACAACTTTCATTTGATCTGTAGAGATGAAGAGAAAGGCTTGCTAATAAAGACTTCACCTTGAGTAAAATCATATATTTCCCCTTTTTACTCAGATCCATACATGGTACATTAAAACTGAGTCCCGTAAGTTTTCATTATTCAGGCATTTAATCATATGGAAAATATGGTAATTTAATTAAAACAATCAACATAGGTTAGCTATCCCAAGGGATAAAAAGCAAGGAAAAACTATCTTAATTCATCGAGTTTCCATTTCAAAAATGTATTAATATTAGAGCAGGAGACCACAGTAAGAAAAAGAAATTTTAAAGAACAATGGAGGGGAAAAAAAAAAGATAGAAAAAAGCATGGTGTTCATTTGCAAAGCAGTAATCCAACACTAAGGCAATTTCAACTTAGGAAGCCAAAACTTGAACTGCTCTGTCTCATGTCTGCAGCGGGTGTTTGTCAGAATATAAGACAAGCAGCAATTACTTGCTGTACCACAGCAAAGCCTGGATTTATTTTTTCACATGAAAAAGGGAAGACATAAAGTGTTATTAGGTTAGACATCACTACTAAAGATGGCACTTGTCAGATGTTCATGAAAGGTTTTCAGTCTTCCTTGCTATAAAGCACAAGTGTTTAATTCTTCCCAAAACTTATGTCATGTACCTGGCACTCAACTTCAAAATGATTTATCAGCCCACTGTTGGGAGGGGAGAGTACAGGGGGGAGGCAGATTCATACACACAGATGTTTGCCATTCTCTCTAAAGTCCAGGATACATTCCCTAAGCCAACCTTTTGTTTTCACATACTATTAAATAGTTGCTTTGCTCTGACTGAATAGTCTTTCGCTTCCCCTCCCTCTCACAAATCCCTCAAGCCACAACCCTAATTCCAAAGCCTTTATAGATTTGTCCAAAATACTCCTCAGGCAGACTTCCATCAGTTATCAGCATCCTAGAAGGCCTCAGAGGTGCTTATGAAGAGGGACTGCAATGTTAAATTTATTTTATGTAATAAAAGTAGTTACTACATGCAGTGTTGACACATACTTACAGCATCTATGTAGCCATTTGCTCTCCTGTAATTCTGGCTTTTTTACTTAAATGGACTCAGTCCTACATTTCCTCTCTTTCCAAAACTCTAACAGAAATTAGCAAAAGATACAAGCCTGCATTTTTCTACATGTGATAGAAAAAAACCCACAAAAGCACAGGCACACTACTCATCTGGCCTATGTCTGCATAATTTCAGTGACATTCCCATAGTTTATATGTGCTGTCGTAAAATACATCAACATATTATATACAAAAATACTCAACTTCCCACACATTTTCAATAAACATTAAGCAGTATTTTACCCTAGTTTTAAATGTCCTTTCAATACTTTGCATCCCTTCCTTTCCAGCGTGTTCACATTTTCCAATCTCTTTGGCTCACACAGAACAAGCGAAGAAAATAGCAAATATTAAAAACAAAGACATCACAACAAATTCTGCATTTTTAAAAAAAGATATATTTGCAATATATTCTTTTGCAAGTATATTCTGGTGCTTATTCTTTTCCATGGTGCTGCTCTCCTTTTCATAACTTAAGCTCACCTGCTAGCACAGGTATGCATATCTCAATTTGATGAGAAAATACAACTTTACCTTGGAGCAAAGATGGGCCAGGAGCCTGGCCAGAGTCCTGTAACAGCCACCAGGGAAGATCAAAATATCTGAGCAGCCACAGGTTCAAAGAGTTTGATCTGGTGATCAAAGAGTGCATACCTGAAGCTTGTCAGGTAATTGAGTTCTAAGGGAGTCCTTCAGCTTCAATTTCACCAAAATAAGGAAGAGTAGAAACATTTCTAAAACACATTTTGTATTTCACACTTTTCTTTTAATAATCTCTGTATCCTTTGCATGAGCTGTTTCATGCTGTAGGTTTAGGTTCTTTCAGAAAAACAAAATCAAATCATGAAAGCAGATAATGAAAAACGAATATCAGCAACATAAAACTTGTAGATACCTAATACTGAAAAAAATCTAAGAGCATTTTTCTCCCTTATTCCTTAGGGAAGGATAAAAGCAGTTTAGCAGGTTTTATTATTCATTATTCATTGTTGTGGGAAAAGCTAAACCCAAACATCACATTTAATTGAGTTTAAGTGAGAGAGCTTTGTAGAAATAAGCCACTTGCAGAAGGATTCCCAACTCCAGCCCTCACACACTGGCCTCAGCATTCAGCACTGGGAGAGCCCAGCTGAGGCAGTGGGATCACAGGCTGCAGGCAGCCTGCAACTACACGTTTATTTTTTCAGAGCATTTATGTGTTTTGCCTACCAGTAGTCTTTAATTTAACAGAGTATGAATTATTTTAGCAAGTACCCAATCCATAAAGGTATCAAACTTCCATCAGCTGGTCACAAGAGTGGAGCTCACCCAGCCTGGCAGTCATGGCTTGGAGGAGAATGACATGGCATAAATGACCACGTAACCCAGGCTGTCACTGATTTACCCTGAGGGACTGGTGCAGAGTTTTAATTATTTCAGTTAAAAGCAAGATTAAATTATTTCAGCTATCCCTCTGCCTATTTTGACCTGTTATTACTTCTGGTTTAGAGGCATTTTTTCCCCCTGCAGGTCTTCAGAATTTACATAATGGGAAATGCTCCCCCTTTTACAAGCTCCTTGTATTGCAAAGCTCCCAACCAACCCATCATCATCAGAGAGCTGTTATTTGTCACTAACAACTCGTACCATCAGCTGGGCATGGTTTGCTTTAAAAGGATGCAAAGCTTGTTGAGACTTCATCTGGAACAATTTTTGAGATAAAAAGCAGTGATAAATTCTCACTTTTTTCCGTCAAGAACACAACATGTTTTGCCCCAGGCAAACTGCTACTCAGTAGCCAGCCAGAGGAATGCCACACACTATAAAAGTCTGAAGTGTTAAGTCCTGACAACTGCTTGTGCTCCAGTGTTGAAGATGCAGTGAAGGAGGTAAATAATATCCCAAACACCACCTCATTGGAAGCATCCCATTGCTCAAACACTATTAAACACCATTAAGCTTTTCTACCAACAGGTTTGGGGTTTTATCTGCTGTACTGTAGATATTACAATTGCTATATATAAAAAAAGAATAAATAAATAAATTTAGAGTCTGGCCCACACTATATTGCAGGCCAAGTTCAAAATATTTTAACTGGAGCAAGAAATGAAATTTAAAATTTTTCCAGGGAACACAAAAAAGTATTTTATTAGCATTTGAGAGGACTTAAGATGTCAGCTACTCAAAATTTTGTTAAATTACTAAATAACAAGCAGATGGCACTCTCTTGTACCTTTCAGACAACATTACAGTCTGTCTTCTCCAAGCACAGGGCATGCAGAAGAGGAATTTTTCATTCTCCAGTGCTGGCAGAGTCAAAGCTGCCAGGAATATGCTCCTCCTTTCCCAGAGAATGAAAAAAAAAATTTAAAAAGCCCAAATAAAATCATCAAGGAAGAAGTGTAATGTGGCATAATGCAGGGGCAGAGACTGGTCACAAAGTTGTGAAAACATGAAAACTGCAATGCAGAAATCAACCACCAAACACTTCAGAAATGCAGAATATTGATGGAAGGAGTGCATTTTCATGGACATACATCAAGTGTACAGTAACAACACTTGAATGGAAAAAATCCCTCATATTGTCACGTAAAATGACAGGGAAAAAAATTAGTCAGAAGCTCTCTCCTTCCTTCTCTCTCTCTTCCACACACATCTTTAAAGTTCTGACTCTCTTCCTGTATCAAAAAACACCATCTATGTCTTCCAGTCCCAAGAGTGTCTTGATCATTGTTATTAGAGGAACTTTTTAAAAGTCATGTCCTTTGTATGGAAATTTTCTTCCTAGAAGAGGTGTGATTATTGTTTTGTTTAGCATCATGCTGTTTTGCAAAAAAACTCATGGATATAAAAAGCACTGCAAAGTTACAGGTTGTCACAGAATTACTGTGTGCGTTCATGCAACTGATGGGGCCTTAAGATGCAACTCAAATTACCCTTAAGACAACATGTAATATAAAATCTGAGGCAAAAGTTTTGCCTCAGAACATTAGTCTTAAATGAAAATTTCAATTTTCAAACTGAACTGCTTTCAAAACTCTGAAGAAATCGCTGAACAATTTTAGGTGGATTCCTGCAGGCTTCTTGGGATATGAGGTGCTTTAATTTCAGAGTATCAGTGCTAATTCAGGAATTATGCATCCACCTTCAGCTGACTTTGCCTTTTTACCTTCCCTCTTTCACTGCCATGAAAAGTATTCAACCCTTTCCAAAGCTCCTCCTCACTGAAAGCTTTCTTAGAAAAGAGAATCCAGAGAAAAGCTGAAAGTCTGAAAAACACAGGCATTATATTCTTCAGAGGGGTGGGAAGGGAGTTACATTCAGATGCTCCAACAAGAGCAACTCCAAGGTGAATGGTGGAATCAGTAAGGGGCCACTGGGTGCCAAAATACAACCTGTAACTTTGAAAATCAGTCCTGAAAGGATCATCTTGAAGGGAAGAACAAGCACACGTTGTGTGCATCACTACTTCTTGTTTATACTCCACTCACTTTTTCCAGTCATTTTAGACTCCCACAGAGGTTTCCTCTTACTGACTTATGTCCAGAGGTGGATCATGTGGACAAACTCTGCTATTACTGAGCTCTGACATGAAATGAAGAGTATTGTCATCATTAAACCCACAATATGTATCCTTTAATATAGAATATTCTACCCTCAGCTGTTTACACATAGCTCTAACACAGGGGAAAGAAAGTGAAGGTTAAATATAGCACCAAGTGAATTTCCAATGAAATGCACTTTCTTTGCTGGAACTGCAGAAATCTGAGAGAAGTAAAGATAAAATCATCATGACCTGAAAGGTCCATTCTAAGTAGCAACAAAATTTTCCTCTCAGTGTTGTTTTACATAAGAACGCCAGACCATCTTGTTGGGGACAAGTAGGAATCTATCCCAAAAAAGAAATAACAGTATTTGCTAGCCTCCAAGAAGGTTTTAGCCCTGCTGTGATGTCACATTCATGTTTTCTGAAAAATCCCTTTGTCCAGGATTTTTCTCCTGGGAAGCTGAGAAGCCTCAGAAAAAGACGAAAACAAAATTATCTCATTTGCTTCTCCTGTGTTTTGCTGCTTTGGAATGTGGTTGGAGATTGTTTCACTGGTTTCTCGTGTGAATTGTTTTGACTCAATGGCCAACCAACGTCAGGACTCTGGAAAGAGTCACAGGTTTTCATTATTATTTTTTTAGCATTCCGTAAGTATCCTTTCTGTATTCTTCAGTATAGTAAATTATTGTTTAATATAATATAGTATTTTAGAATAATAACTCAGCCTTCTGAGAACATGGAGTCAGATTCATCACTCCTTCCTTCATCTGGGAGCCCAGCAAATACAATACTGTGACACTCTCAGGGTGGTTTACTTTGCCTTCCTTGTCAGGCAAAGGAGCTCAGGTTCTTCAAAAAGGCACACAACATGCTTGGTTCAGAGACTCAAGGACTACAAGAGTTCCTGGAATAACTTCTCTGTACAGAGCAGAACACCATGGTCTGCATACAGGAGAATTTAAAATGTAATCAGACTTAGCAAAACGAGGAACAATAAAGATAATAAACTACCAGCATAATTCATCATACTGTATTACCTAAGGTTGCTGAGAGAAAATGTAACCCAACTGCACAGAAAAGGAAAAATTGTCATCCAAAGCCTGTGCTGATCTACATCTTCAACTGGCCTGTCAGCCACAGGGGATTGTGTGGGGTGGAGATCATCATAAAACCTGGCTGTCTCTGCCCACATGTTTTTTCACAAGTTGGCTTCATCTCATCTGGAACACTTGGGATGCTGTCTGGAAAGCAAATGCAGCTACATTTCACTTGTCAAGGCAGGAGCCATAAAGAGGAATGAATAGCAGTCAAGCACGCAAAGGCCCTAGGTACAAAGTCCCTCATCACCTTTATTTTAGCCCAGTCCAGTGCACAGTTCTATCATATGGACAAAAACTGTGAGAATTCAGCAGCCCAAACTAGAGAGTTTTTTTAATGTCTTTATGATCACAAATTATTTCCACAAAAGTTAACTCTCCCTACAGAAAGCAACAGACTTCAGAAAGGGCCTTGGAGACTGGAAAGGATACGTCATTTTCCTGCCTGTGAATCTCACAATTTTATATAGACATTATATGGACTGACTGATATATTCAGCTCTTCATAAGCACCTGGGACTTAACAAATCAGATTTAAACAGACAGGCTCCTAGTCTTCTTCCTCTATTCAGTCACTGTACCCAAAATCTACAAAATTATCTCCACATACCAATAAAATTTTTCAAGTAGTATCAACATCAAGTCAAATGGTTAAGGAAAATAATAAAAAATAAGTCTTACAAAATAAATTTCAGTTGCTTAAGAGATTTTGTGGTTACAGTTTGCTTTGTTTCTCCCAAAGTACAGCAAAGTAAATCCCCTTGTTTCCAATCCACTGAATTATTTAGCAATAATCATGTGACCCAAGCACCATTTCAGCAATGACCACCACACTTGATAAGAAAGTAATTTATCAATATGAGGCTTTAGGATTTTTCTGAGATTCAAGTAGTTATCTTTTTTTACTGCAAAAATTATGCTGAACAAGTGATCTGTTGTACAGATAAGAAAAGGAAATCCAGATAGAAAAGGTACTCTCTTCTTTTACTCTTTTTTCCTTGCCCCAAGTATGGTATTATTGTACAAATGCCTCAGGATCAATAGATATTTTTTAATTATATCTTTAAGGGTTTTTTTAATAAGTTAACGCTTGCAAAAACACAGGTAGGGACTTTCCCAGCAAGATCTGCAACAAGTTAAATCACATCTGGTGTTTCGGTCACTCATTTCCAGCTGGCATTTACTACAACACAGCTTAGACAAACAGATAAGAATGAAAAAATTAATCTTTTAAAACAAAGTGGAAGAAAATATGGTAAAGGTGTCTCTCTTGGCTTCATTTCCCTATGATGATTCACATTCCATCTGCTGCCCTACTTTAATACTGACTTATAAGGGGCACATTTTTTTTTATTGCACAGTACAGATTTAATATTTTATGCTAGCTGCAACAACTGCCTCTGTCAGTTCTTAGGGAGCCACACACCGGATAGCATCAAACTGCCTTCCTAGGTTCTTGGTGCTTTTAACACCAATTGTGACACCACCTTCTGCTGCAAAGCCCATTTACTCAAGCTAGTAACTAACATCATCATGCAGATGATTTCACGCCTTTAGTTCATCCCAAATCTGTGGAGCAAAGAAAGGCTAGGTGAACAATTCTCAAAAACAACAAAAGAAATACAGACCTTGAAAATTACTTGCTTAAAACCTATACAAGTGACTTCAAATTTTTGGTGGCCATTTTTTGCATACACTTGAAAAACACTCAAAGATGCTCCTGAAGTCCAGGAGGAGAAAGGAAGCATTCTGGAAAACAAGGCTGTTAGTGCATGGAGACGTATCAAGACAAGCTGAGATCTGCCAAAATAGAAACATTTTTTAAATGCTGTTACTGTATTTGAGTCATTAAAGACAAATAGCAAGGTGAGAACATTACTTGGAGACACATACCAGATGCCCTATGCACTCTCTTACTTCCAGTACTGAAGGCAAGAAAAAAAAGTAATTTTTGCAGAGATGGAAAAAAAAAAAAAAAAAAAAAAAAAAAAAAGTTTTCGTAATGCATTTTTGCATTATCTTTTTTAGAGATGCATTTCTTCTAGTTATTTAGGCTTTTAAAAAAAAGGAGAATGGCATGGTGGCTTAGGTAGATCTGCATACTGTGATGATTTAGAACCTGCACATACAGTGAGTGTTCTTCCAGGAGAAAGATTTTCCATTTAGCCCTCAAATGCTGGATTCCTCCTACTGTTCATTATCTTTCTATGAGGAGTTACACAATTTTTGATTCCAGACTTCTGCAAAATAGATTTGTGTGCCTCTCTAGATTATGGTACAAAGCCCAAAGCACCTTCGTTTTTCAACAGAGGGGGAAAAAAATGACAATTGCTAGCAAGTAGTTTAACACTTCATTTTCTCTTGCACATCTGAAACAGATCACACTTTTGTTTCAGAGGCATAAACACACTTGTGCTGGTGCTCTTCTGTTAGACAAGGCTGCACCTGGAATAGGTTTGATGACCTCCTGTGCTTGGAATACTGTCTTGTTCATTTACAGAAGAATCAAAAAGGTCAGTATGAAATTATAACCTGCACATGCACACGCTCCCATGCGCAATCTGCACAAGGTATGAGTTCTAGTTTAAATAACAATTTCTGTAATAAATTCAATATGCATTTATAATAGAGAAGATACTTAGCATGAAATCATACTTTTGGAGGGGACAAAGGAAAGGGTTTATGGCTACTGGAACTTTCTTCTCAGGTTACAAGTTGCAAAATTTAACACATTGTTTTATCTGATTATTCCAAAGACAGAAAGCTGGAGTAACCCATGCAGCAAATCAAACAGGATTTGAGTCACTATTTTATGGATGATACATAAAGAGTTTCATATTTGCTGTTTGTGGGTCTTGAATCTTTTTCTCCTTCCTTGCTTCCTGAA
The DNA here is from genome assembly GCF_017590135.1 of Pyrgilauda ruficollis. Lineage (NCBI taxonomy): Eukaryota > Metazoa > Chordata > Aves > Passeriformes > Passeridae > Pyrgilauda > Pyrgilauda ruficollis. The sequence goes on from NW_024527488.1 coordinate 2,574,695, forward strand.
GCTGACCACTTTCCAAGATAATTTGTACATAAAAAAATCATTGCGGATGTCAGGTTACAAAAAAACAGCACTAAAAAAAGACATTTGTTTGCATATATCATTCAAAACCAGACCCTTTAAGAAGGTTTCATTCTATCAAGCCTGTCCAAAACAGACTCTGAAGAAAACAGCTCAGAATAACTCCCTACTACACAGTGCTTACCCTCCTGTGAATGAAGAGCCATCATATCTATTCTGCTCAGGGCTGCAGCAATTGCCCATGTTAGGATACCCCAATGAAGCCTGTCATTAGCATGCTGAGCCATTTCAGTAGCTTAGCACTTCTTTTTGCTTTCATTTTGTAATTTGGCATGTAATTTGCATTTCTATGAACTTCCAGGAGCTACGCCTGCTGGGCTAGCAAACCTCTGCTCCTGGGACAACTCCACGGTATGCTTCAGCTCACACTGTCACCTTACAAACACTTGAAACGTTTCAGTCATTCACATTTACGAGAAGGCATGCAAGCAAAACGTTTATCTTTGAATTTTAGTAGTTAACTGCTTTCCAAGATCAGTTTAGCAGTCTCTGATAAAACACAGTACTGGCTGACCAAAGCCCTTCCTTCTGAGTTCCTACAGAACATTCACCTATCTCTCAATTCAGCCCACAGACATGATGTTCTCATTCAGGCCAAAGAGATGCCAACATTGAGATCATCTTCTGGAACTCACCTAAAGGAGTTGCACCTCCAGCCTGTGGTCTGTGCATGGCCAAATTTGTCCTCTCTGCTAAACAGAGCATTGTGTTCCAATGGTTGTATTTTATACCTAGGCATTTTTGTGTGTGCCCTAAACTTTAGTACCTCTCCCTCCAAAAAGATAAAGTCAAGCTATTTAATTTTAGAAGTACTGTTTTCCTAGAGAAGAACACAATCACAACTCAGCTTTTTGCTGACTTGAAAGAAAAGCCTCTCCTTTAAATAGAATTAAACACCAATCAGATCAGAACAGACCTAAAAATTAAAATTTAAATTTTTATAAAATTTTATAAAATTTTTAAAATTGCATGGCTTACTACAGAATACTGCCTAATATTTAACCTATCATCCAGTCAGCCTGGCTGTAGAAGAGGAGAAAATTTTAAGGAACATCAAGACCAGACAATGCCACTGATACATTGAGATACAATCATTTTTCTTCTGAAACTGTCTGAAGGACAGCTTCAAGTTTACGTAGATTTGCACAATTATAATTGCATCTAAGAGTCAATCCAGTTAGTCTAAGTAGAAAGAATGTCCAAACACATCCTGTGAACTGCCAGCTGTGCTTGTTTAACTTGTATTTTATTAGAAGATGCTGAACACACTCAAAATGACACTCAAAGGACACTGGGCCTTTGATTGTGGATTTAAAACCCAATAAGTGTGATCTAAGAATATGTTAAAGCAAACATGTTTATGAACTAGTTGAAAATACAAGCTAAAGATGTGCTTATGAGACAGTGTATGAAATTCTGCACATGTTGACTAAGGATTAGCACAGATGATGGAGAGAAGATGTCATATGGGGAAATTAAAGCAATTGAATTTAAAACAGATGTCTGAAAGGTCTCTCCCTATGTCTTTATTAAAAAAAAAGTATAATCAGAACAACCAGCAGAACACTCAGGTAAAAACAATGGGGCCATTCAAAACAAACAGTAATGAAGTATGGAAAAAAGTATGAAAATGAATGGGTTTTATTGGGGGGCACGTCTTTTTTGGTGAGGGCACATACATAAGTACAAACACCACAACTATATATACCTTTTTAGACACACTAGAAACCTTGTGTGTTATTCTGAAAACAGTTCAAAACAACCACAAAAAGAACAACATTGTCAGTACCAAAGGGCTGGCAAGCCATAAATACAAAACAACTCAGAAAGCTCCATCTTCAGCTCTTTCCATATATTCTAAAATTGATTGACATGTTCATGTTGTTTGGAATGTCATTTTCTCTGCGCTAGGACAAATGACCAAGACAGAGTCAGAAAGTGCTCAGTCATGACATTCAAATCAGTTCTTGGGCAAAATACTTTGGTTTTCATAGATCCTGTAAAAGTAATTAAGAAATCTTACACTCAGATGGTTTACACACCATATCCCTGAAAACACCATTGATCAAAACTGCTTTTACTTCTCTGTTGGAAAGGTACCATATTGAAAAGCTAAAGGACATGCACAGGCATGCACAAAAACAAATTATATCCGCAAAATTCTTGTAAGTTCCCATGGAAAACTGTGTAACAACATTCATTTTTATTATGCACCTTTGACCAGCATTTTGTTTGCCCACTAATTCAGCTTTTGGGATTACTTCTAACTTTCCAGCTCTTGAAGTAACACTGAACTGCAGCCATTTGGTTCTTACATCAGATTCTGAAATGATTCTTCAGTCTCCCCTCAGTTTTGGAGTTTCCATTAGGATAGCACCTGTCTGTGATCCAGAGAGGAAAAGTTGTCCTAGCCAGCATTTATTCCTTGTCGAGGTTATGTTTTATAGTTCATTATTACTTGCATGACTGTCTTTGTAAAGCCAGCTAAGTGTCTCGTTCTGCTGGATACTACACCAGTATCTTTTCTTAAAGTTTATGAAGGAGAAGTAATTGCAGGTGAAGGAAAAATTCTGGAGACATTGCAGGGAGGGCAGCCACTTCCAGCAATTACCTATCCATACCCATGTTGATCACATGAGCCTCGTGCTCTGCTGTGAACTGGAAGTTGTTTGAAAGCTGCTTCTGAGGCAGGAAATGTCAACAGCGCAACACTACCTGAGATATTTCATAACACAGTGTGTACTCATCCAAATAGAGAAATAATATTTCCCCAGAATCACAACTGAAAGGGATAAGGAGTCTTGTTTTTCTGGAGTAGCTGGGAGAGGAGCAATCTAGTTCAACTACCTCCAACAAACTGCTTGAGCACTGATTACCAGGTATATAAATGGTAACATGAGCAGTGAAGAGCCTTGGTGCCCACAGGAACAAGATGTTGCTGGGCTCTGAAGGTCAGAAGAGACACAAGAGCTGCCCCAAGCAGTTTTATTCTATCTTGCTACACCAGGTACAAATCAGACTATTACCCTCATTACGAGGAAAACCAGAGTCACACCATCTGGTGTGAATAAAATAGTAGTACTTGGTGCACAGGACAAAGTCCATGCTATAAAAGCTTTCTATGAACACAGGTCTTTATTTTAAGTTCTGTTAGAAACCCAATCATAGCACAGGGAGCTCTGGATCTTCCCAGGTGATGGTCTTTCAACTGTAAGAACACATTTCTGAATGTCTACAGCAGTGAGAGCATGTCATGCTGTCCAAACACCATTTTCTTCGTGTTGAACTAATTTTTCAGCAAATATCTGCTCAGGAATCTTAAAATCCCAAAGAGTATCCTCACAATTGCAAGTAACTGCCATGCTAAATGTTAAGCAGAACTTATTTTAGGCCACAGAAAGAAAGTACAGGAGGCAAAACCCCACCACTAATAATCTCCTTTAGGAGCAGAAGGGCATCTGAATTGATATTTTGCCACTTTCAGACAAAAAGAGATGAACAAGAAGAAACACAGTAATATAGAAAAGAGACTCAAACTCAAAACTGCATTACTTTTTCCTATTCAAAACTTCCTAGAACAGAATAGTCTGGGGAATCATTCAAGTTCAGAATCCACTTTGATTCTATTTGATACATATCACCTTTACTTCACCCAAAATGCTGGTCAAAAGCATAGGCAACTATACAAGCAACTTTACCATCTAAATTAAATACAAGCAGAGTTACACTGAAATAAAGTGAGGGCAAGAAAAGGACAGGAAAAGCTGACAATTAAAGCAGTGTAAGGAAAGTTTCCCTTTCCGGAAAAATACAGACAACACAGGCTCACAGCTCTTTTGATCTTTAAACCACTATTTAAAAGGAAATGCAGAATTACAAGTGTATTAAATGTCTGAATCTCTAATTTCACATGGAAAGAAGTAGTCTGTAAGGAAAGGCAAGATATTAATCAAAGTAGCTTAGAAGTTTTTGAGGGAAGAACTACAGACTGAAATGGAACTGTGGATTGTTATCATCCACAGAACATTAACATTAAAAAACTATTTGTTCTAACTGGGAATTGACTTGTACCAGAGCTGTCATAAATGCCAAATTGTTCTCTACATACACAATAGGCATACATTGGGGGTTACCAGTGAGGACAACACAGTAAAAAAAGCTAGCATCTAGCTTTCCAGTCCCATGCTTAGCTTGTAAGCCCGGTCTGGCAAAGCCAATTTTTCTCTCACATACGAACCAAGTTTTATCTAGACATTATTAAGGGTAACTGTACCCTGAAAATTACCCAGCATCACTGCTAGCAGTGGAACAAGAAATGCATTTTGGGGCAGTGCAAAGCACTGCATGTATTTTGTTGACTTACGTCAGAACTGACAGAAGCAGGCATTTTGACTATTCCAATGGTTAATGCTGGCAAAAGGAGAAATCATAGCTTTTCATAAGTCTGGCCCAAAAAAAGCATAAAGTACCTGAGGACTCCCACCTCCTCCCCATCCCTTGAGACAAATCAATATATGTTGTAGGGAAAAAAGAGAGAAAGAAAAAAGCAAAGAAACATCACAGGGTTGTTACTTTCTTTCTTAGGTAGACAAAGGTTTGGATGGATCCCGAATTTCACCTATCCCAAACACAACCAACAATGTGCCATGACATATTAAACCATGGGAGCTTATTCCTCAGCCTGGGGGACAAAACCTGAGGTATTTCCGTGACATTTGAAATTGTAGTCTCCCTTCTGGGAGGCTTGGTGACAATTCCAATCCCACCTGACAGGGCTGCAAACTGACAACACCACAAGAGAGCTTCTGAAAACATCAGTGAATTAGTGGATAAACCCTTCCACAATCCCACTGCAACTTGAAGCACACGGGCAAACTTATGGTCACTACTGAAGGCTAGAGATTTCTATTCATGTTTAAATAGGTTTTAACATTCAAATCAAGCAGGAGTCCAAGTAATTCCAGTGAATAGCTCTGGAGCAGAGCCAAGGTGGCCCAGAAGGTTGCATGGCAGGACACTCCTGCTATGGAGTGCCATCAGCCAGGGCACCATCTGCCTCTTCAACTACAATGAGGGCTCTGTGAGTGCCAAAGGCTTCCATAGCATATCTCATACCTTGTTTACCTGACAGCCATGAGAGGGAACTGAATATCTACAAATCCTATGGTAAGCAGTCACTACAGCTGGGCAGGCACAAAATATCCACTTGGCAGGGATCTCCAAAACTGGCAGCAAGAGAGGAAACACCAGTGCAAGCTTCGAACCGAACCTGATTGTGATTCAGTCGTTAGAGGGAGCAGAAAACCTGCACACAAAGGCTGTTTGCTCTATTTCTGTAGCAGAGACATAAACAAAACGTCAAACAGTAAGAGAGGAAACTGGATATTTGTGGCTCGGCTGCCAGAACAAAGCGTGAAATCTTAACTTTCAGCTCCATCTCCTCAGAGGAAGTTCCCCAAAGGATCAAAGGATAAAAGTGAGATGCTGAAGCCAGCAGCCCCTCTTTCTCACTCTGCTCCTTGCAGTCACAGCAAAGCAGAGACACCCGTGCCAGCCCTTGGCACGGAGTGCCAGGGAGTCGGGCAGGCTGAGAGGAGAAGTGGGAGCCTCCAAAGGCAGCAGCAGCTCCACGGAAACAAAGCAGCTGGCAGGAGGCAGTGCCATGGAGGAAGTCGGTGTCTGTCTGCTGACTCAAATGACAACAGCCTCATCATAAACCCCGAAAGATCAGGATAGGGATAGCTGGGCACAAGGGCAGAGAAAACACCCCATTAGTGCTTTCAGCAGCCCTATTAATTCTCAGAAGCACTCCTGACAAGGCATCTATTCAATTTTCACTCCATGTGTTCCATCTAATGGGAGCTGTATTACGTTTCACACTGAAGGTAATTACCTCTTGAAATTTTTGTGTACAGGGGGAGTAAATGCTTTCATTTTCTGCAGGTGCCTTGGACACATTCCTCACAAATGCTTTGACCTAAAATGAGGTGTGCATTCCTGTTTTACAGGGCTGCTCTCAAATAAGGATGGTTTATATTTGCAGGCCAAGCTGAAGCCATTTATCCCATCCTTTAAACAGAGATGTATATAATACATTCTAACATCACCGCAACATAAACAATAACTGCTCCTGTGAAACTGATTTAATACCAAAACCTTTCTATTGCTAGTTACCAGAATGCTGAGAATATTAATGGCTCAGGATTTTACAGCACAAGACTAGGAGGTTGCTTCCTCACCACTTCATACAAGGCATCCTTACAAAATTTCCTGGAAAGGCCAGCAGAAAACACTACAAGCTCCACCAGCTCCTTAACTTAGTAACTTTTACATTAATTGGAACAGCAAAAACCTTAATTCTCTTCTCCTGTTTTTAAAAACTATAGTTATTAAAATAATAGATTTTAAAAATCATATAAAAATTATCAGAATGCTGGCCTAATAAAAATACTTTTTTCCAGCTGCATAATTTTGCTAGGAATGTCCTATTATCAGGCCATAAGTTACTAATCAAACTTTAAAAGTTTCAGTATTTCATCTAGCTGAGTTTTACTGGGCAGAAGAATCCAACATGCTTTGTATGACAAGTAATGTTTTCATTATTTTTTTTAAACAAGGACTGTTGCTAAGCTATTCAACAAACTAACTGTTACATTTATAGTTCTTGAATTATATCAGCCAAACAATGACAATAAAACACAAATAAAAACACAGTCTGGAAAAAACAAAATCAGTTCCCCATCACCAACACTTTTTCTAGATATAAAGTGAAGAAAGAGCTGTACCACAGCCTCAGCAGTATTTCTGAACCACCCAGAAAACCAGTTTCAAAAAGTGTGTATTTCCTTATGATGGAATGAACAGACCTTTCCAGTCCTGCTGGAGGCTGTTACTGAGACTACTCCCTGAAAAGGCTTCTCATGCAGGCCACCACCGCTCTTCCACAAGCAAGCTGATCATCTCCAAGGAATTCTCTATGCTGACACCAAACTTTGGCTGCTTCTGTTGAAACTTCTCTACTTGTTATAAGAGCGACATATTCTTTAGAAAAAAAGATTGGAATTGGAGCTCTTGTACAGGATAAATCCATTCCCAGAATGAGGCAGGAGGGAGAGGGATCTCATCTGTTTTCCTCCATATGCAATTCTTCCTTTGATTGAAACATTTCCAGTTGGACTCTGCTTTGACTCAGAAACATTTGAAAAGCTCTGGCTTTGACAATCCTTCATGTTTTGACCAAGAAAAAAGCTACCCTATGTTTATTGCTCCCTGCACTTTTCTTAAGTAATGGATTGGTTTGCTGAAGGATGTAACATGAGGAGCACCTCCTTCACCAAGTCATAGCTTTATTAAAGATTAGGAAAATATCCAGAAAGAATTGGAGCTTTTCTGTTCACTCTCACTCCACAGGTGCATTTTCCAGGTTTGCCTGGATTTGGCTTATAATTTAACCAGAAATAACCCCCCTAAAACATATTCAGGCACTTATTTTAGAGTATAAAATACTTCCTTGTAAAAGTTATTTTCCAACCTTGCTGGACTTGGGTTTTCCTCCCCACTCTCATACAAGTGATTGAACCAATTTTGCTCAAGTCTTCAAAAAAAAAATGCATATGTGGCCACAGTCCAAGCCTTGGAACAATTCATCTGCAAAGCTGAATATTTCACAAGCCATCTGCAAATAGGGCTTCATAAGAGGAACCATTTTGTTACCTTAGCCATACAGCAAGAGCAGCAGCCATAACATAACATTCAGAAGGAAGGATTACAGCTGTAAAAAATGTTCACAATGAAGTCATAAACTACACAATGTGCCCCTTTTGAATTTCTTTACTAACAGAAAACTTTTCATGAAAGGTTAACTAAGATTCACACATCTTTAGAGAGAATATGGGCCAGTTTATGGGACCCACATAAACCCCTGTGAAACAGTGCTTTTTCTATTTTCTTTTTCTTTCCCCATGAACCTGAAACTCAAAATAAAAATCATAGGGTGCAGACCCACGTGGACTGAAAGCAAAATTGGTGCACATGAAGCCCCCAGAACAAAACACTCCATGTTTTGCACAGCTCGTTAGGATGACATTATTATAAGAACTGGGACCACTTAGGAGAGCTCATGGAGAGGCCAAGAACATTCTTGAGAGGGGGATGGGAATATATGCTCCAGTTTGCCTGCAAGCCTAGCTAAAACAAGCTTAATTAAAAGTTTCAGAAATGTTAAATAATGTTAATTTGCTGCCCTGGCAAGCTGCCTGCTACAGCTCTGCAGACTCCATAAATGAACGTCTGTGGCACCATTACTGAAACCCCTTCCTGAGCTAGTTAGGCTATTCAAGCCCTTTGTGGTTGTGGATTTCTGACTTTCAAAAAGCCACTGAAGTAAAGCTGTAGACAGACTCGGTGCTATCTCAGGTTTGAAAGGAAGAAAGGCCCATGGATTCCTTCCTGACAGTGTTTCTGATAGAAAACTTTGTCAAGAAACAAAGCATCCTGCCTCTCTACAGCAGGATCAAATCCAGATGGTGTATGAAAAGTACACAAAATCCTACATGATATGGATGTCTATTCAAGAATTATTTTCAGTTTAGTACACATGACAGGACAAGGGGGCATATATGAATATTATAAGAAAAAGATTTATTTGAAGCAGATGTCAGGAAGCCCTGTTGCATGCAAAATAAAATATTAAAAACTTCAGGAATAGCTGTAAAAGCCAAAGAGGCAGATTTCTGCAGGTACAAACACTGGATCCATTCACAAGCAACTGGATATCACATTGGGTGGACTATGGCCAAAGGGTCAAGAACTGACTGACAAGTACTTTAAATACATTCAGTGCAGCAGTGTAGAGTGTATTTAAGGTTATGCTACACTGAATGTCACACCTAGGACCAGCTAGGGATAACAGCATTTCCAAAAATTTCCCTTCTTAGTGACTGTGGATACATTATTGAGTGGAGGATGATATTCCCAGTTTAGAGCACCTCAGAGCACTAATTAACTGAAATTTATATATAACCCTCTTCTCTCTTTTACAGTTTATCTTCTGAACTACACACACACTGCAAAAGTGCATGGAAAGAAGGGTAAGCAGCATAAAAAATGTTCTACAAGAAAAGAAAAATGAGGAAAAAATAAAGGGCGGGGGGGGGAGAAGGGAGGCAAAGTTATCGTAAATTCAAAATATGGACCATCTAAAACCCCAAAAGCTTTTGCACATAAAGCCTCAACCCTCTCTACAGAAAAATTATATTTTTATTATTATTCTATAGACAAATAGCTTTCATTCAGATCAGATTTCTTCTGTTTCAGATCAAAGGGATAAGAAAGGATTTAGAAAGTTAAAAAAAAAACTTAGAAACAACAGGGAATACAGTGAATTCTTTTCAAATCTACAGACTCATACACATCAACAGTCACAATCAGAGTTTGCAAATGTAAGGATTTTTATTTCCCCTGCTCTAGTTCAGATGCCTTTTAAATCATATTGGTAGCACACTGCCCCATATGGCAACGTTCCTTAGCAAACCTGCACAAGAACTCGGGGCCATATTCCTCATTTAATGGCCTCAGTAACTTTTCCAGGGGGGATGAATGTGCCCCAAACCATCACTTCAAAGCAATGCTGCAAATGGTTGAACTGAGTGGCAACAGTTTTTCATAGAGCTGCCATGTGTAAGGTTAGCTTCAAAGTTTCTGAGAAAGTTTATTTTTGCTCACGATGCACAAAATTAACAAGGAATTCTCAAGCCCCCTGTAAAAGTTAATCTTTCTGATGTGTATAACTGAAATAATTTCCAGCAATTAAGCTACAGCTGAAAGTCAACCATGATGACACACTTCTCATCTTGTTTTAACAAATAATCTGCTATTTACACCACTATTTCCTGAATTTTTGGAATCCAAAAGATTTTACGATTTAGAAATTATGAGTAATGAGTTAAAATTTTAGAGCCTGCAAAGATTAGCAATTGAATGCTTGAAGCCTCTTAGTACAGCAGATCACTGACATTTAACCAGGTTCACCTGAAATAGTTCATTTATAGTTTGGAAGGAAACCAGAATGTTCCCTAAATGTTCTTTGCTCATGCCAGGAAAGGGTAAATAATAGGCAGGTCAGAGGCAGACAGGCCAGAAGTGCCTTTTAAGAAGGAAGTCTTTGACAGCATGTCCAATTTTTTCTGGGAAAGAGAAGTTTTTAAATTACTGATTATCAGGGAAAGCCTTGGTGTTTGCTGGACTCAGATCTCTGCATTTAATGTGCCAATATCTCTTTCAAATTGAGACAAAATACAACATATTTTATCTGCCAATCATTTCCCTGAACTTCAACTGGTGCACCCTCTTTTCTCAGCTGTCCTATTCCACTCATCTTAAGGCAGCTCAGAAGGACAGGTATTTGGAAAGAACAAACCATCTCACAGTCATCCAGCTTCCACAGAGGTCCAAGCTCTTCCCACTGCCTTGGGCAATGATATTTAAAGGAACTCCATCTTAGGAAAGGCTGCAAGACTAGTCTGACACTACACAACTGCTTGGCATCAAAGCCCAGCACAGGTGTAGCCCACACTACAGCAACATAAGTCGCATCCAAAAGCTGAATCACAGATGTAAACAGATAAAGTAAAGCAGCACAAACAGAACAAATGTTTTCCTGGAGAGTGGTATCAGGCACCAAATCATGTTTGACACTTGGTACGTGGGAAAAGAGAGCCACTGCTCTCATGGTGAATCTTCACCACTGCAGTGAACAGGACAGTCACCGTGCCCCCCTGCTAAAACATTTCCTGGCTTGAGCACGGGGGTCCTGCACCCAGCACTTTGCAGAGAGCATCTTTTACTAAGCACTAAACTTCCATTTCAATTTCTTGTCCATGGTTTTCACCCTCAGATGTCAGGGTAGTTTTGTGTCAGCAAGAAGGGATTTGCCCAAGAAACCTAAATGGATCTACAAACTTTTAAAACCACTTCCAGATTCTCTAATGCAGACATGGGCTTTGACAATCCAGCTGTAATGTTGTTGGGGGGTGGATCTGTTTGCTTGGGGTTTTATCTTTTTCCTTCATCAACAACAACACAACTTAGCACCATTTGAACTAACCCAGCCCTTGCTTTAGGGAATCAAGAACTTCTTCTATTGGAACAGTCAAAAAAAAAAAAAAAAAAAAAAAAAAAAGAGAAAAAATTACAAACTTTCTTATGTCATCAGTTAAACACTGACGGGGGGTTCACAGCTGTAGGGACTTAGAAATACGGTATTTGATAGTTTACTAATTATTCATGCCACTAATCTAAATGTATCGATTCTAATTATCTTTTTTCTTTATTCTGACATCAAGTAGCACCCCATAGGATTAAAAAAATAAAACAAAACCCATAAAATCACTCATAAGAAGGAGATAGAATACTTTCCTGTGTGACTTTGAGACTAGAGAAAAAACAGTAAAAGGTCTGGAAAGCTTGAGTTTCACTCTTTCCTAATTTTTATCATATAAATCTGGAAAGTCCCCTAAAGACTGAACCTGTAGATCTATCATTCATATTTTGTATTTTAATACACTCTCCAAAATAAGTTCTGACTGGAAAGAGCCAGTGTACAATATTTTTTAAGAATGCCCATGAACCTATAGGATTTATAATGCAAACATTTGGTTTATTACCTGCTTCACTAATGAACAGCAACTAAAACAAAGCTGAAGGTCAGCAAGTACCTTTGAGATGGCAAAAAGGAGACTTCAGAGAACACTGTTCATAAAAGACCCTGATCTCTCGCCTAGTTAGCCATTTTGTATTGCTAATAAAGCTCTGGAATCCCTGAGTCACATTCTTAATCAACTGTTTAGAAATATTTTGCCTAAGTAGCCTATCACTACTTAAGCATAACATACTTTATTATTCAGTCAAACGAGTTTCTTTCAGCTGGTATCAGATTTTGCTTCAAGCACACCCATACAGAGGTGAAATAAAAAAATACCATTACCTGAGATTTCCTCATTTGTTACTCTGCTTTTCCACTACTTGTACTTTCCACTTTGTCTGCAGTTTAAGGCATAGCTTTAGTAAAACTTTGGTCAAGCAAAAAAAATTAGATTTTGTTCTATTTTAGGCCATATTCTTTATGTTCCAGTTACAAGCTAAATCCTGTGGGTAAACCAAAGATCCTGAGTTATGAGTTATGTGGTAAGAATCCTGTAACACCATGTTGGACTTATCGGAAATATTCCTGGTCTATTAACCTAATAAAACTGTGCTTAAAACCATCCTTTTTTCTGTCTTCAATTACCTGCATGTCCAGACCAGTACTCTCTTGTCAAAGGCCTGCTGCTGTAATTCTCACTCTCTAACGCCATGTGGTTTTAGTTTTATCCTGGATTTGTCTCCATATACTTATTTTTTCCTTTTTTTATACACATCTCTGCATCTCCCTTAAGCCATGCCTTCAAAAGCAAAAAGAATACTGTGGTGCTGCTGCATGAGGCTTTGGATGTCAGTGTGATGACAGGAATTGTAGTTCTCTGTGTGCCAGAGTTTTCCCAGATAGAAAAATGTAAACAAAGTAAACACAACAGTGCATTTTGTATGACAGCAAGGAAGCTCAGCCAGAATTTGAAGGCAGTGACTAGTGTACATTCAAGTAAGGAAGAGGCTGAGTTACTGTAATGTGCAGAATCACTGAATATACTAGAACAGAGAATATTAATAGCTTTGACCAGATCAAAATGTCATTTACATGATTCAGCAGCATTTCCCAATTGACTGGCTCACAGATCTGACCCCTAATTAAGAATTTGCCCTTCATAGGAATGTTTGATAGTTTCCATGATCTGTATATCCTGAATTCTGTTCATCTCTAATAACAGGTTCAAGTCCAGTCAAGTCCAACTTCACATACCAGAGTATCATCACCACATCAGACACCAGAGTATCATCCCCACACCAGACTAAAAACCATCTTAACTTTTTGTTTTGTGGAAAAGAAAGTTTATAAGATGACTTTAGGAGCCCCTGAGACAATACATGTCCCTGGTCTCCTCTGCTTTCATGCCTTGTAAGCCACTCTCACCATCAAGACTGTAGCCAGCTAATTTACACTTTTCATACAAAATCAGGCTATTTGCAAATTAGATTCTGTTACACTGCACACATGAAAGGTTATTGCTGCTCACACCTTTCTGGAGAGGGAATTCTGACAAGCCAGTTTGCCACATCCAGCATGGGTAACAGAGCCATCAGCACAAAGTGGCATTTACGCTAGAACAATAAGCCTGAGACCTGGTTTTGACTTCTGAAGTGCAAATAAAATACAGTTTAAATTTGTGGGTTGGTTTTAGGGTTTTTTAAAGATTTCTCCCAAAGTCCTACTGTGCTCCTGAACACTTAAAAAGAACTGTAAATTAATGAAAGATAACTAAGCTCCCACACACATAAAAATAAGGTAAATGTCACAGCAAGCAAGCACTCAAAAATTATAGCTACACAAACAAGCCTTTCCTTATAAACACAGTAACAGACATGCAGGCTCTCCCGTCCACTTAGCAAGAACTTGCTGCTGAACTAATTTCATTAGGACTCTGAAAACAACTGGCTATTTCCAAATGCCAATCAGAAGCTTTAGACCACAGCCAGCGACACACTCTTTGCCTCTTAATGCAACAGACAATGTGTCTGCGGCTCCTGGTGAACCGGCAGGGCATCCTGGCATCCCAGGGAGACTCCTACGGAAGGAGAGGAGTTGAAGGAATACAGCTGCTGTCACAGGGGAAAATGTCACTGATTAAGGCTTCAGTGCTCTTTTGTTTTCTGCTGCACTTGGGAATGGAAATCACAGAGCAAGGCATTCACTCAAAAACCACTGTCAGTGCCACTTCCAAAAGCCACATGTCCTCGGAAATCCAGAGAGGTAAAATAATACTGGGTTGCACCTTTGTTCTTATCAAAAGCATCAAATCTTTCAGAGCCACAGCAGCTTATGAATGAGAGAAATCTGAATTCTATGCCAAGAGCATTTCTTAAAGAGAAAAAAACCCTGTTTATTTGAATTTGAAAATACAGTGTGATTAATTTTTTCCCTCTCTGTATAATGTTCTAGAGCTCTGTATTCCTTCCTGTATAATGCTCAAGCCTGTTGATGAATGGAAAGAATAAGTAAACTGGAAAATACATCAAAATTATATTCAGACAATACTTATATTTGGAATCCTGACCATCTAAAATATTCAAGGAACAGAGGGAAAACACATACACAACAAATTTAGGTCAGAAAAAATAATGATGATATTATTATTACTGTTCATTTGAACCAGAAAACCCATGTGCATTTATTTCCATGGCTCAGTTTTTCCCACCAAATGGAAAAATAATTCCCTTTTAGTCAAAATCAGACCTACTTTTGTATTCTATTTGTATTTTTTACAGAGTATCAGACTTTCAAGAGAAAAAGTGGCAAGAGATAAGTTAGCAAGAAGGTATGTAAGGTTAGTAAGTCAGGTATGTGTCACCCCAACAAAAGATACAGGGAGCACTTAGTCTCATTTCCAGGTAAACTTCCCTGTACATAACATAGCCTTTTCAGAGGCAAAATTCCCCCTATACCTATTCCTTCTGCCAAGCAGAACCTATATTTTTGTATCCCAAGTAGAAGTTGTAGCCATTTATCCTGTGGACAACAAATCTGCCAGCAATGTTCTCTGCCCTCAGCTTCCGCTCTGAAGGACAGAGCTCAACTTCCCAGACACAAAAGTCTTCATAACCTCTAAAAGTACGCCAGTAGCAAGAAAAATATGTTTAGAAGGCCATAGCTTTAAGACAGTTAAGCAGCTTTCCAGCAGATAGACATGTTTTATGGAATCATATTCTCCCTCTTTCACAAAGAGTTCACAAGAAGAATTTGCTCTCTTTGTATTTACAAGCTTTTGTTTTGTTGTGGTCATGAAGGATTTGTCTCCGTGAAAAGCCTAAAGCCACTGCCTTCATCTCTGACAAAACCTGGGAAAGCCTAAAGCCTTGACTGAATTTCAAATAGAGAAATTGTTATGAACACAAACCATGACAAAGATCTCAATGGGTCATACAGAGGGAG
The DNA here is from genome assembly GCF_017590135.1 of Pyrgilauda ruficollis. Lineage (NCBI taxonomy): Eukaryota > Metazoa > Chordata > Aves > Passeriformes > Passeridae > Pyrgilauda > Pyrgilauda ruficollis. Next base: position 2,589,855 of record NW_024527488.1, read on the forward strand.
GCTTCACACTTTTGTGCAAAAGAAGAAAAAGATGATGCAATGGAACATTGGATGTACCACATGCAATAAATAAAATCAAGCATAGCCTGTATTGGCTTCACAATACGCCGAAGGTGCTCTGACCAAACTTCAGGACATTTTCTGGGCTTTGTAAGTCTGAAGCCTGAGGAGAAACATTCAGTGATGATTTTGCAGTCAATTACAAAAACCATTCCACTTTTGTGGAATTTAACCACTGTGATGAAGGCAAAGTTATTTGCAGCAACTTTCTGGAGTAAAAAGTCTTTCCAAATGATGTACACGGACATCTCACACAAATGCCAGTTTTTTCAATTTTAAATATGTTCTTGGGTTTTAGGGGGAAAGGTTGTTAGTTTGATTTGTTTTTTAGATCAATGACCCTAAAACAAAAGGAATAATAAAAATAAATGTAGTAACAAGAATAATAGAAATTGTCAGAACATCCCTTCCTAGCACAACAACATGGCACTTTTTAGAATGCCATTTTTTAGAATGCAAGTAAAACAACGTATCGGGAATATACATTCCATTCCTAACAGCACCTACAAAGTAGAAAAAGTTAATTTCCATTAAGTAAGGCTTTCCTTGCCAAGAATATCTCAAGAACCATCCCAGGCTCCACCAATCTTGCTATCACTGAACAAATAACCTTGACCAAGCTTTTGGGACGGAGGTTGTGGCACAAAACTGGAGAAAACCCAGAGCTGATGGAAGACAGAGGGACGCCAGGAGTGAGCCCCTGGAGACCCTGCCCTCTGGGATACAGCTTTGCAGCCACTGCCATCTATTCAGCACTGCTTTCAGGTAAGATGAACCTAGGCCATAAAAGTTCTAACATAATGCCTTAAAAACAGAACCAAACCAAAATTTTACTCTTAAGAAAATGCCTTTCTGCCAAACTTTGGTGTCAGTTATCAAAGTTCAAGGGTTTGAACGAATTATTTCAAAATCCCATGTAAACCTGCATTGAACTGAGAGAATTTTCCATAAGCTGTTCCAAGATTTGAAAAGTCATTGAAAGTTTGCATGGCAACAACCAAAGGAAAAAAAAAAAACAATGAAGATATATACTTGACACTAATTTTCTTCTTTTGTCTTCATCACCACCTATTCTCTTTACTAAAATGTCCTCACAGTGAATTCACAGATCTCAGGCTGCCTTCTTTTGAGAGCAAAAGGAGTAAGAGAAATACTCCCTGCCACAGGACAGACAGCGAGGCAGCCTGACTACAGCAGATCTGTCTCACTTGGACTAAACTATAATGTGATCAGGTCTGCTGAATTTCCCACATTTCTCTTCACAAGGCAAAGAGACAAACGAAAAAAATCTAATTTCATTCCAGAAGTAAAACAACTACATTAAAGGGTGTTAATTTTCTGTTTTCTTCCTGTGTACAAGAACAAAAAAAAAATATTTACACATTTTTAAAAGAGTAGAAAGAAAGCGAGCTACCCCTCAGCCCATGCCAAGAGCAGGGGAGGGACTAGAGGCTCCTTAGGCCCCCATTTTTTGTCCCTATCATGAGAGGGCCCAGCCTAGCTGCTCAGGTCCCACACCCTAATCCCAGCTCCTTTTATCACAAGGGAGTTCTGAAGCACAGGGCTGTGGCTCTGGCTGTGGTTTGAGGCTTCCCAGCTGCTCCCAAAGGCCACAGCCAGGGCAGCTTTAATGGCAGAGACACAACTGAGAGCATTCCCAATCTGCCAGACATCAAGCTCCTGGTGACCACTGAGGGTGATCACTCAGTCACTGAGTTTTAGAGCCTGTCCTTCCAAGTTCATTCATTACTAACAGATGTAAAGGGAAAGCTCAATCACAAGCACAAGCTTTTGCAGGAAAGTGTTAACCAATGTTAATTAAATCTTATTTTTGGCATCCTGTTCATCTTGAGGAAATCTGGTCATAACCCATGACAAGTCCAAAAAAAGAAAGAACAAAGTTCTCCAGTTGCATTGCCCACAGCAATCACACTGAATTGCTTACCTGACATAAAAATCTGGGATGACACTTCACATTGGAGGTTTTGGCTGCTGACACAGGATATTACACCAGGCTCTTGTAAACTCAGTACCAGAATATGAGACAGGCAAAAATTATTTCTGAGAAGGTTCCTTAATGAAAACAGCAAACATTTGCTGTAGGGGCATCACTGCAAAGGCATGACAAGCATTTCCAAGGCAGATCCATGAAGGAGATTGGCAAGCCAGCTTCATCAGGAAGGTACAAGTCTCTGACTAGAGCCTGTTCCAGGACTGCCAAGAAGCCCCTCTTTCAGCTTAAATAGCACTGAACAGGAAATTTTACTGGAATAAAATGAAAATGCAACTGAAATTTAATTGCAATCAGATTTGAAATAGAAGCCATACCTTGACTTCAGATCATTTTTTCAGGAGTGGCTCTCTCAGAACAATTGCTCACACTTGTGTGTTGGTACAAAGTGCAAATCTTGCACATCCCATTGGTAAAATTATGACCAAGGCTTGACCATTAGAGTTACTGAAACAACATTCAACAAAGAGAACAACCATCCACTTAAAAAATAGGTTTGCTTGTTTTCCAGAGGGAAAAAAATAACAATGTGAAAACAATTTATGAGGAACAGTAAGGTTAATTACAACTACCGTAAAGGTAGTGGTAACAACCAAAGGCTTGAGTGTAGTCCACAGAGTCCTGACTGCCAGATGTATGGCAGCAAGAAAATGGGAGATCATAAAAGCAATTCCACCACAACTTCTGGAAGCAAAGCCCTGAAAGCTATTTTCTCTTTGTAAGAAATTAGGGGCAAAAATGCAAGCTGGCTGCCGCAGAAGCAAGAAAACATAACACAGTATTATCTGTACTCATTTTTATAGCTCATCCGGTTGTGGCAACAAGTTAATATTGTTTTCCAAGAGTCATTCACAGCTATAATATCTCTTGGGAGGAGAACAGCTTTGTAATATACTAGCTACTACTTCAGTCAAGAACACAAAGATCTGGTTGAAATTAGCATATTTTTCTTTGTGGCCACAGAGGCCTCTAAACATAGAAATATTTGAATATTTCCAAACTCTGTGGCTGAGTGTTGAAAAGTCTGCTTGATTTTTCTCAAAATACTAATGAACTACATTAGCTGTATTTTAAAAAATGTATTAGAATCAAGGGGTTTGAGATTTGATAATTTTTAAGTTGATTTTAATGTGCCTAGAGACATCCCAAAGCACACTAGAGAGATTTTATCACTTGATACCAGAGAGTATTTAACATGTGTTTCAGCCTGTCCTCCTAATCTGCCAAAACACTTTCTACATCACCAGATACTTCATGGTGTCATCTTTGAGTGCACGGATCTTGCACTGCACAGGATTGCTATCACTGTACCTAGATTGACTCAAAATTCTGCTTCAACTACTAAGAGTTACTCCAGTACATTAGGGGAGGATTGGAAAGCATAAACTTGAAAAAAAAAATATTTTTAATTGGTGTACTGGAGAGAAAATGACTGTGTAAAGAAGTACTTTTAATACAGTTATAAATATTTTTGTCCTGTTTCTAACAAAATATCTTCACCAAAGAGGAAGCCATAAAAAAGAATCAATCAACTTACAAACAATACGACAAAGCAGAAAACAGGCAGCTTCCTTTCAAAGTAAGTGTTAGTCCTGAAGAATCCCAAGAATTTTTTTATCCAAACTACACACCAACCTGTCTGATTCAATATTCTCCCCTAACTAACATTTGTCAAAAGACAGCAGACGAGGCCTTTCTGTGAGAAATTTTTGTTTCTTTTACAAGTAAAGAAAGAGCATTTGCTTTTTGATGAAATACAATCTATAAGTTTTTAATTAGAAAACATTAGGCAGATCTCTCTTCCAATACAAATTTTTTCAGTATTCCACCTTTTCTTACTGTTTTTTAAGATCCATCTATCTGTTTCTCTAACATACAGCTGTGGAAATATTCCTTCTGCAAACCTATTCTGGGTGGATTTCAGAAGCTGAAAAATGTCTGGGCAAGTTTCAAATTACAGGTAGTTTCAGGAGCACATATTTGGGTATGTAAACCAGTGCACTGAAAATTTACAATTCATTGATGAGCTTTAAATAAGGGCTGAGACCCGACTTAAGTGCCCTAAATCTTCAGCCCATTCCATGGAAACCAGGATGGGGACAAGCAGAAGTTAGAAAAGAGGAGACTGGTACATGCAACCTTCCCTTTTTCCCCTGGAAAGTTGAGGCATGACCTCCAGGTCCCACACTGACTGCCAGGACAGAGATACAGCCTAGTGCACACCCAAGAGAAAGAAAATCATGAAAATTTTCTTTTCAGTCTAAAGCAATATCCTTGCATACCTTTTGGTTTGTACACTTGGTGTCAGAATCCTTCCTTTTACACCAGAGCTGCCTTCTCAAGGCACACCAGGAATGGATTGCTATCAGCACCATCTCTTCTGCCAGCACTGTCACAACAAGGACTGAAACCAGTATCACAAGTCCCTCTTCATTACAGAACACACTGAAACTAATTTAATCTATCTGAGACAGATCCCTGTACAATAGACAGGCTTCATGAGGCTGTAATTGAGAAAACTGTCTACACATGAAAAGAAGCATCATGCTACCAATTCACTTGTGAAATGTATTTTTCGATACAATTAATTAGTTGGATGTTCTACATTTCTTTGATTGGCACTTCTTTATAATTCATTTTCTGTTTCAATATAATATATACATATAAAACTCATTTTCTGTTTTCAAATACTATCTAGGGATAGTTCCAAGATGAGGAGTTACAGCTACCATGTGCACACTTGATTTACTATAACCCTACACAAGTCATATCCTCATGCAATTTGAGCTTTGCCTGCTTGCATTTGCATTAAAGCACAGCATAGTGAAAGCCTCAGAAAAATAGATATAAATTACTGGTTGAAGATGATCTCCAAAGATTCAGGCTGGGTCATCTTTGGGGTTGCCTTTCCCTCCTTCTACATGTGATGTTCTCACTTTTCCTCCACCCTATTTCTTATAAGGACACTTTGCTCTCTCCTTATTTTAACAGGCATTTTGGGGCAGATGATTGCTGCTCTAGTACCTCTTTGTAACGTCAGAGACCTTTGCAGATTGATCTTATACCTTAATTTATCAAGCATTTTCAACTGTAAAAAGCATTCCTAAAATGCAATATGTTACTGACAAGAATGAAAAGTTTGAATGCTTGCAGAGCTCACTGATGTTTTCATTGGCTACTTACAGAGATGCAAAACTACACAGAAGTGCCCCACAGAGCCCAGAAGGCAAGAAAAAAAAAATGCAAATTCTGAGATCCCCTTGGACAGGAAAAATTAAGGTAGACGAGAAAAGAAGAAACTTCTGGAATGATGGGAGCTAACCTGGCCAGTGCCTTTTGTTCTTAACTCCTAGGGACAGAGGGTTGCAGGTGAAGAAGTCAGATGAGAAATTCAGACACAGCAAATCTCTCAAACAGATAATATTCAATATTCTGCCAGAAGTTTGTTCTATTGCAGACGTCTATTAAATTCCCTATCAAAATCCCCTATTAAAACTGGAATGCAAAGATTTGCTCTCTCCAAAATAACATTTAAAAAGGAAAAAAATTTCAAACCCATAGTTAATCTACACTTGGGAATGAACCTGCCTTAAAAGGCATACTACTTCAATGACTTAAATAACTGCCTCTTGCAATTTTTATGACTTTGATCTCCAAAAAGTCTGGTTTATGTTCAATAGGGTGGAGTAGAAGACAAGTCTGTGGCACATTGCATCATGTGCATAAGAGGATAAACACAAGCTGAAACAGAAAAATGAACTGGTAGGAGCTAAATCACAGTTTAAAAAGTCTTCTTCTGTCTCCTAAGCAGCCTGTTTATTTAGAATAATTTTTCATCCAAAGACACAACATGGTTTTCTAAGAATGTTTACAGCTGAGGGCAACTGAGACAACACAGTGGATCTCTTTGCTATGTGTCAGTATTTCTGGACAGCGAGAGAAGACAGCTCTATTGTCGTGGGAAGCATGTAAAAGTACACGGAAGGGGGAATGTAACACCACATTGATAAATGATAAACCCTCCTCAGCCTCATCTTCTCTAGTCTGCCCACACGGCTGTTAGGCAAGCCACAGTTACAAGAACAAGGCCAGGGAGCCTCCAAAAGGGTGCTCCCCATCTGTGCCTCAGCTCTCCACAGCAGGAAGATTGCAAAGTCACTGACTTTTAGATAATTAGCCACACTAGATGTGTAACCATGTGAAATTCAACTGTAACACCCTCCATCTCTAGAGACTAGTCGCTCAAATTTCTTCTGTTCATTCTGAAATGCCAACATTTTGGGCTTGACGACGAAACTTCTGATCATCAGCTGTCAAAAAAAAAAAAATCAACCTATATTGAGATAACTTTCCCTGCTATTGGCTTGATGTTTTATCCAGAACACACTCAGCAATACTACTTTGATCAAGTGAACAAGCTTCATACAATGGGATACATAACATTCCCCTTGAGATTCTATGATTCTCTGAAATGTTACCATAACTTGATTAATGTGCATTTAAATGCACATTAAATGTCATTAACGTCTGCATGAGGCCCAGACCAAATTCAGATCCTGAAAGTACACTTCTCATAAGATCTTGAAGTGCTGTGCACATACTATTCAACTCAAAAAGAGGGCAGAAGTGTTGTGGAAGTACTTATTTACAGAGCAGTCACAGCAAGGAAAACACACTCCAGTGTACAGTTACTGGTGATGAAAGCCCTTGAGTACATCAGTGAAGCCATTAAGAGCCACTGTACCCTAGCTAAGATGTTCTTCCTCATCACCTCTCAAATAGGAATTATTTTGATCTACTGAAGATTAGGATTGAATTAAACTAAATTAAGAGATCTAGTAAAGGTTAAGCATGTTATAATAGGATCATGCATTAATTCTACATTAATTGTCCACGACTGAGCCCTCTGCTCATTTTGTTTCAATAACAGAGAATAGATTGAGCAGAACCTTGTGAGGACAGATGCAGCAGCATCAGCTCTCTCCCAAGCTGTTTAGGCTGAGGCTACAGATCCTCCAAGGCTGTCTCAGGAGTTAGTGGTTCAGCTATGCTGTATTACCTCTTCCAGGGCAATAATGAAATGTCTGGGTTAGGCTTTGGGGTTTTGAGAAGGTATTTGTTGTGGGGTTTGGGGTTATTTTTCTTAAATCTTCATAAATCCTCAAAAATCTTTAAATAGGGGTTTAAGTGGGAAATAAGCAGTTAGTGGAGATAAGATTTATCTTACTTGTATAATCCAGGTTTAGGTTAGCAAAAAAAAAAAAAAGAAAAAAAACTGCCTGTGAATTTCTTTTCCCTGAGCATCTGTCACAACAGACTTAGAGATTCTTATGCCTTGCTACCCAAACTTATTCCAGGCAGAGCTATATTTATTAGATTTTTGCCTTGCTCTTTTTCTTTTTTTTTTTTTTTTTAGTTAGTTGTGGGGTTGGCTGAATATTTTTTTTAAACTATATACTTACATCCTAAGTACCAGAAGGAGTGCTCATTTGTATGAGGTCATGAGGTCTGAGCAATAGCAGCCAGCCAAAAAATTAATTTCCCACCCAGAGCCCCACACACAGCAGTGCAAACACACCATGTGTACCTTTTGGGTTACATTTCGTGACACTCTGGGTAAATACTGCTACATCGGATAAACAAGTAAAAACTCTTAATCGGAAATGCAGTTTTACTAAAATTCCTTTCTCCTCAGCCTATGACTACATACTTGAGTCACGTGTTGACCAATATCTTCAGATAATTGTTCCATGCTCTTATAAGGCCTGACCCTTTATGAAAACTACTGTTAATTATTTAGGAAGCAAACACAATTAAAACAGTTTAAGTGGAATTTCACCAGAATTCCACAGAAGGGAATCGGGTTGTTTTCTGTTAGTGAGGTAATATATACAAAAATAACAAAACCTGAGAGATCCACTCATTTTTAAAATGCTTTTTAAAGTGCAACTTTTTAATTTATTTATTCCTTATGTACCAGATATTGTTATGTGCCTGAATGTAATGGATACAGACTTGAATAAACTGGCTCAAGCTGAGTACTGTGAGGTCCTTTCCTCTACTCGCCTCCTTCAGCAATTTTGTCAGTCTCAAGAGTTGTGTGAACCAAGCCAAGGAAAAAACCTAAACAATGGCAACCAAACAAACACACCCCAAAACATAAACAAAGAGGAAAAAAAAAGCGTCTTTAGTCAGCTTCAAGGTATAACCTCTGCACCATCTAGTGCTGGCTGCAGCAAGCAATATTAATATCGCAACAACAATTCCTCCCAATCACTGTAATTCTATTCAATGTAGAACATGTGGGTGGGCAGCACAGCCTTTCAAAATGTCTCTGAGAAAAGAAGATGAAAATTTACTGTTTTCTAAGGTGATAATGAATAGCATCTTCCCCTACTTAAAGGTTATATTCAGCAGAAATAAAACTATGTCTTACATAACTGAATAAAACAAATGAGATTCTGCTTGTTTAAACCAATTTCCCTAGATCTCTTGATGGAAAGCAAGAAACATTTGTGAAAGCAACTGAAGCAGAGGTTACGTTTGACCGGTTTGTGCTGTGATATCAAATTGCAACAGGAACTCAAAGAATGGGTTTTCTAATTCAATAATTTGATGAATTGTAGATTTCTTCAGAAATAAATGAATGCAACTTCTCTCGGAGAGAAGAACTGTGGGCTTAGATCTCGATTCCAGTATAAGAATAACATTTCTACATTTCCATCTCAGGAGAGACCTTGAATCTTGAGATTAGGGGTTGTTTTTGTTTTTGGTTTTTTTTCCTGAGGTAACATATATTTAAAATCTAAAAAATATTAAAAGCCATAAACTTTGACCATAACCCATATCCTTCAGAACTGATTCCTTGGTGGTTTTTTGTCCTTGGAAAACCACATTTTAAAATATAAGATACTTCCAGCTTTGAGTCACTGTAGTCACTGTTTCTAGCACATCTTTGGCATTTTGTATGAGTTTGGAATTCCTAATAATCTGTTATTGAGATTATTACACATGAAGGATGTGAGATCAAAAGCAGCAACTCTGATTCCTGTTTCCCCACACAACTGTAATGCTGTATTCAGGTATGTGAAGCCTAGACTTGGAAGGATCCCCCCTTCATTTCACAGGAACTTTAAGTCCTTGGAAGTACCTGTATTGCGTGAAGACACAAATATCAACTGGCAAGATTAACACAAAGAAAAGGCAGTTAACAAGTATCTATACATTCCTGAAATTTATAAAAGGAAGCAATGGATGAGTCCATGAGCCAGCTTCACATGGTCTGGATTGCATTTCATCATGTACAAGTCCTCAGATACAAAACAAAAATATCAAGTGAAGGCTGATTGACTGTGAATATTGGTTAGTTTCATTTCACGTGTCACAGTAGCCGGGGTTCAGGTGAAAACAACACTCTGCCTCTGTTCTGGACAGTTTCCAAAGCTACCACATGAAGGTATTCCAAATATCTCAATTTCTTTCAGTCATTATTGTAGGGGACGTGAACTACAGTATTGGAGTTCATCTGCAAAGCAGAAGGCAAAATGAGTATAGCTGTAGTGTTTAAATGAATGTGGTGTTTAAATAGAAAAAGTGACCTCAGCTGTAGAAGTTTTGTCCTGAATGAGAATATCAACTCCAGGATTCAGAACTCCTGCTCCATTTCCTGAACTTGATTTCTCATGCTTTTTCCCCAAATAAAAATGGCATGAAAAGTTTGAAAGTTTTTTTCAACTTTTATGGCTGACTTGTACAAAACTGATCTGAAAAGTTAACAGATATTACATTGCAGATGTCAATAAAAATTGTAGGAGAAGACAAAAGGTAAATCTGTAGTGAATACAGTATTAGTCACACTCTTTCAAACTATAAGCAATGACTATTTGCAATTCTGACTAAATATAGGTTAGCTTTCCTCATGCCTTCTGAAATTGTTGTTTAAGAAAAAAAATGTATGTTCCCTTGGGCTCCAAGGAGTCAGCAATGAAATATCAGGCTTAAGAGCTAATAAAGGAATAAAACCTAGCCCATAAAAATCTAGTAAGAATGTTTAATTGATTTAAAACTATTAAAAATCCTCTCAATTTAGTTTGCAACTCAAATCAGAAGCATTCCTGTACATAAGGAAAACACATCAGCAATAGGACTTGATACCACTAGAGGACAAGTGGCTTCAGTGCTTATTTTATGCAGTCAAACACCTTCAGCCACAATGTGGAGGAAAAAACGAGACTATTTTTTAAAATTAGTCAGTCAGCTTTTAAGAATAAAAAACACTTTTAAAATGTCCTCCTTTAAACTTTATAAGATTTACTTAAATGACTTGTAAACACAAACCACAATTTCATGATGCCAGTATGTTCTTCACAACTCTTTCATTCCTCTTCATTCATTTTTAGATAATGATAATGGCAACAAACAAAATGAGCTGGCAGTGTTTCCAGCTGCAAGTCTGGAAAGACAGAGGAATTTTCTGAAATTGCTTCAGAGAGGGGTCATAGTAAAACCAGGCATAAGATCCTCATAAATGCATGCCATGTCTTTTTCCACTGTATTTAGGACAGCAGCAACCAGCACAAACCCACACAAAGCACTTGAATTTGAGGCAAGCTCAGGGAAGTTTTGCACATCCACCGTGTCAGGAAAAGATCTCTCTGTTCTTAGATGACAGAACAAACACATCAGAGCAAAACTAGCCACATTTGTCTGACTATGGACCTTGCTAATTAGGATCACATTAAGCCACCAGTTGGCCAACACATCAGTTACAACTCTGCTCAGTTTATTAACACCACATTTCAATACTAAATCAAGTGAACTTTCAGTGAGAGCCAAACATCTGTGTGCACACATCCCTTCTGAGGAACACTCTCCCTCTGTGCTGGCAGCAATTCTCCTCTCTAACCTTTTAGACAGATACTTCCAGCAGCATTTTGAGAGCTGCAGCCCTCATCAGATCCATCCCATCCCAACAAAGTACCTGGGGTCACACATGGTATCAACAGCCTCATCCAACAGGACTGCAAACACCCACCTTCCCATTTTAAAGAGGGACTGAGGACCAGGAGCTGCTCTCCAGGTGGCTGCAAACCTTATGTCAAGGCCTGGCTCTCAGATAGTAGCAAAGCAATTTCTCAAAATTGTTAATTTCTTAACAATATTCCATTAAACACAATCCAATATGAGATTTTCTAAATACCAACTCCCTGCTTCATCTCTACCACAATCAAAAGCCTGCAAAATGTTTTCATAGTGGAAGAGGCAAAACCAAAACAATGCATGAAACCAGAGTATGCAATTGCATTGTACCACTGACTAAATTCTCCTCTGACACATTTGCATAGATGAGTATGGTATGAGAAACATGCACAACTAAGAAGTCTTTAATCATACTAAAAGGGCTGCAGAAGAGAAGGGAATAGAAAAAATGAGAGCTGAGCAGTGCCAACCCCTGCCAGAGCAAATCCTGCCTGCCAGGAGGATCACTCATAGAACCAGCAGTGTGTTTTCTGCTGATTACCAGATATAGAAAACCCAAACATTTTTTTCTAGAGGTGAGGCCATCGCTAATGACACTCCCTGTGATATGTACAAAGGAACTTCCTACAGATTCTATATGAGGCCAAAACTCTTTTGTCTGTTGACAATTTGAAGACAAAATTGAAGTCCATTTGTCTCCAGATATCCCACAGAAGTTATGAGCTGCAGAATAGCAGGATCAAAACTCCTCTAAAATTCAAGTAAACTCAAAATCTATTAAGGCATCTAAACACATTATTCATGTTGACTTTGGGGTCAAAGGAGGAGTCACCATGTGTACAACTGAGCACCTGAATCACAGCTAACACCCAAGCTTGTAAAATGTCTGTACAACATGAAGACTAGAGGGGAATACTGTCAGTGTTTGGGTATATTTCATCCTGATTTGACAAAAGGCAGCAGCCTAAGTTTGAGTTTTTGTTTTGGTTTTTTTTTTTTTTTCATAAAGGAATACAAGAAAATACCCATCATTCTGATACAGAGTGGCCCAACACACTGCAGTCAACTGTTGCGTAGTTTTCATAACTGGGTAATCTTTACTCCTTATTGTGACAGGAAAGTTTTAATGAAAAAGTTTTCGTTGTGTGTCAGGTCGGTAGCTGAACTAATCTATATTATTGCCACAGCCTCAAAAGCAGGGCATATGGAAACAGAATTCACCACAGCACATCTGATGCCTTTGTTATCCAAAACCACAAAATCTACACAAGCAAATTTCAGTTTATTGGATTCAATCCAGAAATCCACAGGCAGTCTAACTGCCCATTGATTCCACTTACGAGGAGCTGCAGCTTTAGGTAGGACTGCACCTCTTGATTAGTCAGACAGATTTAAGAGTTTAATTACTTTAGATTAATCAAGCACTGGATTCTGGCTGAGGCTAATAAATCCTAATTAACAAAGATTATCTCCAAATATCTATTAAAGACTAGGCTATCTTTTGGCCACAGAAGCTAATTTGTCAGTAAAAGCAGTTTTAAATAATAAGATTAGGAATTATTTGTAGGCAACATTTTTTAAGAACATCTTGAAAAGTTAACTCTTTCACCTTCAATATCCACATGGTTTAGCATGGTCTAAGCACTTTAAGATTCTAAACAAATTACTCAGTTCAGAAATGTTAAACTGTCAAGACTGCCACCAGTTTCATGAGACTAGGTTTAACAAACATCTATGTATTTTTTTAAAGCTGCTGTCAAAGCATTTAAGAATTCAGAGTAGGTGAAAACCCTCAAGGTATGTATTTTTAATATATCATATATATTTTATACGTGCATATATAAGATAAATACATATTAATAGAATATTAATTTTATCTATGCATTGATATACATATATTCCAGTCACAGTACCAGAGTGAGACACGCAGCTTAGCACAAAAAACTCCAATGTGTTTGTTCCCTTACATTTTCCATGCTAACAATTAAACTGAAGAGCTTTCTTCCATCTAGAAAAGAATGAACCTTCCTCTCTTAAAAACAGAAACATCTGTTTTCTCAAGACATCTGCTAAAGAAGCGAGAGCAGGATGTAAACTGCTTAGTCAAATAGTTTAAAGATAATGAAGAAATAATTAATTACAAGGAAAAAAACCTCCAAGATTAAGATCTGCTTGTAATTAGCTGTACTCAAAATGCCAAAACACTATGCTCAGAGAAATATAATTAATGAGTTCTTGAGAGCTCCTGATGCTTCTCACTAACACAGTGAGAAAAGGGTGCTGCAATCTGCTCCAAATGTTTACTGGGCAGGACCTGTGGAGCTGGGTTCCCTTCTAGCAGCCAGGCATATGCTGGAACAGTATGTTTTCATGCTGTGCCCAAGTCCCATTAGACTTGGCAGAGCCATAACCTATGGATTATGAGCCTTGCACGCAGCCAAAGACAGCTTTACCAGCACAGCTTGACTTGGTCCAAGCGCAACAGCATGAAAATATATTATGCTTTGGGGCACTTGTGGAGATTTCATTGATGAAGGATACATTGGAGCTGATCCTTCACAAGCCAGCAATTTATTATAGGGTTATGGAAGTCAAAGAAACATGCCATTTACATTTATTTAACAAAAAAGGGGAGAGTTTATGTCCAGTTATTGTTCTTCCAGTGCTGGGTGTTCTTAAGAACAAATGGACCAAATCTGAAAAATAAGATATGCTCAAAACACAAACATGTTTTTTCTGAAAGATTTAATGGCAATCAAACTACTTCTATTCTTTCACTTTGTATTCCTATCTGTGATGGATCCAAAAGTTTCTTTTAACCTGTTGGTTTTAAAAATTGTCACTTCTTCCCACCTTCATTTTTTCTAATCTTAGAAATAAAAGCTTTTTGCTGTCTTATTAACTTTTACCTTCCAGCAGAACAAAAGAGAGATCCATACAGCACTACTAGTAGAATTGGGAAACTACAGGATGGCTCAACCTTTCTGATGCTGGAGCCAGATCCAAGGCATCTCCATGAGCTGATAGCAGAAAAGGGAATTTCCCAGCCCAGTCACACAATGGGAACAGCATGATGCAGGACTGAACTGACACTGCCCACTGTTAAACTGCCTGACTGGACACCAGGGAACACACCTCCACCCTGGGGCCAAAGAACTCCTCTGAGGGGCACAATTTTGGCCAAATAACTCCTCTGAGAGGCACAATTTTCCCTTCCCAGCAGCACTGGCTTTTTGCTGCATGTCACAAAGTTGTAGGGAACAGAAAATGGCACCAGGAACCACTTCCCCATTGCACACAGGAAACAGTGCCAAGACCAATGTCCTACACAGCAGCTGGTGATCTGGGTGAGCAAAAGGGAACTCAGTCTACTTTTTCCACTCTTCCTTTTTTGTTTCTTGACCTACTGCAACATATCCTTCTACACAGATGAGGGCAAGGAAGACACTCTCTCCAGTTATCTACCTTGGCTGCTTATTCAAAAGAAATCAGCCTGCAGGCAGCACTAGGCTTACAGCCTGCCAGTTGGACCATTCAGATACAGGCTATTTTACTCCATAGTTACTGGGCACTGCCAGGTGAGGTCATAAAATTCCTCAGTTTCCCTTCAATGTTTCTTTTCCATTAACTATAGTCAGAAATTCTAGAATTTTTTTTTATTCCAATAGAAAAATGCTGATACGTAGAAGCAAACTTCTACAGGAACTGATACTGTCAAAAATCTTTCAATGAAAGCCAGATCCAAGTGACTAGCCAGCCCACCCACAGGCAAGCTCCCAAAGGGGCAGTCTTCTTGGCAGACACATCCTGAGCTCAGTTTTGCAAAGAAAAATTAGTTGGAAACATGAAAATTTCCGCAGTATGGATGTTCCAGTTCCCACACAGCTTCCATGTTAGTTAGCTGGGTGAAAAAAAAATAAAAAACAAACCAGAAAGAACTAAGTACCTAAACTGTAGGCTCATCCTCTCAGGAAATCAAAACCAACAGTCAATGGCAGTCCTCACCATTTATCAGTACACATTGTGCCATCAGCTAAATTAAATGCAGGAGGAAAAACTCTACCACCACAGTCACAAAGAAAGGAGCAGTAGAGAAGTGCTGATTCTCCAAGAGAAGGGAGGGAAAAGGCTCATACCCACTTTTAACAGACAGGAGAGAAGCTGAATGTAGCTTATGTGGTTCTCCTTCCTTCAAGCTCAAGACTTAACGGGAGAAAGGTTTACACCACCAGCTTACCCACCTGAACACGTAAAACCAAAGTTGTTAGAATTGTCACTTAACATCGGCATAAACCCCTTAGACATTAATTATTCTCCCTGCAATTTTCATACAGGCATTCTGAACACAATTGTTAAAACAATCTTCCCTCAGCTAGCAGTGAAAACAAATATAACCTAGACAAAAAGATCAAAGATTACTACAATATACAAACAACAGCTGGCATAATACAAGCGTAAGACACCCTTCTCTTTAAATTAAAAGCTGAAATGTTAATCTAATTAAACTTTGTGAGAGAATTTAGAATTTTTTTCACACTGAGTAACAGAGGATAGGGATGCTTCCAAACTCATAATAATTAATCAAGTCCACTCCCACTAACTCACCAAACTCAGTAAGAAAATTGAATTTTTTTATAACCTTTCCCCAAAAAATCTGTTTCATGAAAGACCAAGACTGAGAATGCTCTCTATGTTTCACTTTCTGCCCTGGCAGCTACCACACATATCACATCCATATGTACATACAAGGTCCTGACATACACATGTGCTTATCTCCCCCAGCAGCTGCAGAAGTGTTCATCTTGGCTAGGCAAGCCCCCTCCTGAGATCTGAGCACTGCTCTCCTGCCCAAAGAGATGAGATCCAAAACTAAGGCCATGCTGCTTTCAGGCAGAATAGTCATTAGGTGCTCTGACTAGCCATGTTGAGTATATTAATTTCAACCACCCCAGGATTTCCAGCTGAAAGCCTTCGACAAGGATTCAGCCAAGAGGAAGGAGAGAAGGTTGTTCCTCCATAGGAAGCTGGCTAGACTAAAAAGAGAAGCAGGGCAGGATAAGTCAGGAAGGCAGTTCTTTGAGAGGTAACACAATAATGGGACCTGCTCATTTTTGATTCAAAGGTTAGTGACATTTTTTATTCTTATTGGACTGTTTTGTTTTCTTTCTGTTTATTCCAATTACCCCCCTACGATGACTTTTGTTTGCCCAGTCTCGAAAGCCAAGACCTCGCTGCTGATGGATTGTAGAATTTTCATCCCTCCTCACTTTGTCCACAGACAATATAAATGTCTGTGCCTTCAAGATCCAGGTGAAACCTTAATACCTACTTAGACCTACATGAGACAAGAAAATAAATCTTTTTCTTAAATAGCAACAGCAGATAAATTAGTACAATTCTTTCATTTCTATACCCTTGCATATGACCAGGACAAAGTATTCTCATAGTACAGATGTCACAGTATTGTTACTTGAAACCAATTTTGAGCTTGACAGGTTCTAAGCATACACAGCTTTTTAGGAGTTACCAAATTAAGAAACTCCAGCACTGAGGAAGAATCAGAAACCTCAGAAGTTTTCTTCTGAGATATTTACTTTATTGTAACAGTTAAATTTCTCTCTAATAATCTGGCGATCCAAAAAAGATGCATTCCACAGTACATTAGATGGTTCAGGACTGCCTTATGTATCTCCAATGCATGTACATTCTCAAGTAGAAAACATGAGTGGAAGACAAAATGAGTACCAATCTTTTGTACTGCTTATTGAGCAAAGGCCAAAAGCATTTTTGTCATCATAATAACAGCTTAAGGGTTTTTTATTTTTAAATTTTGTTTGTGGGTTTGGGGGTTTTGATTTTGCTTTTTGATTTTTTGCGTTGTTTTGTTTTAGTTTTTTTTATTTTTTTTGGTTGTTGGTTGGTTGAGTCGGTTTTTTCAAGGCAAAAAACAACTGTTTCCTCTTAGTCAGCTCTTGAAAGATTCTGCAATTCCATCCCCCTTATTAAATGTTCTTAATTGAGCAACTTGTTATGTGCTGACAGGTACAAGACTCCAGAACAGGAACTTAATACTTTCTGATACTAACAATATTTTCTGGAATAAAAGTTTCTGATTATACATGAATACAAGGGCAGAGAGAAAGAGTGAGGATGGCCAAGAAAAAGCCCTGTCTAGAATCTCACTAAAGCGTCTTGGCTACAGCCAGCCTAATAAACAGCCATACTGCAAAATAGACATTACAGAAATTCTTGTTCCCCATGCCTCATGAAACACAGCCTTGCCAGAATCATTTTACTCCTCTAGCCTCTAAAACCACTCTAAACCTCTACTCTGCATATTTGTAGCACCTCTGGATAATACCCCTAAACTGCTGCCTCTGATTTGGCATCCAAAGAGCTGAATTTGTCTGTATATACGAACCCAGAACTATTTGTTTCAAATATTGCTCATGCTAAAGAAACTAAGTTACACAAAGAAAAACCCATTTTTGTCAGCACTGCCACTTTCCAAAGCCATATGACAGCATGTTGCCATCTTCTTCAAAGTAGGGAAATATTTTTTCCGCCATCAAGTGAGTGTTATTTGATGAAAGAAAAGCTTTACTAGCTCACAGATAATGAAGCGTTTTTAGCAATGCCTCTCATCTACAGCCAAATGGAGGACAAGCAAAAGCAAATTGCTTCTTCAACTTACAAAAAAGGAAAATGAATAATTTTTTTTCATATGTTCCTCTTCTATTATCATCCCTGGTATTTTCCATTCTCATGACAACGTGAGCAGATATAATATTGTAACTTTCTAGCTTACCTACCCTTATTCAAAAATCATTCCAGCAAAAATGTGTCATTTTCACTTAACATTAGTCCAAGAACCATCTGAATTTTTGGGCTCTGACAAAACAACACATTGGTCCCTCTGTACCACAACACTGCTCAAGTGCTAACATCAGTGGCTTTGGTGAAACAGCTTGACAGTTCTAATGCTGCTGCTTTTGATGAAAGTTGGGATGAAGTCTGCTACTAAACCCAAGACTGAGCAAACACGACCTTTGAAACCATGCCAAATTTTCCATCACTTCAAACATGAATTATACTGATCTGGCAGAGTGGGAGTTTCCTGTTCCAAACCTGTACCATACAAGCCCAGTCAAGAATTCAAGGACATTGATTTTGACTAATAGATCAGAGAAACATTATGACCTATAGGCTAAGTCTGACTTCTATATTATATTTATGGAAACTGTAACAAAAAAAAAAAAAAAAAAAAAAAAAAAAAAAAAAAAAAAAAAGAAGAAAAAATGTGATGTATTCTGGGATATTAAAAATAAGACCTCGAATTTTTTCAAGGACACTTGAATATATATGCAAGGATCACACAGTAGATACATTTTTTTAATTTCCAGAGTGGATTTTACTTTTTTAACAAACATTACACCAAAGGTAATCGAACAAAAAAGAATGTACTCTTCCAACATGATTCTAGATAAAACACTAAAGGTAAACCATAGGTATAAATGGTCAGATTTCATATAAAGAAAAGTGTAGAACTTCCTTGTGGGAGCAATTGGGATTTTAATTGGTCAATATGGTAAGAATGAAGGGGGAAACAGTAAGGTTTTCACATTAGAGACAAGCATATTAATAAAGCAAAGTACTTTCTAGAACTAAAGTTAACTGAGAAGACTGACAAGAAAAAACTCACAATCCTGAGTTGCATGGTAGAGATTCAAATTCATGCACACACCCTTAATAATGGGCCCTAATTAAGCCATTCCTAAACACCAAGTAGAAGCTGCAGTCACTTTGGTTACTTCCTCTAGTCCAGAAAGCACAGAATATTGTGGTCTTGGGAATCAGAGATATGAAATGTCTTTTCCTGTCAGAGGAAAGACTATAAAAGGTAAGGACTCAATATGGAATACAGACAGCTCTTTACTGGATCATGTCACTAGTCTGTGAAAATGGTGTAGACAAATTCATAGGATGCAAATAACTCAATTTGTCCTTGTTAAATGAGAACTGGGGGACATTTATGCAATTATCACATACCTGGTTCAAAGCAGAAAGAAGAAAACACTTTTCAGAAAACTGTGGAACTCACTCCAGGATAGGGGAAAAGCTAAATACATAAATAGACTCAAAGGGGAGGCAAAAAATTCACAGAAAGTTGGTCTGTTTGTAGCTATGAAATACAAAGAAGCAGACAGGGTCTCTAAGTCATTAAACAGTCACTAAGCAAAAATTGGTTGAAGCCAGGTGGGTGGGGATAGAAATGATTTTGTCATTCCTTAATTGCTCAAAAAAGCCAGTCAGGAACAGCACAGTAGATGGTGAAGCCCTGGTCTGACCCTGCACCATCAGTCCCAAACTGAGAACCACCACCTGTAAATTAGCAGAGCCAAGAGAGCTGTGCTCTGTTCCCAACACTGCCACAGGTAACAGGCACATTCATAATTTGTGTTATTGCCTACCAGTCAGATGAAGTCCCCTATAAATTTCATCTTGCTTTTAAGTTTGCTAATGTGCTATAGGGACAAAATAGAAACTGCAGAAACACAGGTCTCACTTGCATACTGTTCCCTTTTGGAGCTGATGGGTTGGGTTAATCTGAATGTCCCAGAATCCAGACTCTGACCCTGGGCTGTTAATGGTTATGTGGGGGCATTACATAAATGAGAATAGATGTAGCATGCAGGGAAGCAGAGGAACAATTTCTAGGTATATGAAAGCAGGACTGGCTCTTAAGACTCTCTCTTTTAATAGATTTACTTCAGGACAACATTACCAGATCAACATTAAACCTACTAGACACAGGAGAAAAATCCATTTCTAATAGACTATAGACATCCAAGAAGAGGCTACAGTCACAGCACTTCGTCTAGAAGCGTTTAACATGCTGTGTCTTCAACTTTGGTACACTTGGGACTCTTAAGTCATTGAACTTGGCCAATTACCTCCCCTTAGTCTTGCTTAAATAACACATAAGGAAAACAAAAGAACTGATATCATCAGTTAATCTCATTCAGGAATTCAATTCTGTGTATTTTTCTTACTACTTCATCATGACTAAAATAAAAATCTGAGGGTTATTCTCATCCAGCTTTTTTTTCTGACCAGTGTTAAAAAAAAAAGAATAAAATAAAAGAAAAAAACAGAGAAAAGACCTGGAATAAAATCACAGAATGACTAAAGTGGAAGAGATCCACTTCAAGATCATTGAATCCAATCCATGCCTTAACCCCTCAGCTAAACCATGGCACTGAGTGCCACATCCAATCTTTTTCTAAACACAAAGGCATCAGCTGAGTGTACAAAGTCCATTCTGAAAAGCCTTTTATCAAAATATTCCTGGTCACTTGATGATATAAACACAATTGTGTAGAAACCAGTGTCACATCATACCAATTGTTACTACTATTTTGACATAATCAAAACACCTACCGTGTTCCACATTGAACTGTTTTTCAAACAAATATGGCCAAGGCTCCCAGTCCAGAAGCATGAGCCATATGGAAGCAGGACAACATGTAAGGAGCAAGGAAACCTGGCTCATCCAGCATGGGGTGGGTGATTGCTCCTGCCACCAGACAGATTGTCTCAGACAGGACAGCACTTCCAATCTGCCACTAAGAAGAATTTCACTCTTGTTTCATCTGTATTGCTATTTGAAAAGCATTTGGAGAACAATTCACAATACTGGAATTGCTATACAGCCTTTAATCAGTTTCTTCTGCAACAACTGATTTGCTCTTACACAGCACCTCAGGACATTCTCCTCCAATGCTGTTCACATTTCTTTTTAATATTGGTGGTGCCCTACACTACTGCTAATTGCTTATTTTCCCCCTCCTTCACCATGGAGTTTTGTTTGGCCAAGATGATCTTATTTTTCATGGAAGTCCTAGTGGGAGGCAGGAATGGCAGAGCCACAGCAATTAATGATAAACAGACTCTATTTACAGATTAGTCTGAATATTCCACTGACAGAAGAAAACGGAGCTCATTCTCAACCTCTGTAAAATCCAGCAATATCTTTCCATCTCTTCCATGATTCCTCTGCTAGCATCTAGTGGGGAGAAGACCTTTTGGTTTTGATGGTTTTGGGGGTTGAGAATTTTTTACATTTCCTTTTGTATACAAGAAATTTGAAAATTTGTGCCTTGTTTCTCTATTCTGTCACACTCATAAAATTCTCTTTTTGCTCTAAACATCTGAGAAATTTAAGGCCCTTTCTGCCTATTATAACATAGAAGAACTTATACCCATTTAACCTCAAAAGCACAGGGGAGATGAGAAAACTTCCTGCATTCTCAGGGTTTTTATCTTGTGCATTGAGAGACTAAAAAAATCAAGTCTTTTTTTTAAATCTACTTGGGCTGTACCAACAGTAAGAAACAATCATCCCCCAAGACAGAAATGAGAGTAAGCAAATAGGACACTTCTTTACACCTGTGAAACACAGTGCACAGATAAAAAGGGTATCAATTCAGAACAGCAGCATTTCACACCATTTTCAATGACAACATTTTGAGTGCCCAGTGAAAGGCAAGAAGGGGCAAGGCCCACAGCGGAATTGTGGTTTGCCTGAGGTCACACATCAAGTCAGTAGCAGAAGTCAGATGAGTTCCCTACTCCTGACCCTACACAAACTAACAGACCATGCTCCCTTGTGGCTTCCCCCTTCCAGGACCCTCCTGCAGATTTTTCCCTGCACAAATGAAAAGACAAAAAAAAAAAAAAAATCTGCTGTAAGAAACAGATGGAGGTGTTGTTTTTGTGACCATCAGCCCAGTACCTGGAGCCTTGTTTACACTGTGACTTTTTCACTCCTCAATCAAAGGGGAAAAAACAAGCATTTGTGTCCTTAGAAATACCTATTCACTTCTTGGGACATATGTTACACAGCACAGGAACTGAGAAACGCTCTTGGTCATAACCTTGGGAGATGCAAAGCAGAAAGTAGTGTAAGGTTTATGCTCCTGAGATTTGTTTCCTGACACAACAGCTACAAGAATTCAGCATGTACTCATTGGGAAAGCCATGAAGGATGAAAAGTGCATAAGCATATGATCCCTGTAACTTGAATTCCATGCATATACAGTGTCTAGTTTTCACTTAGCAGACTGTGCAATGTAAAGAGAAAACTCATTTTCTAACTATCCCACCGTGACAAGGTATTATACTTACAATTCAAAGACTTCAGTTAATCTAGGATAAAAGATCAAGTTAACAAGCATAACAGCCACTCCACAGGCTAGATACAAACCTTCCTAATTTGGTTATTTGTATTCTTAAACTGCTTAAAGATACAGGCAGAATCTTGCAAGAAGGGGCTGTTCTGTTTATTCATACCTCTCCTGTGCCATCTACTGCTCATAAGTTGTTACTGACACTGTAACACTTTAAAAATGCTGATTACCTGCCTTCCCTGCTCATGGCAAGATGGACAAGAGAAGATACACTCTCAAATACAAACTTCAGTGAGGTAAGGACTACAACCAAAGAAAAATATACACAAATATATGAAAAATAAAATTTAAAAAAAGGTTCACACCCCAGTGTGGAAATCCAGCACATGGTTGTGGAAACACAATGTTAAAAAAAACAACACTGTCTCCTAGCAGTCAGTGCAATTGGAATATAAGCAGCACACAAATTCCTGTCAAAGGATCTGGGTAGGGAAAGACACAGGGGAATCAAGACAAATCATTTTCTCATACATAATTTTTGACATCTGCCCACTTTCTGGTCTGGCTCCTGTATGGTATCTTGTCAGAAGAGCCACTAATAACACATCCTGCAACAGCTACTTCCCCCTTTTCCCAACAGTTTCAACCTTTTTCCTGCTGTAGACTCATCTTCTGAGCTGAAAGCACAGACTCTGCACCTGAACAGTGCACCCCTTCATCAGGGCAAATGTGGCTTTAGGCTTGATGCTGCAGAAACTGATGCTGCCAATTGTGGTTGAAAGGGCTGAACCCAAAAAAGGGACCTACAACCATGTCCTATATGCCAGACCTCCTGGCAAATCGAGCTCCCCTTTCTGGCAGTTCTGCCTTTGTCCAAGTATGCCACAAATCCACTTGTCTGCAGGGTGATGAAAGGGGAGTAGAAGGTTCTTTCAAAAACTATGGAAGTGGGGAGGAAATACTTGGGAAGCTAACTGCCTCCTGAATAAAATCCAAAAACCTGTTAATGTTCAAAAGCTATTGGTGAATTGTGGAAGAGTAAAGGAAGAATTCACCAGCTGGGAACAGGAACATAGGTAACATGCTGTCAAATCCTCAGTATACCTGTGAAAAGGGCACAGTTTGAATTCTCACTTGAGGGGAACTCTGTTTTGCCCTGGATAGGAAAATCGCAGTTGAAGGACTACATGCCTTTGTTCTTCTCTGTGGGCCCTAAACTTGAAGACAGAAATGGTGGATGCAGATTCCAAACTACAGTCCCCCAAAGGCACTGAACTTATGTACCAAATCAGGCAAACCAACAAATTTATATTGGTTCAAACTCAAGACTTCCCTCTAATTCAAGTCTTAGTCCAAGACAAAAATATTTCTTTTCCAACTAGAAAATAAACCAACTACTTAACAACAAACTTTTAACATTAAGGAATTTTATTTTTTTAACAAAGTAAACCTTTCTCATCCCTATAACTGGATTTTTGTGCAAAACTGTGCAATTTGAAAAGTTTTAAGGACAAATATGAAACATGGATCAGGAAAATAGATGGCATACAGGATTGGATAAAAAATTCTGTTGTACAGAACAACACAAAAGGACAAAGTATTTGCAAGAGAAGTAACAGAAAAGGAATGCCATGTCACGATCCCCTATGCCTGCTGGTGAGTGTGTCAACACCTAGCAATCATTACTACTCCAAATTGCCCAGCTCCATCAAACTGGGCTCAGAAACACAGAGGAGATCAAGAAAATGAGAGGTAACAGCAGAACTACTACAAAAAACATTCACTAGATTATCCATTTTAGCCTGTATAGGGAAGAAGGTACTTCTTTCAATATCCTACTGTCCTATTGTAAGGTCTTCACACCACTATTACATAGCCAACCCAGCTTTGCCCATCTTGGTTGTAAAGATCTTAAGTGCAACATCATCTCAATAATATGAGAAATTTTACGGAAATTTTATGGACCAATCATAGTGGCAACAGCCCATTTTCCAAAGGTGTTTCTGAGATGAGCTCCTGCTGAGTGACAAGCAAACCACAAAATGATCCAAGGGTGGAACTGTTTCACCAGAGCAAAGTGTCTCAAGTTCAATTTGAGCCATGGCTGTTGTCGTCTTAGCTAGAGAACACACTTTTTCACAATGGGACTGATAGATTTCCATGGCAGAATTAATATTTCTAACAAAATCTGATGGGACAGTATTTCTCCAGTTCCCAAAACATAGAGAGCTTTGGTGGGGGTTTTGCTTCAGGATACCCACACCCAGCTCCAGACCCTTCCCCTCTGCCAGCACCCTACAGAAACATGACAATCTTCCCGAGAGAAAATGAGCTGTCTCACTTGGATCAATGTCCACTAAGATTCCCACTGACTGAGAACTGACAGAGATCTGTTTTGGCAAGTGGCATCACATTGATTACACGCTTTCCCCCAGCATCTGCCAACCTGTCAGAGAAGTCTAAAAAAATGTAGGTGACCAGATTCAAGGAAGAGCCAGAAGAAACACGGCAGGATCGGTTCTGAATATAGAGCGTACTGAACATATCTTGACCAAAACAACATTTAAATTGTGGGGTATTTTCCTATGCATTAGGCATGGAGAAATAGCATTGCAGACATCTTTATTGGGAGCAAGGGTTCCATGAAGAGTCTTGATCACACCACTGTTTTTCATAAAATGTTGCTTAACAAACCTCACACCAGAAACAAGAAAACCACAATCAAAAACTAACCAGACTAAAAACTAACCAGCCTAGAATAACTTTAATTAAAACAAATACCAAATCAAACCAAGATATACATTGAAAAATATTTCTCCCTTCAAAAAAAAAAAAAAAAAAAAAAAAAAAAAAAAAAAAAAAAGGAAGAAAACCATCAGAGTTCAGTGTTAGGAACAAATAGAACAGGCTGATGTGAAATCAGCAATACCAATGAGCTCACCACATGATTTTTTAAGTGAAGCCTGGCAAATCAAAGAAAGATGAAGTTCAAATGTTTTAGCAGCACTCTGAAACTCTACCAAAGGGATTAAAATGTGCATTCTGGAAAGCTTAAAAAAAAATGAAAAAAAGAAAGCAAATGTAAAACTGCAAATCTTTCTTTCTTGGCAATAGCAGGAAAGCTTGGTTTTACCACAATAAAACACTATCCAAGTACCTCAGATGCACCTCTCTGTAATTCCCAAAACATTTAAGTAGCCCATCTAGCCTGAGTGTTGTCTATTTAGCTTCAATCTATGGAGTTTTCTACATTAAGGTCAAAAGAGAATGCAGTGTAAACAGATCATCTCCAGGGAGATATGTACAAAGAAAATTTCTCAAATTATATAGATTCAATTAAATAAAAATGTCACTTGCTGAGATTTGTCAATCATCTAGCAAAGGTCCAAGGTTGTATCGCCTTTTTTTTTTTTTTCCTGACATTACAACTCTCAAGCCAACACCAACCAGTAATATGATCCTGGTTAAGTTTATCTTGATTCCCCTTCTGAGATCATTTCATTTTCCCCAAGTGAATAGTATTTTTCCTATAACCTAAGATAGGATTAACCAAGTTGTTTTGGAAAAGACTCTAATTTATTTACAATACAAAACTCCCACACAAAGAGTTTTTCTCTTTTTCTTTAATGCAAATGCTTCATGAAAGCAACCATTAACATGATTGCTATCCACGTAAGTATGTCAGCAGGACTGGACTACTTACATTACAATTAGACCTTAAAATGAGGCTTGGCTCTTCAGCTATAGACAACAAACCTAGGAATTCGTAAAAAAGTTAACTTTCGTCTGAGATCATTAAGTCGTATCTCTAGTGTTGAACAAACTCACTGGTTTTAATTCACTGGTTGCGATGTTCAGAATTCCAGGCAGAAATAGAAAAAAGGCTGCATTGCCTCAGATTCTGGGTGAGAAGTTAAAAGCAGAAAAGATTAATCATTGCTCTAAGGATCTTACAGGAAAGGTTTAAGACAAATGACACCATGCTGGAAGGTGCCTGAAAGAGTGCAAGAGAACTAGATCAGCACTGCCAACATTATCACACAAGTTAAGACTATGAGCTGTGAAGTATCCAAAACACAGCAGAGTTACCACAGTTCTGAGACAGCAAAGAGCTGCCAGGGTTTCAGGTAAAGTGCTGATTTGAGCCTCTTCACCAATTCACTTGCTGTTTTTTCCTTTTGCCTCCTCTTTAGTTCCTCTTTTCTTTGTACCATTCTGTTAGGACCAGCTGCATAAAGGAACAAAGACAGTTTCCAATAATTTCAAGAGAGGTATTACATTTAAATATTTTCACAGATCTAGGTCTGTGATCAAAATGTGAGTCCTTCATTTGGGTGATGCCATAGCAATAACACTTCCTTGCCATTTGTAGTGCTTATACCAAGTTCCCCACCAAAAATTCTCAGTAGAGAACTACCACCTTCCAAAAACGTCATTAGAAATTAAGGCTTTCACTCAAACTAGCTAAATAAACAGCACTACTTTACCATGCAAGTGCTCAGTCCTCAAAAGTAGAAAAGTCAGTTGCATAAGAGCAACACTCAGCATCATGGCTGTAGCAACAATAATAAAAGACAGGAGACAATCTCTTTTGCAAGCATGAATCACCTAATAATTCTCTGTCCACGTCTTGAAATATATTCTATGTGCCAGTATTACAGTACATACAGCCTTAAATGTCCTATGTTCCACTTATGAAGTTATGGTCAATTTTCTTCTGTAAGAAAAATTGATGTATCCTACACACCCATTTTGCAATCTTTCAGTTGGTCAAATTATGTAAATTTGAAATTGAAATGATGATGGCAATTTTCTCTCAATATGAAAAGAAGGGGAAATGGTTAACATAATAAATATAATTGGCAATGCATCTATATACACACACAGAGCAGTAACTCTTGAACAGGCATGCATATGCCCCTCCATTCCCCATAAAAAGGGATTTCCTTCCTTGTTCTCGTTTTCTGAATTCCCCCTTGCTGATTCAAACCAGAACAGCGTAACCTGTGCTTCCTCAGCAAGTTCCTATTTCCCCTTCCTTTTTAAAAGAATTTTTTTAACGACTCTAATAGTTAAGCAGACACACAGATACAAAAGTCGTTTGAGGACATGGAGGCTGACATGTAGTTATTTGTACATCATCAGCATAATACCACACATTAGCACTGTTGCTCAAAAACATTTCAGCAACGGAAGCGTGTGACATATTATGACAACATCTGGCATTTTCCTAAAAATAATGGAGTTCATTTTCTTATTCCCTAAACAGACTTGATGAAATGTAGCACTTCCTGGAGTATCAGTAACACACACTTCCATAACCATAGCATCTCCAGTTTCTCCAATACTGAGTATTCCCAAACCAACGGCCACACTCTCATGTGGCTCACACCGGAAGCATCCAAAATAAAAAATCAATGGGATTCAACAGGGTGCAAGGCAAAGCAGAATTAAGCCCAAAGGTTCTGACAGGGAAAAATTATGTCAGGCTTCCAAGCCTCACAGAAGCTTGTTTTTCATGGCTTGCTCCCCTGCCCCTGTGGATGCCTATCATATTCTTTGGCTGAAAGATATCTGAAAATCTCGGGTGCTTTTTGTTCCACTGAAACCACAAAAGTTTGGAGAATCTCACATAAACAGACACATGAGAGCCTCTGGTAAAACTGCAGACAACAGCTCTAAATTTTTGTTACATTGGAAAAATAAGCTCCTCTTGTTTTCCTAACTGTTCCTTCTTCTTTTATAAACTCAGCCACCAAAGGTGTTTAAAAATAGGAGGCAGGTTAATTGTTTAAAGCATGGGAATATATTTTGCCTATAGGGATGCTAGAAGGGAGCTCACAAACATTCACCTGATCATAGAATTTTTATCTCTGGGAAGACAATCTCTGAAGTCACTACCTTCCAATGTATTCCTCTGACTCTTTTTCTAGAGAGTTTAGTCAACTTAAGCTTGATGATTAGTTAAGCTAATTACAATTTTCCCTAATGAATTCAGAAAGTGCTCTTCTACATCACAATTATAAAACTCTGCATCTTTCTTCTAGATATATTTGCTACCAGAAGCAGCACTCTCATTTGAATTGTCATTTTAACATGGCTAACATGATGATGTACCAATGTAACAAGCACAGCTGAAAACCATAACTGATTTTATAGGGGAAAAAAAAAATCACATGTATTTTAGCATAATAAGATTAAAGGACTTCAGCTTTAAGCTCTGCAAGTGTTAATCCATTTATTTTCACTCTGGTACAGCAGCAGTCTCTGATCCTCAAATTGCAGTAAATGACAAATGGTGCTTTTGCAGACAGTGTGCTTCACCCTCACATGCTACTCAGAAAAACCTCTTATTAATTATAGTGAAAATAAAATTTGGCTTAGGGGAAGTAAGATCAAGACATTCATTTTATTTTAATGAACAGAAGACTCTTCAGACAAGTAGACCTGTCCTATTAGGCTCAGTTTCTTGGTGTTCTTACTTCATTTCTCCCTCTGCATATTTATTATCTTTTCGTTTCATTCAGCAAGATCAAAAAAAAAAAAAAAAAAAAAGTAATAAAATTAAACTGTCCTATTAGGCTCAGTTTCTTGGTGTTCTTACTTCATTTCTCCCTCTGCACATTTATTATCTTTTTGTTTCATTCAGCAAGATCAAAAAAAAACAAAAAAACAACAAGCTGGAGAAAACCAGCATCCCATATGCTAAGAAACAAGCCAGATTATTTTATTTGTATCAAACTCTGGACACACCTTACTTTCACTGTACACATTTCCCAGTCAGTAACAGGATTTCATACTGCAACAATCAGCAAAGTATGGATGAAGGGGAGTTACAAGCACACATTAATTGCTCTCCTCTCATTCCACATTCCCAGTTATCTCCTCATCTTCAGTCAATTCCATGTCAGTGTCCATCCAGTGAGAATAACCACAAGCCTACCCAGCAGAATGTATATACAACACCTTTTTAGACTAAAACCTTTTAAAGAAGAGAGCATTTCCTGGTTCCTCCTGCATCTCCATCCTCTTCCCACTTTATATTCCTCAGAGATTGTGATCCTCAACTTCTCCTAAGAGTACCCTAAAATTTCCTAGAACTCTCATACCTTTTTGACATTTCTCTATTCTTTTAGCCCTATTTTAACACACTATTTTTAGTCTACTTGAGCTCCTTCACTATTCCCTGATGAGTTCCTTTTGAACTCAGCCAAACAGCACCATGCACAAGGGGAAGCACAGATGTGTGCAGCAGACAGGAGATCTCACTTGCAAGACCACTCAGTTATTTAGGTGGGAGATTCCTGACCTCTGCTGTGCAGCTATGTGTTGGCCTTGAAATGAAGCTATTTGAGGTATAAATCTCATCAGATAAAGTGTGGTTTCTAAAAACTTACACTTTAAAGTTGAATAAATCAAAGTGGGGGGGGGGGGGGGGAGTGAGTGGTTCTGAGCATTTGACTGTACATTCTATCAACATATAGCTCAGTTTTTCCATTTTTT
Source organism: Pyrgilauda ruficollis (assembly GCF_017590135.1). Classification (NCBI taxonomy): domain Eukaryota; kingdom Metazoa; phylum Chordata; class Aves; order Passeriformes; family Passeridae; genus Pyrgilauda; species Pyrgilauda ruficollis. The sequence goes on from NW_024527488.1 coordinate 2,619,597, forward strand.
TTTCTGCCAACATGCTGACTATTCCTTTCTTAACTCCATCCCACAAAACTGCACTAAAATATTTCTTTATTTATCAAGATTTTTATATTCAAGAAAACACTGTTCACAGACTGACCCCATAACAGGCTTTAAATCACCTAGGTACTCTTTATCTGGCATTCCTTCTTTTCATCATCAAAGTACCTGAACATCTTCCAACAATTCTCTACACAACATGGCAAGTACTTGCTACATTAAATTCTCTCCCTTTGATCAAAACAATCCTTTTTGTTCCTAACACATTGCCTTGTTTGTCTTAGGGCAAAGATCTAGTCTAAGAGATGGATCAGCTGGAGAACTTCACAGGTCTTGCCCCTGCCTCTGGGAAAGGGCTCTTCTTTTCTTGTCTTAAAAGCCTCTGCCCTTGTGCAGTACAATTCCATTCAACTGAAGAAGTGGAGGTGAGAACACATGTGGTATTGTGGTCATCATTAATTAGTTCTGGATTAAATAACAGACTAGATCTATCACCGTAAACAATGCATCACTCTATAGAGCAAAAAATATTACAAAATTCCATATCACTCACTGGCCATAACTGTTGATAATGGATTTCACTTAGAGTGTAGTCTTATGCTCAGTAAACGTGACCAAAATGCTGCAAAGAAAACAAAACTGCAAGTTAGTATTTCATTTTCAAAGTGATGAGTGGAAGATTGGGACATAAATCTATAGCATTTGCCCCTGAAATTTCACAACAGATTTTAAGATACATAACCTCTAGGTAAGTGATAAATATTAAATTATTTCAAGTCCTTCCAGAACTTCTGAAAGTTCAAACCAAACCTGAGTTGACTCAACCCCTACAAACCTTCTTTGTTAAAGTGGGTTTCAGAGACCACACATTGGAAGGCAGGGAATTGATGGAGGACAGATCTATCCAAGATGAAAGGACACAGCACTGGAAGGAACACTGCTCCCTGAGAGGTGCTGCTGGATCACAGGTGGTCTCCAGGCTTGACACTGAACATTTTGGGCTTCCCAAACCAAAAGGCAGGCAAGCACTTCGGCTCCTAACATATTCTGTGGAAGACTACCACCCCAGAGAACCTGGAGCTCTTGAAGGACAGCTTGCTAAAGACATTTTTAAAAAATTAAATCTATCCCGCATTTTATTTTATAAAGATGACTTACCAAAATCTAGCCTGGCACCATTTCACATCCTTCCCTGAAACCTTAGCCTGAAATAACAGCAAAGCATCTTCCCACATGCTTCCCTTTTAAGGCAAGAGCTGCTGAAGTACAGTCCATCACTCCACATGACATATTAACCAAACCTGATTTTTGTAGAGGGGATTTGAGTACAATAATTATTGCATGATGCACTGTGCATTGCCAATGTCAAGCTGGCTTCAGTGCATATCTTTCTTTTCCACTGAAGGGAAGCAGCATCTCAGTTTACACAGTTCTTAGTGTACCAATCTTGTTAGTGGTATCTGTGTCTAATGGGGGCTTGGACAGTACAACAGTCTTGTTAATAGATGGTGATTTATTCCATTATTCACCATTTCCTTTAAGCTTTTTTATTTCAGAAAAAAAAATACCTATTTTAGAGTCAAGTTGTATTTTCCTAGGCTCTCCACCAACATTACTAGACTATACCTAGCCATCTTCAGTGACAACTGAAAATTATATAAGCAGTGGAAAAATCTGATGAGCCATACATAGACCAAAATAATATTTGAGTGACGTAAGAGAGACAGAATTTATATAACAGCAAGAACAGGATAGACAAGAAAAATGTTCATTTCCCAGTGAGGATGGAAGCATTTATACAGGATGGTTCTTAATACAGCCAGTTCCACTTCCAACACCCCAGTTCCACACCCCATGCCATATATATTAAGATTGTTTCTATGCAGTTCAGATGTCAATTTTGTTACTTGTTCCAAAGCTTATGAACCTTTCAGGGTTTTTTGGTTTGGCTTGTTTTTTCCTTTCTTTGCAATCCACTTTTCCTCTCTTTCCATCCTCTTCATCCCCAAGGTCTGTTTCTTCCATTGCTCCCAAAATATCTGCCAAATCTCACCTTTCATTTCCTTTTTGTATTTTCCTTTTTTATTCCTTTCTGATTCTTTATTACTTAGCCCTACTCACACACACCTTGAACCATCAATCAAAATCTTCCCAGCTAAAGTCTTCTCATCATCTTAAATTTAAAGCAATGGAGTCACTGGATCATCTTTAAAGGCACACTTTTTTTACTGTAGCTCAGCTCCAATTTTATTAATGATTTTTTTTTTTTCTGTAAAAAGAAAATATTTTTAAGCCAAAGAGAGCTGCAGAAGTTCTATAGCAAAACCACTACTCTGGGCCCAATCCTTCCCAGCCTCAAGTGTGGGCAGCCTGCCTGCCTTGTGGAGAGCCCATTCCAGCTCCCTGGCACTGCTGGGAATTTCTAATAGCAAAAGCAGGGCTAGTCTCGTATATCACTGTGTCATCCATCTACAAGATGCTCTGAAGTATCTGAAGCTCTGAGATTCTTCCTCCTTTTTTTTTATTCTGCTCCAAAGGAAGTAACTTATTTCTAGAAAATAATTTGGAGCCTTTAATTGGGATTTCACATGGGTGAGGCACACTGTCTGCTCCATTACATGGAACACAATCAGGACCTATGACTTCAAGCTATTCCATTTCAATTTTGAGCTCATCTTTTCCTACGTAATGCTGCTAACAGACCTAGAAATTAAAAGCCCAGAGACTGCCATCTTCACACAGCACAGCACAGCAAATCTCTGTTTCAGCTCCCCACTAATGCAGCATTTTAGTGCGTTTTTCTTCCTTCAAAAGGCAGTGGATGGACCAGGCTACTGGAGCTGCTGTTACTTGACAACAGTAGTAATAATTTAACCATATTTAAAATAATCCCTTAGAAATCAGTAAAAATTGGGAAACATTCTATAATTGCCTTTGTAATTAACTGGAAAAAATATTCTTATATAAGCTCATCACATATTTCATTATCTCTGGTTTTAAGACATAGTAATTTAAACCTGTAACTCTTTCAATCATCCTCATATCTTACAATCACAGAACTCAAGCAAAATGTCAAAAATATATGCAGGAACCACCCTTCCCCAGAAACAAACAGAAAAGATGGAATATAATGAGCTTTACTTCTATTTTTCTTAGTGTAAGTGTTTGATTCTTGCACAGTAGAAAACTACCAAAGCAGTGGATAATCTGAAGAAAAATGCTGAAAGATGTACAGACAGGCAGTTTCCACCACTCCTACACAACCCACTCAAGAAATACAGAAGAGCCCTTGGCACTAAACCTCCCCTCAAAACCACCTCTCCAATCCCTTTTTATCTGCAGCTGATCAGTCCTCCTGCTCCACAGAGGTGGATTAAGGGATCTCACCTGTTGTCATCTCCCAGGTGACTGCAGCTGAGCCCTGCCTCCTTCTAATCATTCAACCCCTCCTCCTCCATGCAGCCTGCTGCTTCCACAGAACAGCTTCCTCACTAAAGCCTGAAACCAAAGGGACTGAAAGTTTGAGTACTCCAAATAACATCAAATTTTACAGGCCTTTCCCTTGACCCTCCCCAGTTTTGGTATTTTGCCCGGCATCAGCACAGTGATGGCAAGACTACAACAGCAAATGATGACAGATGCATTGATTGGCTTTGAAACAGTTAACAGAGAAGCTCTAGAAGGGTCTGATCTGAATTGCATTTTCCTGGATATAATTGCTTCTAAACAAAAGTAATATTAAACAACTGCTCCTCTGCTTGGCAAGCTCTCAGGATGCTGCCCAGGGCTGTAATACTATAATCCCCTTCTATCCTTTTTGCACACAAAGTTAGAGGGGAACATGATGAACAAGGCAGGCAAAGCTGCTCTGCTAACGTGAAGACGACATTTAACTCCATATTTGTGTTCAAATCTACATAAACACACACATACATACATACATATACACATCTTTCTTTCCTTAGTCACAGAAAAACACTCAAGAACTCTGGCCTCATCTACATCCTGAGCACAGCCCAGAAAGCAGACTATAGTATGGGATGCCCTCTGAGCCTCTTTCTGCTTTCCCAGTCTCAAATTCCCAGCTGTTTGGATGCTAGAGGAGCTCGAGCTGGAGCACAAGCACGATACTATTCCTAGAACAAAGTGTAAACACAACCAGGTCTCTGTGGTGACTTGATTTGGTGGCTTTTTCGGTTCCAGGGCTGAATAAGAGGGGCAGGAACTGAGTAAGAACATTCCTGCCTCAATCAAAATCAAAACCTCAATAGCAATCACAGCCTGTTGCAAATGGCATTTGTGCACTTAAAATGAATCAGAGTACAGAAAGTTGTGGAAAACAATAAAGCACTGGAAGTCATGACATCAAGATTACTCTTTTAAGAGGAGCCACCCAAACAGCAAATATTTACATGGTGAGGCCACAGCTACTTCTTTTGAAGTCAGCCTCATTAAGTACACTAGGAAATTTTTCCACATAAGGACAAACCACCATGAAGGCTTATTTCAGCCTTGCCATCAAGGAAACTAAATACTTGTGAGTGACACTGGTGGTTTGTCTCAACGGAAGCCGCAACTCCTGTTCTGCATTTCACCCGCACTGAATCTTTCCTGTGTAACAAAATCTCTTTCAACATGGAAATTTGCATTTACCTAATTCCTTAAATGTCTGAAAAATCATGGAAAAAGTTTTTCAATCTAAATTTTTTCAGGTTTTTCATTTTTTTAGGTTTTTTTCACTACTATTTTCTTAAATGCTTTCTTCCTCAGGTTAACTTGCAAACATAATTCATAGACTTATTTTCTGTTTTCCTATAGTTCTGTGGAGATGTCCCAATGCTCTCTGGTTCTGGTACATGTTCTTGGAAAATATGGTTAAAGCCTTTTCTAAGTATTCTGTTAGGAGTCCAACAGAAGAGATCAGAGCATATCCTTGTTCTAATGTTAAAGCAGAGGAATTAGATGAAGAAGAATATGAGTAAAGAAATCAGGTTGGGGCAATCTGTCCTTTGAGATAACATTTTCTTCAAAAAACTGTACTGGCTCAGATCTTCTCCCATGAATTAAAAGAAAAAAGCTTTCCCTCCATTCTCTATAGACACTCTCATACAGTTTCCAAGCGTGAGGAAGATAAATTTTCTTTCCTTTATTTCTTAATGGAGTAAAAACACTCAATACACCACAAGAGGCCCTGGAAGCATGGATAACACACCAAATTCTTTGTTTTGGGAAACAGTTACCAGTAAGCTTTATATTGTACCAAGCTCTTTAGAATACTTATCTCAAGATACACCTTGGTGGTTTTCAGATCCTTTTAATAAACTGCAAAAGTCAAAATTGGTTGGTGTTAATATTATCATTGACAAAATTCAGACTAGAAAGACAAGTGAATGTGCATTGAAATGAATGAAACTAAATTAGGACTCATGTATCAAAGGGTTTAGGCACTACTGAATTCTTCAAGGAAAACATCTGCTCAACAGCAAAGCAGCCGTCAGAAAAATTAAAATTGACACTTAATACTTAAGTTGGCGTAAGACCATGCATGTATTGTTGATTCTAGCTTTGGTCTAATTAAAACTCAAATGTTAGGGGGTGACTGAGGGATGTGCATGTAAATAAATTTGGGAAGGTGTAAAAACAGTCTGAAGTTATACAAAGAACACCACACAAAGAGTATTTTATAACTGGATTAACAGAAACAGCAGTTAATAAAAATAATGTGCTATCACACAACTTAAAATGGTATTTTAACACAAAAAAAAGGGCCAGGTTCACAAATTCTCAATTTACTTCACATTGCAATCAAGCTTGAAAGGCGTTTCAGCAAGTTTGGGGGATATTTTTATGATAAATAGTAAGACTTCATCCCTATTTACAAGAAATTCTACAGAATAGGAACCCTAAAGCAACATCTACAGCAAATATAAGGTTGTTTTTTACTGTACCCAAAACCATTTGTGCTTCAGAAAGGTTTTGCTCTCTGCCTCCATATATGGCTTGCACTGGAACTTCAGTTTTATCTCTTAAATTACATTTCATCACTAAACATGGGAACTCCTAACTCTTGTACACTGGACATGAACTCCAACAAGAAATAGCATGAGAGGGCTCCTGTGGCTAATGGGGACTACCAACCCTAAGATAGACAAACACTTGGAAAATTTTGCTTCCAAAGAAGGTTCCAAGATCACTTCCCACCTATCAAATTCTCAGTTATTCTCTCCCACCCATAAACTGAGTATTGTGCTTTGCCTCAATAAAACCACTCATCTTTTCCTTCATAAAATCGCTGTGCCATCTGAAAATTTCATTGATGCTTGGAATTAGAAGTGTGTGACATCTTTTTTCCAGATACCATGCATTAAAATGTTTGTTCCTAGGCAGTGACTGTGCACAAAAATTATCAGTGTGAACCACTGTTAGAAATTATACAAATAAAAGTCCTCAGTAGTGGAAAAGATGAGAAAAATCAAGCTTTGTTTTGAATTTGTTACACTCCCTTGAGAAAGTAGGCTGATTTTCATTAACATGCAAGCAATTCATATGCCTCTGCTTTCCAAGATCAAGCATTTGAGAAGGAGAAAAAAAGGGGAAAAATTAGGAAATTGCATAAGGACCTGCCCATCTTAGGTCCCAATGATTAATGAAATGGAAATGTTCGTGCAGCTCAGAAGTGGCCATATCACATGGAAGTTCAGAAAATAACTATCAAGTTTTTTCCAGAAAACTACCCATTAATAATCTCAAACCTCAGTTGGAACACAAGAGGCATAAGGGAAATACGTTGACCCTGATGGTATTGATTAAACCATGCTATTGAAAGTTTCACACACCAACCACAATCCATCTAGGAAAACCACCAAGATCTGAATTCCAATAAGGACAAAATCATTTTTAAATGGACATGTAATTTTTGCAAGGGTTCTAGCCAAGACCAGTGTAGATCAAATGAAATCACAAGCTTCTCAGCTCCTCAACGCCATATAAGATTTCTTCAACATCTGTACAATCTTTTTTGCTTGACATTCTTTGCAACTCAAGATTCCTCAAATCTTAATAGTACCAATTCCTGTTGCTGGTAATTGTTGGGTTTCTTTTGCACAGCCCAGTACCCTTTTTTATAGACTGCTGTTTCAAAAGTAGATGAAAATATTATATTGATAAAATATTTAATTATCCAAACATATTCGATATATTTTCTGAGGTGACAGAAGGGTAAACTAGACTGCAACAGTAATTATCTAAATTTCTGTTAGTGGAATATAGTACAAAATCTGCTGCTAAAGCCAAAATTGTCTCACAAACAGAAATAATATGGAAGAGGATAATTAGAGCTCAATTCCCCACTGACCTGTACTGGAGATAAAATATTATTAATGGGTAATTGTAGTCTTTTATTTTTCAAAGCAATTTGCAATTTTGCACTTCACAGCTCTCTGGGTATGTGTGTCAGGGCTGGAGGGAGAATGGGGGAAGAGGGCTTCTAGATAGGCAAAATCTGATCCACATCCAGGATGCTTGCTCCATATGTGTTCAACCAAGCATAATTGCTTTATTCTGAAGCAACTTCAGTAAATAAGCGTAAGATGCCTGCAAAACAGAAAATCAGAGAAAACATGTTTACATGGTTTTGTTCTCTTTGGCAGTTGTAGAAGGTTAAAGAATTTTATGACTTCATTCTGAATTTGCTATCAGAAATTATTTTTGTATGGCTACCTTGGAGGACACCCTTAGAAGAAATTATTTTCCTCACAGATTTCATAAAACTACAAAACTTGCTACCTACCTAAAGAAAATAATGTAATAAACCTAATGAATCAGCCTTCATGTGCTTATTGTGGGCTGCTGTCTGAATTCAGAGGGTGTACAAGCTATCCAGCTACAGGTCAATGCAAGAAAATCAAATGGAAGAGAGTGTGTCCAGGAAGGATATCTATGCTGTTAGCTCCTGGGCAACAGAGAGGGACATTCCATGCAAAAATTTATTCAGGTGATATCACTAACCAGTAACAGAGCGCCTAAAAATGAATATTAGGAGATTGCAGCAGATGCACCTTAGGAAGGTGGAATTCTTTGCCTTGGGGCTGTCTTATCCTTTGTGTTTCATGGATGCTTTTACATCTGCCATAATTATAAATTAGAATCAGAGCTTTTCCATTCAAAATGCAAGCCCAGCAGTCAGACACTATCACTGTCATGTACTTGGATCAAGTGTGTGACTTGAATATCAGGAAGAATTTTTTTAATTGAAAACTGAGCTTAAGATGGATATTTTTAGTTTGAAATGTGTATTTCTCCTCTTTCTGGCATGCCTGAAATGCACTGGATTCATTTCAATCACAATTCTAGCTATGTACAGTTGAAATCCAGAGAAATGAAAATGAAACCTTACACTTGCACAAAGCTGGATGTTTAAATATTTTAATATTCAACAGCACGTATAAATTAAGGAAAGATACTCTGCACTGAGATTCAGAAAAGTATCTACAAGGCTGATGACAACTTCAGATTCAAAACTTGGGGTAGAAAAGCAGCAGCTCTGTCAAATGGCAACAAGGCGTACGTGACAGGTATTTGTGTTTAGCTACATTTCCTTTTATTTAGGAAAAAAAAAGCACTGCATTAATCTTTTCCTTGCACAAGACAAGTATATTAATATGTTTCATTCATGTTCTGGTCTCAGCTGAGTTCCTGATTAGCTCATTTCAGAGATTTCAACAAGCTCAGGGGCGTGCTTGTGTAACAAATAAGAAATGCACGACAAGAGTAGAGTTAACTTTGCAAGTCATGGATCAAACTAAGTTTATGCCTTTGTCATTGCACTGTGTAGCCACAGTGGTGGCATTACCACAAGTCAGAGGAACAACACAGAAGCAGGATTTGTGTGAAGAGATAATATCTTTGGTTAGACAAAACCAAAAGTAATAAGAAGGTTGAAAAGTTTTGTTCTGAGATTTTCTTCAATTACATTATTTGATTTAACATGAACTACTACCTTTCCCTTCACACCTTCACATACATGTGGCACGTCACACCCTGCACTATCAACTCCACACTATTCCAGTTAAAAACTCTGGGAGCAGACAATATTACCACTTTACCCAAGGAAAGAAACAGTAGGAATGTGTGAGGTTTTGTTGCCCCTCTTTCTGGATGGGCACACTCATAAACCTTCATCTTTTCCTTACCTTTTAAAGTGTCTTCAAGTGAGAGAAGTTGCAAGAGCTGGCATCAGTTGAATGAATCACACATCAAGTACAGCAGATGTTAAATAAAGCAACCACATTACTCTTTCAGATGTCACCTAGTCTGTAGCATTATTGGGGCATTATATGAACAAGCCAGGCCCCTTTGGAGTTGTTCTCTCATCATGCAACACATTAAAAGACACAACACCTGTGTAATTATGATCATAATTAAGATTCATGGATAATATGGCCAATTACTCATTGATTTGAGATGCAGCAGACTCCAGATACACACACAGTTCTTCCCTAGGAAGGGCATTGATTTATTCTGAAGCCACGTGGTTGAGGACACACCTCAAGTGCTGTGCCCAGTTTGGGGCCCCTCAGTTCAGGAAGAACACTGAGGTGCTGGAGTGAGTCCAGAGCAGGACAACAAGGCTGGGGAAGGGTCTGGAGCACAAGTCCTGTGAGAGGGAGCTCAGGGTGTTCAGTCTGCAGAAAAGGAGGCTCGGGGGGACCCCATCATCTCTCCCCGAAATGAGGCTGTAGCCAGATGTGGGCTGGTCTCTTCTCCAAAGTAACAAGCAAGAGGAAATGGTCTCAAGTTGCACTAGGAGAGGTTTACATCAGGTATTGAGAAAGTTTTCTTCACTGAAAAGTTGTCAAACATTGGAATTACTGACCAGGCAGGTGGTAGAGTCACCAACCCTAAAGGTATTTGAAAGACATGCAAATATGGCACTTGGGGACATGGTTTAGTGACAGACTTGTGCTGGATTAACTGTTGGACTCGGCCATCTTGAACATCTTTTCCAAGATAAATGATTCTGTGAGTTCAGAGAGGATACCAGACAGAGACCATGCTGACCTATCTGGTAATAAGAACTCATTTTTTTCCACTCTACACACTAAACAGTAGGTGAATGAAATAAAGGACTACATCACGTTACTCTAACTAAAAAAAGACCATTTCCTTAAGGCAGCAGGTTTTGTTCAAGGCCTTGTCTTCAGGAATACTAAAGTTATAGTTCTAATTCAAACTTTTAAACATACAGCAAATTTTTCCTTTTCTCCTCTTAGTCTGCAAATATCCCTTCTCTTCACTAGGATTCTACTCTGTGATAATAAAACCACCAGTAACCTTGTGGTAATAAAACCACAAGCAAAGAAAAGCCTTGTCTGCCAGTTCTGGAGAATGAAGTAGCAAATATGTGCATTAAGCACTAGAATTATTTTGCATAAAGTACAAATGCTTGAGGAGTCTTTTATTTGGTAAAAATATATATTTATTTGATCTAATGACCTTGGTAGATGAAATCCCCCCAAGACTGGACATGTACCAAACTGATGCTAAGGAAATATTTAATGAGTGCAAACATCACTAATTTTTCTAATTTTGGAACACAAATCTGTCAATTCAGGTTCTTTCAGAAGATTGATGAGGCATCAAACAACCTCTAAAAGAAGCAGGAAAAAATGCTGAACCTTTTAAGCCTTTGTATTATACACTTGGTTTCATATACAGAAATTGTGTTTCATGCACCGAAATTGTGTTTCATATTATTTGGCTACTGTCTTTTCATTTGTCAAATTACGATGTGTTTTTCTGTAACAGAATCTGACCTAGGCATATGACAGCACATCACTACAAGTTTTACACAGATCTTGCAATTTATCCAGACCTGCTCAAAGTGAGCAATACATCAAATGACACTCTATGACACTGGTACCACACAACTCAAAAACTCTGCTATTTTATCTCCTTCTTCCACCCAGAAACTGTAATATGTCATCAAGAAAAGCTATGCTACCCAGAAATAAACAGAAATACACACTTGAGCTAGTCAGTAAAACAGAATATTCTAGGTCAGCATTAGAAGTGAAAGCTACCAGTGTTCACATGACTATATTCTGTTTCTGAATATGAGAATCATGGCTCTAGGGTCAAACCTCTTCAGAGGTAACTCAAAGAAATCTCCAGCAAGTCCTCTTAAGACAGGCAAGGTCAGAAGTCTCCAGCTCAGAGAACTGACATCTTCAGAAGTACCACATTGCCCTGCATATCTGACACTAAGACCCCTTAATATTTGATATTTCTCTCAGGGGAATTTAAAAAAAATAGGTCCTTCTGTGCAATAGTTTCTCATTCTTCAACTGACAGGTTTCCTGAGAATGCTGACCATCAACTGGGAATTAAAAATTCTTTTCCTAAAGAAAAGTATTGGGAGGCAGCATTCTCATGTCACACTGCTTTGGTCAGCCTGTCAAGACAGCTGGTTTCAGGAAAATCAGCTCATTTCATCAAAATCAGCTCACTTTTTTTCCTTAAATGCTGTGGCTCTCAAATCACTAACAGACCTAATTTGAGTCTCTGCTTTATTTTGCTACTTGGCTTTTTGGCCCTGTACATGCAGGTGGTGGATTCACTGTTTTCCAGCTAAGGTAGACCCTCTTCTCTGACAGATCTCTGGTACCCTGTGTCTTGCGTTAATAAGCAACAGGAGTTTCAGACCAAGGCATCAAAAGCAAAATTATCTCAGAATATTATCCTGCAAGGTGCCTCTAAAGCAGCATTCCCTCTGGGTTTCAATGACCTCAACTAATCATCATTTCTACAGTTCAGCTTGGGACAGGAGAAACATTCATATTTTGGACACGCCTTTCAGACAAAACCTCACATGACTCCAGACAAGGACTTTCCACTGACCAAGAGCTCTGTTGCATCACACCCAATTTCCACAATCCTATCTAGAAAGATTTAGGGGGCATCCATGGCTTGGCAGTGACTTAACCCTCGAGACTGACTCAGAAACCAAGAATTTTTCTTCTCCGTTTCCATTTCCTGCTTAATTTTGGCAGGCCAGTGTGGAGTCCCTACAGAGCAAGGCACATATATATCATATGCTTCCATCCTGACCACTTAAAACTTCTCTTTTCCTTCAGGGGTTCTAATGCCCTCACTTCAGAGCAAATTCTGTTGAAAAACTGCATGGTTTATGTAGAGAGTTGTCTGCTTTTTAAAAAATAAAAAGTAGTTCTAGGTAAAGAGTAATTTCATACAGCTATGATCAGACAAGCTAGGAAGGCTTACAGAAAATTCTGGGGTTCACAAGCTGCATGGGCTGGTTCTTAGTGGTATAACCACTCAACAGCTCACTGCTCAGAGAAAAAGAAATATAGTTACTCAGTCAGCTCAGAGCAAAGATGCGACTTCTTCAGCTTCGTGCCTTTCCTATTTTAGCAATGATGCACAACTGCCATCCTTCTATCCCCAGTTATACCAAGAGAACAGGCAGAGGAGCCTGGGATACTTTTTCCTTTACCCCACTCTTTTGTATAAACAGACAAGTGTGTTCTTACCTAATGTAAAATTGTGGTATCTCAAATGTTTGGGATTTTTTTCATGTCAGCCAGTTCACAAAGGCTCTTGATTTAAGGTGAGAACTACAAATAGCTGTGTTTCTAATAAAACTTATATTGCTGGGAGTGTTTTAATGCTGGGAATTGAAGGGCTTTAATAACTGGTTAATACTGGGTGCTTTCTACATGTATAAAAAGTTTCTGATCCTGGTTCCCACAGGAGTTATTGAGACCAAACACATAATGAGGAGTATGAGGAATCTTGGAAACACAGTACAAGCATCTCCTAGTTCAAGAAAATACTGTAAATGGCAAAAAAATTACTTCTTTATAGTTTTGTCACTACTTCATTTGACTTTTCCATTCTAACAGCAAAGCCTGCTGATGGACTCTTGATTCAAATATCACTGAATGAGGCCATGTGCTCAAATGTGGCTCAAATCACTGAAAATCCCATCTAACAAAGGTCAAACATACTTCAGTTAACTATGTCTGCATCCTCCTTATTTTTCTGCCCTTCCAATGATTAAATATGCCTAGGTCACTACATAACCCTTCCAAACTAGGCATTCCCACGCTATCTCTGCATTTTCTGCAGGTTCTTTTTCTGAGTATGAGGATGGGATGAAATTATTTTCTCTGGTTTTTGGGGAGTAAAGGTGGTCACAGAGTAGTTGCTGAAGTTTTTTGCTTCAAGTCCCCAGCAGCACTTGGTAATAAAAGATCTGATCTGTCAATCTCCCACCACTGAATGACAACACAAGTAATCAGGAATTAATAGCAAGCTGAAGATTTAAGCATTTATTTCATCTGCTGCCTTAGGGCATGATTGTTCTCCAACAGAAATTAATGGCAAACACCCTTTGAATCCAACAAGAGCAAGATGATATCTCTGGTTTCTTGCCTCCCTATAGAAGCTGACAAGTCACCAAAGATAAATTACTATTTTTTACTTAGGAATAATGGTTGAAAAAATGCACAAAACAGTTATTCCATATTTCTTCTCCCATTCTTTTACCAGACTTCTGATTCTTACTTTGAAAACTTAACGGAATAAACACACACACCAAATAAAATAAAAAAAAATCTCAATATACAGTAAAAGGCTGCCCAACATAAAGTTTGTCTTTACAAAGCACACAAGTTTGCATTTAGGATATTTTTTAAATCACATTAACTTAATTGCAAACCATTCACCCCCTCCACTGCCACTTCCCTCACCCCTCCTTGTCATATGCACATACTGTGGGGACTGCCAAGACAGAACATCCCACTGACCTCGGCAATTGGCAGCTGTGATCAATCACTTCATAAAATCCTATGTGTCAGCTAGAAACCACTTGTATTTCTTAAGCAAGTCAATCTGCTAAACAGTTTAAGTCAAGAAATCCATTCAAAAGACCAGGAAGACAAACTCATTTGGATGAAATGTTTCTTTATGCCTGATTTGCTTTTTTTTTTTCCCTGATGGTTAATATTAGAGTAGAAATTCCTCTCTGTCACTGTGAGAAGCTGCTTGCATGCTCCAGTGGAGGTGCACTGATTAATGGAGGGGATCTCATCACTTACTGGTGAAGCTCACTACAGGTATCCCTGGCCATGACAAAACTTCCCAACAGTTTTCAGACAATTAATCTGACCTAAATATGAAGTGAGTTATCAAACAAAAGCAAAGGAAACATCGCTCCATGGAAACAGAGCATCAGACAGAATTGTTATTACCAAACACAGCACTAAACAAATGAGTTTTTAACCTCAGGTTAAACTTTGGTGGAATGAGAACAGCACAGAAAGTCACTCTTTCCATAGTTATTTTCTCTTTAAAAACAACATTTCAATGGATTTCTTTGGACAATTTGCTCTTTATTGAGACTGTATATTCTGCTCTCTGCCCCTAGATAATCCTATGAGCGTAATCGAAGTGATTTGTTAACTGTTTGCATACTTCATCTGTCCCACAAAAATAGCAGTTTTCCCACTCAATCCTTTGGATAAATCAAAATGAAATAATCTTAAAATATGCAGATCAAACATAAAACTTAAAAGAAAAAAGGGGAAGGATTAAGAAACTAACACGGTACACTGAAGAGAAAGAAAAAATAACAAAGACATGACTCATTGGAGTCGTGAGTCTTGAATGAATAAAGAGGCCTAATGCAACTAATCTACAGTTAAACCTGATCACAAAAGGAATTTTACTTCCTTGACTGCATTGTGATACCTTTTAGAAGTAGAATAATAAAAAAGGAGCTTGTCTCTTCAAACACCAACCACTCCTACAGCCATACATGGGACTACCTCATTCTCCAAGAACATAACCATTACCAAGTGCAATAATAAAACATGTTTCCATTCACAACCTGAGGGAAAAGTATATGGTGTTTTGCGCATTTCTACTGTAAAATGAGAATACTGTGAAAGACACCCTCTTAGGGTACAATGACACACTTCCTTTCTCACCTAGACCAATAAAAGCATGCAATGCAAGCAGGGTGTGACACCTCACAGGTGTCTGTCCACTTGAAAGTTACTCTGAGGCAGCATCAATTATACATATTATAATTTGCCTTCACTAGATTGTACATTCTGTTAGGCTTCTACATATGTCATCTAATTAGTGTCTGCTCAAAGGGGTTTTTTTTTCAGACTGGGATTTGGCAAGGAAAGGATTTTAAATGCCAGATTCATTTCTAACTTATATCTGACAGAGAAATTTTAAGTTCTCCTGATATGAACAGGAAAAAAAGGAATTGGCAGTAGCTAACCATTAGTTTCAACAGCAAGGATGGGAACATCGCTGTTTTCTTAGTGTATTCCTGAAGCAGAAGGCAAGGGGTTCAGAATTGTTGTGGCTTGATGGCATTTCATCACTGTGATAGTCTTTGAGGAAAATTTCCAAGCAAAAGTTTAAAATTCATCACCACTTTAACAAGACAGTTTCTCTTTCCCCTCATTGCACTTTTTGTTGTACATTAGGATGGCTGCTTATTACTGATACTGAAAGCTGCCTCTGGAAGGTGAAAATAACAGCTTTGAAATGCAACAGGGTCATAGATTTTCTTGATTGTTTTCATATATTTGAGTTAGGTTATAGGAGTTTGCCTCTGGCTTGCACAAGAAACCTGTGAAAAAGCAGGAAGTCACTTCCACAGAGCTTAAGCTTTCTCACCTGCACAATGACAGTAACAGCCAAAGCAGCCTTCTCATAACTGGATGTTGAAATCAGGTTCAAACATCACAAATTTAAAAGCTGGGGGTGGGAGTTAACTGCCTTGCTAAGAACTGCAGCTATTGCCTCCTTAAATCATGTCACATCAGCTCAGGGCTGAAGCTCAAAGGTGAGCTCAGCTCCAGAGGACATGAACAATGCACCTGAATCCTGTTCACAACCTGGTTCCAGTCTCACGTACCTCAGACTCTGAAGTCTGCTTTGGACTTCTAATTGGAACTTGCCAACAATTAACTGGTGTACATTGTGTTCAGGCACTGGGGACAGGGAAATGAGGGGGGGAAAACAAACAAACCAAAAAAAAAAAAAAAAGACACTGGTTTTAGCTTGAGTAGATAACAGACGAGTGAGCCATCAGCTCTAACAGGAGAGCTCCTTGGATTAGATTATTTACTACAATGAAAAGTCAATTCCTACATGGGTAAGAAAGCCTGCCTTTAGGCACCTAAATTCAGAATTCAAAAGGTTTGCTTGTGAGGCAAAAGTACAAAACCTCTTTAATACATGTAAATGAGATCACTTCCAGATCACAGGCATATACAGAATCCTGGAAGTACTGAATGTGCTTAACTGATTTACTTCATTTAGGCTTTTACTGGACATTTCACTGCCCACTCCATTTCTGCATCTCATCATGACTCTAAATACTGCTTCAAAAAATTCATGCAACTTAATTCAATTGAAAGAGGGTGAGTCCCACAGATTTGGGGTACAGACACACCCATAAGGTGCTGTGTAACCTGCTCGGTGAAAACTGACCATAAGCATGTTCCCATCCCATGGAAAATGCAGAGTTATTTAAAGGAGCAAATCTTTAAACTACAACTTAAACAGTTCACAGTTTAAAACAGCTCACGTTGCAGCTAACCAGATGGCAACTTGCTCACAGAGCTATTCCTTCAATTTAAACAGGATCCATCCAGCAGGTGAGATGCCAGGTAATAGTACCACAAGCACAGGCAGCATCTGTCAAGACAAAGATGCTAAACCTCCACCAGAAAATCCAGCAACCCACATACAAAGGCTGCAAGATCCTGCTTAAAGAAAATACATGCTTTGAAACACATTTCAAAGGGTGTCTATTTTGACATTCTCCTGTGTGCAATTAAATGCTCACTGAAGTCTGCACTCCATAGCTTGAGGCCTTCTGGAAGTGAAATATCGAGACTTCCACAGTGCACAGAATCACACACAGCACCAATCTCATCTTCTGTTTAAACAAGCTGAGAGAAGAAAGCTTCCCTGGTGCAAGGCCAAGCACAGTGAGCCACTGGCTACATTTACAACAGAGCAGGGAGAAGCCCTCTCCACTAACAGTACCCATGAAGCAACATCCAGGAAATATCTATGGAAAGTTTCACAGAACCTCAAAAGACAAAGAAAATAAGTTATTTTTCTGAGTACACACGCTGATGGCAGTTCTATGTATCTAATAACCCACACAGCACATGAGTGTACTATCCTAATTACATTCATCCAGCAACCACTTCACATTACTTAGGTCATTATTTATGCTGTGAGTAGTGAAATGTACTTGTTCCAGAAAAGATTTTCTCAAGATAAAAGTCAGCCCTTAAAGGTAGTTGGAAAGGTAGAATTTTAATACACTGACGCATTGTATCATGTGGCTTTTAAAAACAAAAACAAACAAGAAAATCTATGCAAAGTGGATGGCCCTAGAAATAAATTGACGATCTCGAGAAAGTGCAGCCTTCTAAACAGACAGATCCTGGATTTCCAACTTAATTTCACTGAGTCCACTGACAAACTCAGACATGGCTCACTTCAGAGAAATCAAAACAGACTGATTTGACTGGCAGTCTCTGATGATAAGTACAGCTGTGAAGTTAAAATTTTCAAAAAGCCTATGTCCCACAAATTTAGCATCTAAATCCAAGCTAAGCTCCAGCATGTAAGTTGAATTTGAAATTCCGGAGAAAACACACATCTCTGTGTTCTTTGCTTATCTTAGTAAAACAGAGGTTATTAACACTGAATAAAACCAAGAACACCAGAGGTCGAGTCCAAGACAGACTGAAAATCTGAAAGAAAGTGTTGTTCATATCATCTTGTGAGGAATGCTTTACAAATACCATGAACTGGCAGGAAGAATGACAAGACGTGCACTCCTGGCTGTCTAGACTGAGTTTGAGACTAACCAGCCACACAATGTAAGAACAAAGCTTCTCAAAACATTGGAAAAACACACTTAAATTAAACAAACTGACGATAAAAGCAAATAGGCCCCTTCCAAGTAGACCGATTCCCAAATTTTGGTCTTACTACAGCCTAGAAGAACAGAACAATATTACAAATCCCCATGGTAGCTGGAGATGAGAAAATAGTGGGGGCTGAGGGTCATCTCCATTCTCTCATGAGACTTCATAATAGCAAAGAATGAGTAGCTCAGAATCACCTTGAAGTTTCTGTCCAATTTATAATCTGAAAATTGACAAATTCTGAGAAGTCAAGCGTACTCGCTTCAAACTCCCTCATACTGCAACGTTATGAGGGTTTCATTCGCAAAAGACCAGAGCATCTTCTGTCTCAGAAGCCCTTCTTTGACTAAATTTACATTAGAGCCCTGGCCTCTGCCAGCTTGTTTCCATGATAAAAGAAAAAAAAAAAAAGCAGTTTGGTTGGTTCTTTTCATGGCATCAGCAACAGAGGCCTAAAGAACAAATCTATAAAAGTGAAAACTCACAGTAGGTCTAAAGCAAGACATCCAACTTCACAATGATCTGAAGACTGCACAGCACTCAAGGCTGCTCTGATGTCTAATTAAGCTGTTTTTTGGGGCCACAGAAACCCTGTCCTTAAACAAACCAATCAGCAAGACACAAGTGGCTTCATCCAGAGAGTTGTTTTGTATTTTTGAAGACCAATGAATAACTTCATTTTATGAACCTAGGAAAGAAGACCTAATGGTAAAATTGTTTAGGCACTGTGTACAGTGAAGATCAGATCAAATTAATACAGGAGTAAAAGAAATACCACAGTTAGAGATTTGGAGTGGAGGGTTATTGTAAGGAAAATCAAATCTGTTTGGTTTTTTTCCTATTAATAAAAATTGAACAAATGCCTCCTTTTTCCACAGGATTTTCGTCTTACTCACAGAATAAAATTTCCACATCTCTCAGCAACACAAAGGAAATATATCAGTATTTTAAAGGTGTGCTAAAGTGATTGACTTCAGACTCTTTAGTTGCTTAACTCTACATTAAAATTAACTAAATTGCTTAATCAGATCCCCAAACCAGCTTTACAGGCTCATTTACACTAATTCTTAATGCTGCCAAGAAGAAAGCTGCCATGAATCTGGCTCCATGAATCATCTCATGCCATAATTGTCAATAAAACCCAGCCATTGATTACATACCTCCACCTAAATTTTCCCAGGCTTCACTTCATTGGGCAAAATTATGTGATAGTGTCTTGGGCCTTTGCTGGCAAATATGAGTATCAGCAATGCAGAAATGCTGTCAGGAATCCCTTTTGATGGCTAAATCAGGGCTCTGGATCACCGAAACACACTGGCATGATGCTCTGTAAGTCCCCTCTTCAGCCAGAGCTTTATTTTCTGCCATATAAAGCAATTCCCTGCACTGCCATCACACTTTTCTGTCCCGCTGCCACTGAACCCATTGTGGAGTTTTATTCATGAAGCCAAAAGAGCTTCATCAGGAGTTACAGGCTTGAAGCATATATATACAAGATAGCAGTCATCTAGATGATTTTGTTGCTGATTAATTTGCCTTGCTCTATATAAAATAAATACTACACACATGATTTTTTTTTCAATTGCTTCTGTATACATATCTACCTCAAATGACCATTTAAAGCTTTCTCTGTTATGCACTGAGGTCCTTCCCTGCTTTTCTCCCATGTACGAATGAGGTCATCTTTATCTCCATTTTCCTTCTGAAGCAGCTCACAAGGAACTCTTCCCCCTTTTTCCTGTCCCACTTCAAGTAGCTACCTGCAAGAGATTTTTCCAGCACTCACAAGTACTACCACCGCTGAGGAGGTAGATTATGACCAGGCTTAAAATGTAAAAAGAGTTAAAAATCAAGAATATCAGTTGTCTATATTTGGGTGTAGATCATGTGTGGAATGAAAAGCAGTAACAGTAGCAACTATTAGTACAGAAAAAAAAAAGTGTTAAGTTGCAATCCAAAAGGTAGATCCTATATCTCTGTCCTAAAAAAGGCAGCCCAAATGTTATCAGGTACAAACCTCTGCTTCAAGGGTATTGCTCCCACACCCCAAAATCCTAACTTGGCTCCAGCAGCATTTTCACCATGACAGAAATCAGCATTGCCATGAAAGGAGTCAAATGTAATTTAGCCTGATTATTTTAAAACTGAAATTAGTTCTCTTTAGCAAGGCTAGGAATCATGTTCTCTAGAGAGGGGTGTGTGTTGTACAAGACCACTTGACAAACTGTCAATCTGAAAAGCTTTTCAGCTGTAGATGAAACGTCTCTGACCTCTCACACTTGGCTGCTTTTTCTAGTTTTATCACCCCAGCTATTACCTCTTCCTGCAAACCTGGCTTCTAGGTATACTTTACACAATTATACACTGATAAATAACCAGAATTATATAAATTTTTAAAGCAGCAGCCTACACGGAACAAAATCATTTGCGCCACAAAAGTTCAAGCTCTAACAAGGTTTTCTTTACAGCATTAGGCATTAATCACCTTTGAAGTTGGCTAAACCCAGAACAATCTGCAGTGTAACACACCCACCTTATTTTTTTTTCTTTATCAATCTCTTAATAAAACTTAAATCTTACAGTGAATATTTACACACATGCTTCAAGTAACACATTTTTGTAGAAATCAGACTAAACACAGGCAGAAAACTAAGAGGCAGAATGAGGCCTAAACGGGTCAAGTGAATACACCTAAAAACAACAAAAACATAGAAGACATCTTAAAAATTCAGGTGCCATAATATTACATATATTTTTTAAAATATCTCACATTTACAGCTCATATAGAGCCCAAATCACAGAGAAAACTGGCACAGAATTTATTATAATTTCTTTTACAGAGCTGATTTACTGTATCTGCACCGTACCAACAGTTTATTTGAACTGTTACAATGATGCTTTTGTTTCAAGTTTCAGCTGTTGCAGTTCAGATTCCCATCCTTGGTTTTCCTTTAAACCATCCCATGTTCTTTACCACAGATAATTTTATTAGCTAAAAAATAGAAATGCAATTTGAAAGCTTGATAGCAACGCACCATTTCCTGGAACTGAAGACATGGCTTAACCATGTCAAAATAAAGTAAAAATAACTAAATCATGGGAAGATTACACCATGAAAACAATAGATCTGCTCTTGGCTCCTCAGTGGCTTTCTAACAACTTTCTTGGCAAATAAGTGGTGATCAATTTGTTGAAATGAGTTGTTCCCAAAAATGCAGTGACACTAAATATTTTACCTCACTGCTGGTGAGCACTGATGTTTAAACCTTAAACCAAATGTTACAGGAGACCTAGAAAGTTTACTGTCCCTACAAAAGGGCAATATCTTGCCCAAACACCTGCAATTAAATTACATTCACTGTCTAACAGGCAAGGGCTGCATGCAGTCCCACCACACCTTGTTTCCTTCTGGTGCTGACAGTACAGATTGGTTTACAGTTCATATTTTCCAGAAACAGCCACTGAAGTAAATATCAAAGTAAACATTTCTCAAGAGAACTGTGACTCCTCACAGGATTTCAGCAATCCCTGCACTGCCTGAAGTCCTATGCTCAGCAAACAGGGTGAGGACTGAGATGCTGAATGAAAAAAATCAAGCAGCACAACCAGTGCCACCCTTGGCAAGCCATGGGTGCTGCTCCAGAGGGAATTTTAGGAACAGTCACTGCAAAGTTGGTAACCCATTGCAAATATTAGTGCATTATGAGCTAGCAGCCTATAAATCCCTTCCCAGTGGCATATCCCTATGGGAAAGGGCATGCAGGCTTCCATATGTTGGTGATATATCATGTGATTCTTTTCAAGGCATACTGTAGCTCAGGCTTATTTACTGTTCTCTCTGCTCATATCTGTAAACAAGAAAAGCTTAAAAGGTTACATTCCTTCCTACTCCTCTCTATGTTATTTGAACCAGAGTTTAGCCACAGAAACATCAGTCACCTGAACTTAATTCTTGGTACTTTCTTTTTTCTTCTTCTTTAGAAAATAAAATAGCTATGTCTGGCTTCATAAAAGGGGAGCTGAACCATCTCATTTTTCTGCATAACTATCAGAAATAATGATATGCAAAAATAAGGAGAAATTTTTAAAAATTACAAACAACTAAGCATGCTGAACATCAACCATATCCTGAATAGTCTCCTTCTATCTGCCTCCATACATAAAGTACAAAATCAACTCAGATAGCATTTACTTGCGGTTTAATTCATAAAGGAATTCAAATGACAGCAGCCAACTGGTACAAACTGAACATAGGAAAATGCACCAGAACATATGGGGAGAAACAAAATTAAAATTTTCACATTTTCTTTCAAGTTTTTCCCCTACCTCTCTACTATACTCATGAAGATTCAAAAGGAAAGTGACAGATTCCATTAATAAGAAAATCAAATAATGGGACATATTCAATCCCTGGTTTGTGCCACTTCCTTTTTTCAGAGTAAACCATTTGATTTTATTATTCTCTCCTAATTTGATATGGTGAGGTAAATATAGCAGTCTCAGAGAACAGGAGACACAAGAACCATATGACAATTCAGGTTGAAAGGTACCTCAGGGGTGCTGTGGTCCAACCTCCTGCTCAAAGCAGGGTCAGCTCTGAAGTTACACTGGGATGATCCAGCCAATTTCTGAACACTCCCAGGGATAAATGACTGCACAGTCTCTCTGAGCAGCCTATTCTGCTGCCTGCCCCCAGGATTTAAAAGTTGTTCCTTATGCCCACTTGGAACCTTACATCTCTTAAGTGGTAATTTTATACATTTTAAGTTGTCATATTTCCAATTTTATTAACCAAAATGGCTACATACCTCCCTTCCTTTGCAACCAAGTTGTTCATATATTTATATATGTATACACAGTGCTGTTTCACTCTAATGCACCCCAAGGGATCTGTTAGCCTCAGCGACCCCACCTCAGGCGTGGATTTTAACACCAGCCTGAGGCACAGGGACATGGCTCGAGGGGTGCAAGTCTCCTCACAGGCACTGGGCAGGAAGCAATAAAATACCCATAGCTCGGCCTAAATAATAATAAAAAAAAAGAGGGTAATAAAATTGATGCAATTTGCTACATTTAATGTATCATCACTGCTATGGGGTTAAGTTGGCTAAAGAGGTAAACAGGACAGCTAAGGAGAGCTTTGATTTGGCATCCATGCAGTGCCACCTCTGGAGAATCATGGAACTCTAGAATGAACAGGGCTGGAAGGGACCTTAAAGACCGTCTAGCTCCATCCCATCTCTGACAGCTGGGGGGTGATGATAACAGGCAATATGAGGGGAAGACAGGAATGTAACAATGGTCCTTAATTAGGTGTGGAAGAAGAATTTGCTTGGTTTTCATTTCCAGCTCTGGAGGTACACAGCAGGAGACTTTAGCCAATGGGTTTATTTTTCCTGTGCTCAGGCAGGGTGGTTTGAGGTGAAAATGGGCTTTTTTACTTAGTGGTCTTGGACCATGGGATTGCGCAAGGAATGATAATTTTGAAGAGGCTGTGGAATCAATTTTTGGAAGAAAGTAAGAAAAGCCAAAGACCCTGAATCTCATGCTCTGGCAGCTCATGGAGGAGAGGGAGGAGAATGCACAATTACCTATTCCTTGACTCCACCAGAGGCTGCAATCCCCACCACAGAAGCAGCAGAACAGGTGGTGCATCTACTGCTCAGCTGAGGCAGCCCATGCTGTCACATTAATGGAGTTGCCATCAGCCCCAGTTTACATTACTACGTGAGACTGAACTACAGCAGCAGAGAGCTCCAATTCTCATTCCCTGCTGGAGTTAAAGGGCTGAAGAGATGGCCTCCCCCATATCTCCTCAGCCAATGCAGCTTCATCTCACAGGGATCATGAATCAGAGTCTGGCAGCAGGGAATAGATTAGGAAAAAGAAGTGAGACAGGAAATAGAGAAGACGAAAGAGTAAAGGAGTGCAAAAAAGGAAAAAGCATTAGCAGAAAGAAAAAGGGTTATTAGTATGTTAAAGAGGAGAGGAGAAAGGATAGGAATTTGTTAGGGTGTTTCTCAAAAGCCTAAATTTAGAGGAAGTAAGGATACAAGGCACCTCACATCTATTAATACTACTGAGTTATTGATCACCTTTGGGCTTGATCTCAAAAAGAGCCAGTAACAAGTTGTTTGAATCAATTACAACTATAGTAGTCTATAAAATATGGTCATCAAATTAAGTGAAAAAGCTTCTGTCTGGGATTTGGACACTCCAAGCTCTAGGATGCATCAGGGAGCAGATTTACACCTTAAAGAGTTAATAACATCAGTATGGACAAGATTTTTACCTGGCTGGGCAATTAAGAAGTGTCCAAGTGATGAACAAGAGGAATTGGCACCTCCAAAGTATAAGGTAGTAAGCAATGGCTTGTTAGGAAGAAAGGCAAAACCCTTCTTTCTTGAGTTAATGAATGATAAATTAGCAGGTCAGGGGAAAAATCTTTCCACTGCAATGATTCAAAAGGTGTACAGGGACCCAGCACAGAAAAGGAATCCGCCTGCTGCAGGCTCCACTCAGTGAGTGTAACCTGAAGACTTAAAGACCTAGTGAAAACAGAGGCCTCAGTTATAAATGCTGCCAGGCTTTTGCCAACTTGTCAGATGAGTCATATGGAGTAAAGGAAACCACCAAATCTGCATTAAATGCTGCTTGGAGAATATGTTGGGGTTTTCTCCATTCCCTTCTGTTCATACAAGTATGTGTGTGCCATCTGTTTAGGATTTGTAAACAAATACTTACTGAACTGTAGCCTAATTTTTGTTAGGAGTTATTCCAAGGAGGGTTGAGCCCCAAGGCCCTCCTTTCCTTGGCAATGGCCACGCTGAAAAATTGTGCCTTAGATATTTGCAAGGTGACCACCGAGCCCAAGGTGATCCCATACAGGCTCAACATTCTCTGTCTCTGCACATGACAGACTCTGCATGAGCCCTCTGGCAAAAGGAGATTACAGGGAAAAGGTGTTCTGGGGTGAACACTGGAGGCCGGAAGAGCTCTTGGGCACTGGGCAAGGCAACAACTCCATATTTCAAGGATCTCATAGGATGTAAAACAGCAATAAAAATTGAAACAACGTGGTTAGAAAGGAGAGAGATTCATTACATGCACTACGGGATAAAGTAAAAACTCTCCATGTCCTTGGTGGTGCCAGAAGTTGGTCTCAAGATGAAATAGTCCAAAGAAATAAAATTAGCCTGTGCTACCACAGATGAAATTAAAGGCCAGAAATGAGAAAATGAGAGGCAGCTAAAAATGAAGATAATAAAGAGGCTAAACTGGCATCACAAGAATCAGAGCACAGGAGGTGAATGGGACTGACAACCATTCAGCTGGCTGGGATGAAAGGACATAACCAGCAGAACAGAAGCAACCTTCCAAGTCACACAGCCTGTAATTCACACAGCAGAGACAGATCCTTCTGACAGTTTGTGCAACATCCACAAAGCAGCTAAAGACTGCGAGGTATCTGTTTTATGCTTCTAACTGTCAGGACAAAACTTCATCCTTTTTCAACAGTGTACACTAGGCAGTGTATCAAATCACATTCTGGTCAAACATATTTTACTAAGAAATTTTTTAATTATTCCAGCAACAGCCAGCCAACAATGACAGGGCTTCAAAGAGCAGAATGGTTTAAGTCTTCCATAGAAACATTTGCTACATGCCATACCTGTGCCAAGAAGAGGATTGGGATCTTATGTGGTGGGAAATGAGGCAATTATTGTTCTCATTAAATTACTTTAGGCCAAGGCATTTCAAATCCTCAGGAAACAGTTCATTTAAATATGGGGATGATGACATGTTCACCACTAATCTCTCAGGAAGAGCATAAGAGAAACCTCAGCATCAGCATATGGGCAAGCAAGGGAGCAGTGAAATCAATCCCACATTCAGTCCCATCCCTGAGCTCTCCATAGGAAATATGCACAGTAGTACCTTGCAGCACTAACTCAGAGTACAGCAAGAACATAAAATCACTGTGTCACACTGCAGTTAGCAGAGTTCATGCAGGGCAGGCAATTGGCTGCTGTGACCAGAGGTGAGAGGATAGCAAGGACTATGTGGTATCAAGGTGTTGGGGAAATCAAATCCTGATTGTAAGAACAGTTCCCCAGCTGGGAAGGTAAAGAAGGTCAGAAGGGGTAGGTAAATAATCAATGGCATTTCCATTAAAAGAAAAGCTGAACAGAAAGAAGTCAAGAGTAACAGCAACCAATGAATGTCCAACTAATACAGACTGGAGAATGGAGTCAGTGCGAGCCAGCACATCATTCCTAGCTTAGCAGGACCTAGAAAATGTGTCCTTGAAATATATTCCCATTTTCCCAACAATCCTAGCATGCTCATGCTCTCACAACAGCCACACTAATTCTACTCAGTTGCTTCCAGGTGACCCCTGCAGTCATTGTCATTATCAGTCTCCTTGAGCTAACCTGCCAGCCCCTCACTTTTGTGTCTTTGAGTCTTTCAGGCAGTTTATCCACAAGATGGATAAGCCATCACCAAGAGCCAGCTGCAGCAAGAACTGAATGCTCACCTACCACCTCGTGCATACATCTTCAGAGTATGAATGTTGGCAGGAAGTAGCTATTCTCTTTCTTCTGTTAGTTCCTGAATGGCATAATACAGTCTTGTTTCCCTTCCAGAAAGTGTCCTTTGTTCTGACAGTGAATTTATATAGACCAAGCAGTGACACTTTTGTACAGGGGAGTCTTAACATTTGGGTAGCATGGCTGGGAAAATAAAATTTCTGCTCAGCAAGCATTAGCCTTTTTCCACTTCTTTCCTTCCTAAAATTTACAGTCGCTTCTATCCAACTTTCATCTGCTCAAAGTAAAAAACAAAATAAGGAAAGAGCCTTTTCTTAAACAAAACCAGGCTTTCACATTCAAAGAGATTCATACCCTACTACCAAGATAATAGGTGAGATGCAAGTCCAAAAGTAGCCCTGCTGTGTGCTGAGCATTCATGGGTGGTCGAAGCTGTAACTGAGCTGCCTCACCATGGTGCAGCAAGAATTCAGATTTATTTTATGCAACTGGCATTCCATTTATGCTTGTTGGTCCAATGTATCTCAGAGAGCATTACAGAGCATTTAATCACAATATGCTGTACCTACAGCACAGTTCCACCAGAGTTATTTAGCACATTAAAAGGGACAGAAGGGAAGGAGATGGGAAGAAAAGGAAAACAGGAGGTTAATTGTGGAAAATTTAATTCTCACCTGATGAAAAAATACTTTAGCCTTCTGATTGTCTTCCTCCTAACTCCTGTCAAAATCTTCTCACTCACTGCACCTCTTTTCAGCAACTCAATTCATATAATCTGATAGTTAATACTTGCTCCCTAATTCCCAAGTTGTTAACCCACAGCATAAATTCTCCACAAGTCTCACATTCTCATAACTGCCTAAATACTTCATAACAGACCTCTCTTAATTTTAAACTGCTGCAACCAGGCCTGTACAGTGAACAAACACACAGCCTTGGTACATAAAGACCTGTCCTCTCTTCCTTGAAAACACCAAGTTAAAGGATTTTAAAAATAGCCACATTTGCTCCTTGTGCAATTTGTCTTCATATTTTGGTCTGTAACCTAAACTGCAGCTCTCCAGAGTAGGCAAAGCTTTCCTATCCATGCCTTGTAGCATGCCAAGTTTTTACATTGCCAGTACTTGGCAAATAATTGCTGCCTCCACACATTATTCTTCCTAGCCGATAGCAGAGCCCCCAGAATTCACCCCAGCAGCTCTTGAGCAAAGTCTGGAAAAAGCAAATAAGCATTTTGAGGAAAGCTCATCTTTCCCTCAGCTGCTTCTGGAACCAGAAGCAAAGACAAAAACAAAAGGAAACAAAACACAGTTTAAAAACTTGAACCAGCCTGAAACCTTCGTTCCTTCCATTCCTCATCTTGGCAAGTTAGAAGCGCAGTAGCTTGGCCTCACTTCTTACCCATAGGTGTGGGTTCAAGGGTGAAGAAATATATAGGCTGCTAACCTATGTAATGGTTTATTTAGTGGGTTTCCATCAGGGCACTTCAGCTTTTCTCCCTTTTTTCCTATAGGACTTTTTCATTTCATAGTACCAAACATAATGGCAAATGAATGGCTGATCAGGCATAAAAAAACCTATTAAAACAAAGTCAGGAGGAAAAAAAAAACAAGTATGAGTCACATATAAGAGACCTGAAATCAAGAAACCAAGCCCATTTTTACTCATCATTCAGTGTATGTATGCTTTTACAAGAGCAGAAAAAATTTCTTTTATATATATGGGTATATTCCTCTTGCAGGGGAAAGATTTGTGCTTGCAGCATGGAAGAATGGTGTGCTCTCTTCTTTGTTTTGTGACCTCTCAGGATTATTTTGAAAAAATAAGGATGCTCAGCCTACCTGCTGTTTGGCCATACCACGAGCAGCTCAAACACACGTCATTAATGTCAAGAACATGGCAAATATTTCTCTCTTGCTTTCTTTTCTGCTTGACTTGATTGCTGCTTAGAGCATGCAGCAACAGATTGAAGGAGAACCCCTTACTGTGTATTCCCCATCACAATTGTGATCACCATTATTGTACTTGCATTACCCACAAAGGAAAATAAGTTTAGAAGTGTTTTTCTGGATACAAAGAAGTGATGTCAATTCAGAAGAACCCTAATTTGGTTACTAACGTCAAGAAGGAGATGGCTATGGACTTAAAGTCACCAACTGGAAGTACCCCAAGTAAATTCAAGTTTACACTGCTTACAAGCCCTTTTGGCTTACAGAGTGAAGGGCAGTCACAATTTCATCTTGTTTATCTCAAAGAGAAAATTTTATTATTTCTATCACAAAATCAGACAATCACAGAGTATCCTGAGTTGGAAGGAACACACAAAGGTCATCAAAGTCCAACTCCTGGCCCCGCACAGGACAACACCACATGCTTGTGAACATTATCCAGATGCTTTTATCCTGCCTTCATTTCATTTTCTAATAAACAGGGACCGATGCACTGGCTGCAGGCAGGGAGGAAGCAGCATGCAATATTTCACATGCAACGAAGCCTGAAAAGTTTCGTTTGCTGGAGATTGTTCCATACCCTACGTGGCTGGATTTTCCAAACAGTAACAAACAGCCAGCGAAACGAGTTTGCATTCAGATACACTTGGCTCAGCAGGCTGTGGTTTAGCCCCATAGGTAAGCTCAGATTTGACATGGGTTAAAATAAAATAGTCCTCGGTGACCAGTCATGGTAACTGAAATCTTGCTCTTGGAGGACTGGTTAAGAGGGTCCAGATCCAATTCTTCCACAGTCACTGCATCTGGAACAGAGCTGGTCTGTCAGTGCCCAGCTCCATTAATCCTGCGTGTCTGATCTGTCTGAGTTTCACTAAGAAAACAAAGTAAGGGAGCCCTGAGACACACAGACATAAATGAAAAAATACATTCCCTTTTCCAACTGTCCACACACTCTCAAGAAAGTTGCACCTCTGCTCCATTACTCAGCATGTGGTTCCAATTGTGACAACAGTGTGCGTTTGTTTGGCCGCGCGCTGGCTGCGAACGGCGGCATTTAAATAGCACGAGCTGGGTTTAAATCCAGCCTGGCCTGGGACTGCCTCACAGGGTCAAGTGTCTGGCAGAACCTGCCAGGTTCTGGTCGGTATAATCTTATAGATGGCCTGAGCAGCAGAACCAGACTCTTTGATGTCAGAAAGGCAAATTTATGCACGGTATGTGTACACTGAGTGCTTTTAACACGGGCAAAGAAAGACGGGTAAGGGGGGAAAAGCAAGCAAGAATAAAAACAGTATCTATCTAGGTCTGTCCATTTCCTCCGCATTAGAGTTGCTAAACTAAATAATGATTCTAAACCATCCTCTTAAAACAGAATTTAAGTATTTTATTAAGTATTATATTCATTTTTACAAACAACAGTTCATGAAAATTGCCTTACCCTGCAGAACTTTTTGCACTGATTTTCACTTACTATGAGCAAGGAAGTTTTTCAGAAATACTTGCTATGACCCAGCTCTTGGAGAGAAAAAGAAACCATTAACATTGGTGGTTTCCATTTTTTTTGTTCTCATGGATTTAGGATATTGTTAACATTTCCCCTAATAGATGCTGGGGAATTAGAGCAGAAATCAAGGCACCTCCCTGAAAGGTGTACCCACTGTACAACTTCAGTGTAGAACTTAGCAAGGCAGGATGACTACATCAGCCAGGTAGGAAAAGAGTTTAGCCATTTTTCCAGGTGTGCTCTACTATCTTTCACCTTTCCTAAGCTAGGTAGTTCTTTTTCATGAAGTTCCTTTAGATGCTTCATTGTAAACATCCATTTAATCTACATTGACTTTTTTGCAACTTGTGTTTTAAATGAAACCTCGTGGCAAGGCATTTGGCTCCAAAAATCCCTCAACCTCACATTTTGGAACAGGGACCTGAAATTAAACAATAAGATGACCAATATACTTGACAGTATAATTAAAAGCAGCACTATAATCGTTGCTCAGCAATGAAACAAATTAAAGCTCTGCCATCTCTCAACTATGACACTTCCTAATGTTTAAATACTCAAAACTGTTATGAGGTTATAATTTTATAGTGTAAAAACCACATAATTGGACAGGGAGAGGGAGGAAAGGGTAATTTACAAAGTAAAACAGTGGGAACTAGCAGTTCAGGATATTTTTAACCCTTTCAGTCCCAAAAATAACCTCTGAATGTATCTATCTTTCTCTGCTGCATAATGAAATCTCAGCATGGAAAATGTTCCTAAAGCAATTAGAATTTCAATGAATGAAGCCATTAAGAGAATTTTAGTAAGAAAGAAAACAAGACCCAAAACCCAAGCTTATTTAAAAAATTGTATGCTCATCTCTAGTCTAAAAAACTCCATGTTGTTCTTTCTACCCCGCAGGCTTTCAAGCCTCACATGGGTGCCAAAATTTCATCACCACATCCCTGACTTTCCTGGTGCCAGTTAAGAAGCTGCACAGAGATGGTCACACCAGTGATGATATTTAGACTCAATGTTTCCAGTGAAAGCCCCAGAGAAAGAGGATATGTTTAAAGGTCTGTTTGCTTCTGAAGAATGTTCTCTTTGTAAAAAAAGAGGTTTGGGTTTTTTAAGATCCTTGAATATAGAGGCCAAATAGAACACAAGCCCTTATTTTGCTAACATTTCTGTACTCATGAGATGTAAGAGTATAATCTTATATCACGCTGAAGTGTAAACTGTACCAACACGAGATTTTAAAAACCAAACAACAAAAACACACAGCAGGATTTTCTTACAGCTAGATTTCTGACAGTTTCACTTCATTTTTCTTTTCTACCTCAAGCTATCTCCTAGCAAGAACCCTTTCAGTCTCTGAAAGATTACAGATCTCCTGAAGGGTGGAGGGGTAAGAGAGGACAGGAGGGGAAAGTCTAAGATGAAAGATGATTACTAATGCAAACTTATCCACTGGGCTTACACACTACAGATAAACCCTTCCAGCAAAGGACAGTTTGCACATGGATATGGTGGATGGTGACATCTCCTCAGATACTGAGGACATTTGGATTGCTCTTGTACTGGTGAGGTGGCTGGTGCCAGGGTTAACATCCAGCTAGGGTGAAAAATTAATGTCTGGTGACCACATGAATCTAACTTTCTGTTATTCCTATTGCTTTAACAGATGAGTAGATATAAATTAACAGGTCTTTGCATATCCAGCAATATTGCTGCTCAGCCAAGCAAAGAGTTTTAAGTAACCCAAAGCTGTGTCTGTGGTTTTTTTTTTTTTTTCTTTCTAGGTGGCTTGTTACACACTAGAGCCACGCCCTACTGCATCCGAGTTTAAACAAGCACTGTAGTACACTCAGCATTTTTCAAAGTCAGACTTAAGTACCCAAAATAGGAATTGAAGAGCTTTAGTTTGAGACAGTGTGTTTTCTGATCCTGACTTAAAAGGAGGAGGTCAGATAAGGGCCTCAGAGACTGTGAGATTACTCCTTTGGACAGCACAATATTTTTTAGCTCGGCATAAAAGTTGACCTTACCTTTAGAGGACTGAAGCTCAATTGGCAAAATTGAGGGAACACGTACTACAGAAAGACAGAAATGAGGTAACAGGGACAGGGACTCTGAAAAAAGCTCTGTGAATTTTTAGTGGGGAGTCCCAGCCTCACAGAGGAAGCCCCACTATGGGGACAGGCACTGATGACAAATAATGATTGATGTTGGCTAATCTCAGAGGATCACACTGTTTGGGCCATCCAGCCAAGAGAGATTTGACAGCACTTTGAAGAGCAGCCATGAGGACTCAGCAAGAGTCACAACCTCTCGAAGTAGCACTAATTGCATCTTCAAGTCATGCAATCATCACAGGCCAGCCAACATGCAAAGAGATTTAGAAGAGGAAGAGGAAAAAAAATAGATACTGAAGGAAATAATAATAGAGATTATTATTAATAATAGAGAGATTATTAATAGTAATAATAGATTCTCTGTAACAGATTAGTGTTACGCCAGGCTAACCAAACACATTTGTGCGGGTCTAACTGTTGGCAGGACTGGTCCAAAGTCTGTTAAACTGGCAAATGTGTTTCCCCACTATGAGGGCTTGATATTCTCTTACAAATCCAGCACTTCTGAGAAGCAAATATTTTAACTTGCTTATTTACTACTGTGCTACTCTGTGGGTGCTTCTTTTCTTGTGCCTACCAGCACCACTAATAAAAAATATTTTTACATCCTCAGTAGCAAAAATCAACCAGAAGCATCAAGGCCAGTGTGATGTGGCAAGAGTATACACAGTGACTCAGAGAGAGAGGGGATATGCAGGACTATCAAGAGAACCTTTCACTTCTTCACTATACAGTTCTATTCTAGAAAATTTCATAGATTTATCCTACAACCTCAACACCAAATTGACACTATAGTCAGCTGTGTCCATCTCAATGTAAATCCAATACAGCCTTAAGGAACAAGCAACAGCTCTTTATAACAGGTATTTGTCTCCAAATTATAAAGCCTTATTATGCTTTTTCACTTTATTATCTAAGCTCCTCCTGATAGAATTGGTTGATTAAGCTTGAACTGGGGTTCGTTATTCATCATGTTGAGTAATAGCTGTACATTTCATTGTCCAGGCAGTTACAGAGGTTTGTCTGGGTCTGGGTTTTGCCTTTTCACTTCCTGAATAGTAAATTGAGAGCAATTATTTTCAACAGAAAGTATATGAAAATTAAATCTGTCTGCTTTTAACAAAATAACGAATAGGAGAATAGATCCAACAGAATATTTTGTTTGATAAATAGCAGCTATACGTAACACAGGTACCTTTACAGTAAACAGTGATTCAGTTTGAATCACCCTTCATCTCTGTTAATGAAGTGTCTTTCTTTGACAAGAAAGACAAATCTTCTCACTTTTAGGGTGCCTGCTACGGAATCACAACTATTAAAAAATGCCACTGCTAATTTAGAAATCACAAAACAGGTTCACCATCTGCCTGCTCAGCATCTCCATTTCCCATCAGTAAATGAAGAATCATACCCTCACAAGGGGATTTGCAAAACACAAATTTCATTTTTACTTTGACCTTCATGACATTATCCAACAATAGTCTTCCCTGTCCTTGGCATGTGAGCCTTCTAGATTAGATCAAGAGCTTTCTTGATAATTTGATCAATTTAAGCTACCTCTACTCTAAATGTGGACCACAACTATCCCTGTAACCCTTCATACTCAGATATCCATTTTATCCCACAAAGATAATCTGAATTAGCCCAGATATCTATTAATGGATCTGCTGAACACAAAAAAACCAAACCAATATAACCAAAAGTTATATTTTTCATCAATGAACACTTGAAGTGCAATTGATTTTACTCCTTGAAAAATAACTTCCTGAGGAAAAAAAATACTGCCATTTCAGAGTGTTTTAAGCTTAAAACCTACCAGATGAGTTAGTAGCTAATCACAGAATATCTGAGCATCCTGCCTCTGAAAGGAAATTTTGAGCATTTGTGAGAGAAAAAGTATTTTCTTTGAATGAAACTTATCACAGGTAATAAAATTTAAGTCATAATCTGCTGTCTCAAAGAGAATGCCCAACCACATTAAATACTAATGCATGTTCAGAGATTAAATTTGTTTAGTTCCAGGCTAACCATATAAAACATCAACAAACAATGCAATTGGTTGACATTAAACTGCCATTCTAGTTGGAGTATTGAGTATTTTCACTGACATGGGCTCAGCATTTTGTTTTTAACTACTTTTAAGATTCATAATCTAATTCTCTAACCAGGATCAAACAATTATAGGGGAAAGAATGACTTTGTGGCAACACCCTAACTCTACGTGTCTCTAAAAAGTTACAAATAGTCATAGAACACCCATTGCTGCTCAGCCTGTCAGACAAAAAATAAAAGCCAGTATCACGTTATCATCAGTAGGAACAGGAAATTTTGGAGAATCATGTAATGGCCTGGGTTGGAAGGTACCTTAAAGATCATCTAATTATGCCCCCCGATCATGGGCAGAGACATCTTCCACTAGATCAGGTTGCTGAAAGCTCCATCTAACCTGGCCTTGAACAGTGCCAGGGATGGGCCATCCACAGCTTCTCTGGGCCACCTGTGCCAGGGCTTCAACCACCCTCACAGTAAGGACCTTCTTCCTTTATCTAATCTAAACCTACCCGCTTCCAGTTGAAAGCCATTCCCTCTTGTCCTGTCACTAAAACTTACATGTTGCTTTATAGTACCCTAGGTACATCACTGAAGGTTGACACTTCCCAGAGTTCCAAACTCTAAGTTTTGCATTTATGACATTTTTAAGCACCTGCACATGAAACTATCTGCACAACTGAAAATCTCATGCTCACAGACACAAGTTCTCAAAAGAGACATGTATCCACCAGGTTTTTTTGGACAAAAATTGCAGAATAGATTATGAACTTCTCAAAAAAGGATGTAGTAGTGCCCAGGCAGTCTCTAGTGCACCACAAAGCACCAAGAAAAAGACAAGCTAGTTGGCCTTTGAAATATATGGAAAATATAATGCTGACAAAACTGTTACTAGCAAAAAATCTTTTTCTCCCTCAGCAGAAGTTATGGGTGGTCTTTTCAAAAATAAAAAGAAATTATTAGGAGAATTTTGGCTGCAACTCACTCACTGGCAAATGCAAACCCAAATATCTGGCACCAGGTGTGAAAGTAGTGAGGCACCCCAACCTCACGGTCATTAGAACCTTGCAAGATTTCCAACTCAAGTAAGATTTCCCAGCTCACACCTCCTTCATCAGCCCTCATCACACAGGCTGAAACGATCTTGGCAGTGGGAATAATTCTTCATCAGCTACAATAAGCATTACAGATGTATCTGAATCAAACACAGCGCCCTGCCGGATACGCAGCTTGGAGAACTCCCACCGTGCCTGATGAAAACTCTCCTCTGGGGACTGGAAGCTATGCCTGGAACCAGCAAAAGCCTGGCAACAAAACCCCTTCCCCATGTTTATCTTGAGCAAGGATGCCCAATGCAGCCAAGAGAGTGACTGTCATGTTGAATTACCTCCTGATAACACAGCAAGGTGGCCTCGTGCAAATGCTTCATTTAAACTCCACATTTTCCTAAAAATAATCCAGACCACAGATCCAAAAGGAGCGCCTCATCAGCCCCCACCCAGAAGGTACGAGTTGGTCTCCAGCTCCTATGTCAGTAACAATTTATTTGCAGCAGGGTTTTTTCATTCCTGCTTGTATCAAATGTCACCTCAGCCCACCCCCTAGGTCCCTGTCCTCCATCCAGATAGCACATTGCTGGGAAATGTTTATTTCGCCAGGTGCTATCACCATCCTGGGATGAAGTGTCAAATTCCAGGCTTTCATCTGCTTATAATTTATTCATTATATCACTACTTCATATTAAATGAAAAAAGCACCAGTGTGAAAGTACAAACAAAAAAACCCCTTTTTGGTGATTCAATAATCTGAAAAGTATTCAGGTTAAAAGCTCTTGAGTCAGACAGAGCAGCATCATATTATTGGAATAATATGTTAATATTTCAGTCATGCAACTTCTGTGGGTCTTTTGAAACACCTGTGGAAATAAGTTTTAAGCTATTGCAATACTAACAAAGACACTGGGCTAGGTCAGTTTAATTGCTCAAATTATCCATATGACTGAATTTCATGAGGTAATAAAACACATCCTGATATAAATATAATAAATACTCTGTATAACATACTACACTGAGTATACATTGAACAACTTCTTCCTATTTTCTTTGTCTCCTCCATTTTCCTGTTCCTCAGACTGCTTTCAGTACAGCTGCAGACCCCTGAGCTGCTTGTGGTGGGATGGAAAGTGAGAGCTCATCACCTACTGTACGATGGAGAGTCTATCTTTAAAAACACCAGATACTGCAGAATAGATTTAAGTCTTTCCAAGGAAACCATGCCAATGACCCCAGTTCCCTCCGTCAGCACAAAGGAAGAGGCACCATTTCTTGCTATCTCCCTTTCCCTTTGTTAGGCCAGATCCATATTCCCAAACGTCATCACACCTCAACTGCACCTACTGGCTCTCTGCTTTTACTGCCTTCTCTGAGTGTTTTGTCATTGATAACAGAGTCTGGAAAACCATTCTCCTTACCTAGCATTAAATCCCTGGTTTTACATTCATAATTGTGTCATAAAAGTGCATGACAGTAAAAGATTCATGATGTCTAAAGATGGGTCTGAGTGGCAAAACCTGCACAGTGAGTGAAAATTTTCCCAACTTAGGAGGTGTAGGGTTTCAAGCTCAACACAACTTGTTCTCTTCTCTAAGTTATTACATCTTCTGCTATTTTCTTTAAGAGGAAAGATTTGTGAATACAGGAAGGCATTTTCACTTTTAGTTTATGATCATGGTACAGAAGTGTAGCCATTAGAAGTAAGAAAATTAAGATGCAATAGTTTAAACTTTTGGTTCAGGAACATAATAAATGCTGGAAAACAAATTAGGTCATTACATTTCTGAATTCATCATGTATTTTTCATTTTTACTGAAGTAATTTTGAAAGCTGATGGCCCACATCAGTAAAGGATAGTTACCAAACAGAGTGTATGAATTAAAATCATGCAGTATTCCTAAGGCTGAAGAATTTATTAACAAATGGGTGAATGAGTAGATCTAAATGATGACAAGAGATAAGGCATTAAAAATAATATGTAAATATCAGCCTAATTTAATAACAAGCTCAGAAAGGATTTATGATGCTCACAATATTTTAAAAACATAATTTCCTTCACACTCTTAAAATCAAATTTACAGCTATATAAATCTTTGACTGATGAAGTAGAAAAGTACAGTATGTATGTAAGAATCTGACAAATATTTTCATTCAGCTTTATCAAAATATAACTACAAAGCTTCTTTAGCCTTTTGATTCTGTGTATTTCAACAATTCTGCATTACCAAAGCCATTCAGAAACTGCCTGCCATTTACTGTGAGGCACTGAAATAGCCAAATCACCCGCTGATTACTCTATAAAATGAGGTACAAAGCAAAATTAGATCATCCCAAATCCAGCTGACCTAGGAACCTTCTTGTCCTTGACATGAGGAGCTCCAGCAGTGTGGCCCAACCCTCCACCAGACATGACCACACCCACAGCAGGAAGAGCAGAAAAGCACCATTCCTCAGCTACAGTAGCTCACAGCCAAAATTTGAGCTTCAAAGTGCCAAGTGGTGGCACATGACTGTCCCACTAGATCTCCCCTGGCTGTAAGGAACAGTGGCTGACTGTTCCTGCTCCATGCAGGTGGGCACCTTGCAGCAGAGAAATGCAGCAGACACCTGGAGATGGCCCTGGTTTAAGCACTGTAGCTATCAGAGGTCCCCTATCTGAGCACTTAAAACAGTAAAAAACGCCAACTTTTTACTGCTAACAGCAACGCAAAATAAAATATTCACTCGATAAGGAACCCAAGCTACCTTCCCAGTTTTGCAGTTACAAAGGCAGTATAAGACACCAAGAAAAAGCAAAAAAGACTAAGAGAAAAAAAACCACAGCAGTCTTGATTATATGATGGTTATTAATCTGTGAAAAGCTAGCAAGCCTAAATTACAGGAAAAGCATTTTCTGCTTAAAGACAGTTCAACAACTAATATACCTGTACCTTAATGGTTAGGCAGAAAAGTATAAAGTATGTTTCCAAACTGCTAAGTCTGCAACTTAAACTCAGACAGAAATTACAAGAAAAGCGATGTACTTGCTCAGTCAAAAAAAGGTCATGGAATTTTAAATAGTTGTCCTAAAAACCTGTTTTAAATTCTCACAGAAGAATTTAAAGAGACTCTTAAGAGAGTTTAGACCTCAGTGAGAAAGAAGCATTGGCAAATGCCCTCTATGGTAGAGATTTAAAAATTCCTTCACAACTGACCTATAGCACAATCATTCTAATGACTCATACCTCACTAATGAAAATTCATTTGCAGCCTTCTCCTCAGAGATTGATGGAATGCTTAAGAAGCACAGCTTCTTAAGCATTTTACAGCTGCTGAACACCCTTTCAAGGAGACTGAACCTACAACTACTAGTACTCAGCACCTGTGCATTCACATAAAAATACCAAAACAATTCCAAAATTGCACAACACACATAGAAGGGATTCTGCAGCATCCACAAAAATGAATTTGTGAAAGTTTTGTACTTACAGGCTGAAGATAATGGTGCCACACTCTCAACAGGAATCTGCATCCAAAACATTTGCAGCAAGGAACTGAAGCTCAAAATGAGAGCACCCCAAAAAACTGAAACAATAATTCCTAAACGTCACAGTTGAGACAGCCATGATACACATAGTACTGCCCTGCAATTTCAAAAATCTTCAACCCATACAGAGGAACACCCTGACACTTCAGAAGGCTTCATGCATCTGTTCCTTTTATCTTTCAGCCCAGCCTTTTATCCCCTGATGTTGATGCACTGCCCCTGTGTGCCCTCTGCCCCCTTTGGTGCTTGGTCAGTGCCCCTGGGCACGCCTTACCCTCACTGCTGCTCACCTGCTCTGCACAGCTGTGCCCAATTAGGGATGAGGCTCAGCTGCAGCCCCACTCCCAATTACCACAAACTGTGTGCCTACACTAACAATTTGGAGAACCTTGGAAATTACCTAATTCCAATGAATTGGTGACCAGCATTTTTGAAGCCAGACAACGTTCACCTCTTTTAATGTGTTTTTACAATAATAAATCTTTGTGCAATTCATACCTGTGGTGACAATAACAATAGATCTCTTGAGCTCTGAATCATTTTCCACTCCTCTTAAATCTTGTTATTCCTCCACCATTGTTTACCTCATAGAAACTCATAAGGACCTGTGATCAACAAATCACTTTCATTATTATTATGATTATCATCATCATTATTATTATGATTATTACTATCATCTGGATCAAGAGAGATATATATAGATATAAGGTACATATATTTGTACATACAGATGCAAATAGATATGAAGAAACTACTTCTGAGAGGTTTTTTTCCTGATGAGGAAACCAGGCTGCCCATAAGCAGACTCTGGTATAATGTTTATTGAAGAATGCTATAAAATGGAAGTGATCCTACTTTGAAAAAACTTCCTCCCCTTCACGCCACTATACTGTCTAATTAACAAATATATTCTTTTGAGCATCTTAAAACCATAAGAAAATTCAGCCACTTCTGCAAGAGATTTAAATATAAACATGTCATCAATTTGACAGAAATTCCCCACATCAGGCTTTAGTGTGGTGTTCTTTTTCCTGCCTTACACACACATGTTAAAATAATCATGTCAAAGGATTCTCAGACTGTGTCTTCAGCCTTTCAGAGGGTGATTCACTCTATTCATTTTCACTAGGCACAGTGCTGCTTTGCTTTAACTGAACATACCTTTTATATATTTCATGTGGATCCAGACCAATCTGCAGAGACTGACTGACTCTTTGCTAACAATGTCAACAGACTGAAACAAAATACACATGTAGGAAAGAAAGGATGGCTGAGAGGGAAGGGCTTGGCAGAAGGAAAGAAATTTTTTGTGATTTGGTGGTATGTGAAAGAAACTGGGCAGCTTCCCACTGGATTACATCTTTCCCCTGTCCCCACTCATCAGTGTACTGGACCCATACATACCTCTCTTGGATAAATCCTTTGGAGAGCAGAAGGAAAAATGTAGTAGCTCAACCAGGACAATTGAAGGATTAGGAAGCAGCAAACTGGCTTGCCAAACTGACATCTATAGAGAGGATACCTATATATATATATATACATATATATATATATGTATATATGGAAGAGATCTGCCACACCCATGAGCAAATAGCACAGGATTTAAGCAGATCCTGCAGCAATCTACCCCTAAGTTTGCCATGAAGGTGCAGTGACAAGGTTGGTGGAGGTACAGGTGAGTTATTCAGTGCATTTAAAGCATACAAAATTGCCTTTGTCAGCTGCCAGCTCATGTTTTTATAGCCTTTTCAAACATATCAGCTTCCTGTCCCATGAAAATCATCCAACTGATTGTTGATAGTATGGTCGGTGCCCCGTGTGAGGAGACGTGAATCTTGACTCCATGTTTCAGAAGGCTGATTTGTTATATTATAATCTATATTATCTTAAAATGTTATTAAACTATACTAAAAGAATAGAGAGAAAAGGATTCATCAGAAAGCTAGAAAGAACAGGAATGGAATGATAACAAAAGCTCGTGACTCTCAGAGAGTCCGAGCCAGCTGACAGTGATTGGCCATTAATTAGAAACAACCAACATGCCCCAATCACAGATGCACCTGTTGCATTCCACAGCAGCAGACAGTTATTGTTTACATTTCTTTCCTGAGGCTCCTCAGGAGAAAAATCCTAGCAAAGGATTTTTCATAAAATATCATGGCTACAGATAGCAGCCCATCCTATTATCACTACAACTGTATCAGAGATAGTATTTCTTTTCACATAAAAACAATTTGGGGGGGAGAGGGAAAGGGCAAATAAAAAGCCAGACTAGTAGTGAGCCAGGCAATGATGGAATTGCCTCAGATCTCTGGATGACAAACCTGACTCCCCAGGCACACACTTACTGTGGCCTGTAACCAGCCTAGCCCAGCCCTTGGCCATGGAATATAAGGAAGAGGGATTTGACAGCAGGTCCTTAGCTGGAGAGCTTCTTGTCAGTAAGAGTCCATATGACATTTTGGACTAAACACCAAATTCAATGTGTTACAAAATCCTTTCTAGAAAACTCTCCTTCATAACCAGTGCTCTCACTAAAAATCTCACATCCAGAGAAACTCAGGGATGGAAAGAGAGAAGTTTCTCTGCTAAGTGTGACATCTTATCTTTATTCTTTTATTTTCTAGCAGTGAGACTACAGGCACTATTGAAGACTATAAAACAAAAAGAAGTAGTATTTGCATAGCTATCTCCCAGGTCACAGCTAAGGAATCAAGGAGAGTCTGGTTTCTCTTAGAAAGATCAAAGTATTTTCCTTAACTTTGTATGATATACAAACTTAAACTGGAAACAGAGAGACAAGAAGGACCTTTGCTTCTGCTAGGTATGAAGTCAGAGACATCATGGATGAGAATGTCTCAAAATGCTCACTGATTTATTTTTGCAGGCTCTCCAAAGTGTCTTGACACCTTTATTTGGGATCCAGATATTTATATAACACTCTGGAATTCATCAGAGACCAGTCTGAAATATTGTCACATGGCAGCCAAACTGCCTCAAGATGCCTCACTAGAATTCAAACATACACACTGCACAGGAACTTCTTCTAGCAAGCTTTACAGAAGGGACCAGATAAAGCTGCCAAAGAAAATGAAATTTAACAGCCAAAAGTATGTGAAAATAACCCCTAGAATTGAGCACTTTATCTCTGCTGGGGAAACATTTTCTTTTCCTTTCCTTCCTAATTCAATTTACATTTATTGCCATTGTACTTTGGAAAGTTATTTTGCACTACATCATTATTATTTCTATCAAGCTTTAGACAAACTTATTTTTATGTCATTAAATCATGCAGCTAAAGCACTAAGTTTAATCAAGGGACCTCAACCATTTCATCTCTTGTACCTGCAGCCAGTGTCTCAGCCCTTATAAAACATTCCAGCATCTCTTGGTTTGGAGTTTTCTGACAGTCCTGTGATCACAGATGCAGTTAATACCATGAAGACCAT
This sequence comes from Pyrgilauda ruficollis, assembly GCF_017590135.1. Lineage (NCBI taxonomy): Eukaryota > Metazoa > Chordata > Aves > Passeriformes > Passeridae > Pyrgilauda > Pyrgilauda ruficollis. The sequence continues at coordinate 2,661,806 of NW_024527488.1, forward strand.
GCAAGTACTAAGGGACTCACAGTATTCTTCACCTGCAAGTAATTGCTTGTACTTTTTTTCAAACATTTTCTATGAGCACCCCTCGGAAGAGCAAGAGTGAATGAATAATTAGGGAAATCCAACACAATGGGAATAGGAATGCCACTGAAAGCACAGTGTTCTTTTTATGACGTGAGAAAAAGGCAGGCAGAAAAGTTTCTGTGTTCCCAGAATCTAATTACCTGTACAGGGCAAGTTTGGATACAGGTATTTATAGCTGTGGTTACTGCTGTTGTTGCTATTCAACAGTCACAATTAGGACATTCTAAATGCTACTCCACCTTCTTGTCTCCTCACTGAGCCTACACTTGGAATTACTACTGACAGCCACAAAGAGGAGAACCATTTCCAGACATGCATCCTCTATCCTGTCCTGCCACATTATTTTCACTCTGGTGTAGGAAGAATCTACTCTGCCATTTCAACAAAGAACAAGTCCAGTATCTCTCTTTACCTCCTCAGATTTGCATCAATCATTCACCATACACACACTGTGGTATCACAATAGTTCTTGTGGTCAATCTCAGATGACTAATAATCCTAAACTAGACTGTTCAAAGAACCTAAGTATTTTTTATGGCTAATTGTCTTCTTTTATTAGTGGTTAGGCCTCTTACCTAGAGTGGTAAATGCTTTTGTACCTTTAGAGCCTGGGGTTCTTAAGTATCCCCCTTTGGCTGGTAAGACTTGCAAGATAAGCATTAAAATCCCCCTTCATTTCAGTGGGACTGTACTAACTGCCTAGAGGACTTCACAAAATCCCTGAGCACTTCAGACAACCATCTGTGCTTGTCACTGGCACTTGGAAACATTGTCCTTGAGGAGCTTCCAGGACCCATGACAGAAGAGTCAAGCACTGGCTTGCCAATGTACAGTCCTGACTCACCTCCTCTAATCAGTTCTCAGAGACATTATCAGAAATTACAGTGGAAATCACTGCACCAAGCAGAGAGCCAAAGCTCTCTGGCAGCATTTTAAAAAGCCCCCCAAATGGCTACCTCTGGCTCCTGAAAATTAGCCACAGCTGTTGCTAAAAATGAGTGCAATTCCACAGGAAACCCACAGAACTGGCAACTTGAAAACAGTAACAAGATTCCCCAAACGACTTTTAATCCTGAGCCCCCAAGATGTGCAGAGCCAAAGCCAATGCATCATCCATTCCCTGAGCAAACTCTCTGCTGACCTCTTCCACAGTGTCTCCCTCACAGGTCTCTCCAGCATGCAATAGTCAAAAAAGGAGTCACCAATACTTTCCAACGTGATTTTCAAGAAAAACACATTTTAATATATTTCAGGTACACGGGCCATAAACAAATGTACAGCAGCTTATACATAGTCACCACTTTCCCAGAAACTCAGGGCCAAATTCTGAAGTAATTGGAACCTTATGCAACTGTTGACTCTAGTGAGAGCAAACAGGTGTTATGTCAATTATCACAGATTATCTCAGTGGAATAGCCCCAATTTGGGGTTACATTATGACGATTTTGTAAGTGCTTGACATAAAAGGTCTTACAGTCAATATAACCAGGCACAAGAGGCTCATCAGTGTTTTAGGGTGGAGTAGTGTACAATCAAAGGAAAGTAAAAGTGGCCAAAGTTTCCTTCAATCCAGAAAATCTCAATGACTCCTTATCTCCAAGGAGTATTTAACAACTTGCACAAGTTAGCACAGCATAAGACTGCTCTGACATAGGCCTAGTGAAGAGCTCAGTGCATGGCTATGATAAAAATTGCCTACTAAATCCTTTGTTATCCAAGATGTTCTTTTATTTCAGGAGAATTTGCTCATTTGCAAAAATACTTCATTGCTTCATGCCCACAAAAGCAAGTGAAACTACCTGCACTCTACAAAATTAGTGTGCCTTCCCTTCAGCACTGAACAGGATTTCTGTCTGAATTCTACTTACCCACTCCATTTTCTAAAGGAAAAAATGACCTGCAACAGCTGTTGCATTGTGCTTGGACTGAAAGTAATGAAAAGGAGCTAGAATTCCTATTTTTTCAATAAGCATGTACAGCCTTTTATCCCTTTGGTAGTCAAAAAAAAAAAAAAAAAAAAAAAAAAAAAGAAAAAAGCCCAAGAAAACAGCTGAATTAATGTTTCTTTGTCCTGACTACAAAAGAAGGATCAAGGAATTAAGGATTTTCTAAAGTTCAAATGGCATTGCCTCTTAGTAGATTACTATTTGGGCTCTTAAAAAGAAGTCCAGGGATCATGACTGATTATATTGAAACTTAACCAGTTCTTTTGATTAAAGATGACAGAGCATAACAAGTAAACCTGGGGAACAGTATAGGCAACAAATTAAATTTACATTCCTTGTGTGAGTTTAAGAGGGATTTCTACACCCTTTAGCTTTCTAACATGAATCTTCAAAGGGCAGTGGCAGTGGGAATTCATCTTGATAGCCTGTTTCCTGAGCACATATAAAGATAACTCTGTAATATTGTTTTGCCCATTTATCAGCTCGCTGAAGACATTTTTAAAGCATTTAATTTACCCATAATTCAGAAAGAAAACCTCCCTATTTACAGCTGAAACCACATCAAATTTGAAAATATTAAGGGAAATTTTCACAAGGGCAGCAACGAATTCTGACATCAACTAGTTCTTGTGGCCTCCAAAGCCCACAGGAGCTTTGCAAATGGAAAGTTATCATGGCAGCACCTGTCTTGGCATTTAGCAAATGTGTAGCCAGCCATGTCACATGGATAGGTGCGTGGATATTTGGCAAACAGTTTAGCACTGGTAGCTGCTCCATGTGCTTTTAGTCACAACAGTATAGATGCATATGACATAATCATTACCTGGGACAATATCTAAAACACAATTGTTACTTGTTCTTAAAACCAGATGCTATAGCATACAGCTGTATTTGGAACCTTTGGATGCTGGCACACGTGCTGGATGGACTTCCTGCACACAGATGAGTGCTGGAAACCTTGCCTCATTAAGACGAACTTTTCTCACAAGCTCTGGGACTGTTTGGAATTCCAGTGCTCCAGAGATTACCTCATTGTTAGGCATCACCTAATTTGAAACACAATCATACCCGACAGCTTTCCATTATCACGTTAGGAAAGTTTACCAGCTCTTTCTGGGATTAATAGACAATAAGGAGATAGCTGCATCATGCCTCCCAAAGCCAGAAATATTAATCCAGGAGTAGAAAGCTCTGATGTCTGTTATACAGTGCTTGAGGTACCTGTGCAAATACTCTTTCATGGATGGACAGATGGATATTGCGGCAAATTGGTAACTACAAGACTTGAAATCTTGCGTTTCTTTATCTTTAAAAACAAGTATATTTAGTTTTATTTTTAAAAATGTATTTTTTTCACAACTCTCTTGTTCTTTAAAGGTTTCAACTCAACATAAAAAAACCCTGAAAATAAGATAAAGACCAAAAAATATCTCTCATGTAAATACATTAAGCAGAAGAATCAAAATAATAGCCTATTAAGCTCATTGAGTCAGGATGGGAAGAAAAAAGCAAATTTAATTTATGTGTATGTTGGGTAAGTGCACTTGAAGAATAAAAACCTTCCGTTGAATTTTTTAAAAAACAGGAACAAAATTCATCCTTCAAACAATACTGATTAATGAAAAGGAATACTGTGTAAATGATATTGATCCTCTATTTTTACTAGGATCTCCTAACTTTACAATTTATGTGGTTATGCAGTCATCCAGAGAAATTTTTGCAGGTAGCTTAAAATAATTTGGGCTCAAATACAGCACACCGGGTGTGACAATGAAGTCTGTTCCTTTGTGATTTCGTCCATGAAATTCCTTCCATACAAGATCTTATTGGTGAAAAGGAGGTACAAGGGAAACAGTTACAGCAAATTAAAACACTTCTCTGTAACCTTATGCTCTGCAGAGCACCTAGACCAGCCAGGCCTTCTCCTGCCTCCTGCAGTTTGACGTGCTGCTGATGCTGGCCCGTCCCCTTGCCCCTTGCAGCAGTCCTGGGAGGACATGGGAACCATGGCTCTGCAATCCACTCTGCCCCTCTGCGCCTTCCACCAGGATCCCTGTGTTTTGCCTTTCAGGACAAGCACCAGAGCCCCTTGGCCTGTGCAGGGCCGTGCTGCTGCTGGGGAGATGGGCAAGGACAGGAGAGAGCAGATGCCCACAAGGCTTTCAAGCTGTGTCAAGGGACATTTGGGTTGGACATAAGGAAGAACTTTTGCCCAAAAAGGGGCATTAGATATTGGAATGGGCTGCCCAGGGAGCTGGTGGAGTGACCATTGTGGGAGGTGTTCAAGGCAAGCCTGGGTGCGGCACTCAGGGCTCTGTTCTGCTTGCCATGGTGGCCATGGGTCACAGGTTGGACTTGATCAGGTCTCTTCCAAGCCAGTGCATTCTGTGATTCTGTGATGTCACAGCCTCTGGGGACAGCATGGTGGCTGGCAATGGTCCCCAGCCATTGCCATGCCCAGAGCCCGGGCAGACCTCTGTGTGGAACCTCATCCAGAGCCTGTATGGTGGTGGCAGCGCCTCATGCAGAGCACCATGGCCAGCCAGGGCTTCTCCTGCCTCCTGCAGTTTTACCTGCTGATGCTCCTGATCCATCTCCTCAACCCTTCCAGCCATCCTGAGAGGGACATGGGCACCTTGGGTCTGCTTCCCGAGGAGCTGGAGCTGCAGGACATGGACCCTGAGCTGATCCCATTGGTAGACGTGACACTGGTGTCCTGGACATACTTCCTGGTGGACCTGCTGATCCCAGGCATTGTCCTGGGATGCTGCCTTGGCAGAAGGCCCTGGAGAAGCTGGAGAGAGATGAGGGAGGGGGCCAGACAGCTGGGAGCTGAGACTTGCCAAGGCCTTGGGACAATGTGGAGTAAGGGGAGGTCTGAGAGCCCCCATGGGTGAGCAAGGCTGGGCAGGCGCCGAGGCTGCTGGGCCTCTTGGGCAGCCCTTTGGCCAAGACCCCATGGCTGCATGGAGCTGAGCTCCTGGCTGGGAATCAGCCTCAAGGCTGAGCCCCAGGGACAGCACCAGGCAAAGGCAGCTGGAGCTCTGCTTGCCGCAGCCTCTGCCCTGGACAGCCCAGCCAGGCCCAAGTCTCCGACACAGAGGCCAAGGAGGCAGCTGGAGCTCTGCTTGCTGCAGCCTCTGCCCTGGACAGCCCAGCCAGGCCCAAGTCTCCGACACAGAGGCCAAAGGCAGCCCCAGAGACCTCAGCCCTGCTCTGCGCCTTCCATGGGGATCCCTGTGCTTTGCCTTGCAGGAGAAGCGCCAGAGCCCCTCGGCCCATGCAGGGCTATGCTGCTGCTGGGGACACGGCTGCCCCAGGAAGCTGATCCAGCTGCTGAGGCACAACCATGCCATGCTGTGGCAGTGCCTGTGCCACTGCTCCCAGCAGAGGCACAGAGCTAGGAAAGCAGCAGAAGGGGCCATCTGGAAGAGGAGGCCACTCCAAGTCTCCCCTCAGCACTGGCTCTGCAGCTCCAGCGCAGCGCTCTGCATGCAGAGCATGGAGGGGGATGTGTGACCAGTGCCCAGCCTCGTCACTGTGACATTCCCCATCTTAGGCATTAGTGAAACCCCATTCTTAGTCATAGGATTTCCTGCTACCCTTTCCACAAGAAGTTCAAGTTCCAGTTCTGAAAGTTGAAGTTTTTTAGGCATAAGGTTCTCAGCCTGCAGTCTTCTAGTTACCCTCTCGTTGTAGATTTTGAGAGTAGTCAAGTTAATAAATTCACATTTTTTATGTATTGCTGTGTTGTATTCTTATATTCCATCTGAGAGGGGACACAGTGATTGATGGGTTTGCACGGAGAGATCCAGATCCCCCAAAATGGACAAGTGTGAGTGTACCCGCAGAATCTGCAAGAGTATGGAGGGCAGCTGGAAATAAGATGGTGGGCAATATTCACCTGCCTCCACCTCCCAAGGAAGCTTGGATTCAATCCCTGTCTGCACTGTGCAGTGGGGAGATCAAAGGCCTCAAGCCTTTGGATTGAGGCAGCCTCCAGCCCTCAAGCAGGGCCACCCTGAATTGTGCACCATTCCTGCCTCTGGGCCAGGACTGTGCTCCAACTCCCAAGATCCCTGCAAGCTGGACCTCTTGGGTACAATCCTCTGTCAAGAATTCCTTGCCAGAGCCTACAGAGACTTTGGTCCATTCTGTGAGCTTCTGTCACTTCCATGACACAGTTCCTGTCTCAGCTGACTGCCTGTGCTCCTTCTCTCTCTGCTCTCATGCTCTGGCCATGCATCCAATCTTAGCCTTCCGACTGAGATAAGTTCTGTCCCTTTGGAGTTCCATTCCCCTCTGCTAGGTGGGCTATGGCACTGGAGGGAGCCTGGAGATGCCCCTGCTGCTCCAGCAGCCTCAGCACAGAACTGCCTTTGGAATACTGCTCCAACTCCATCTTAAAACTCAAGGCACTGCTGATGGAAAAGCTATTCCTGAATCCTGTACATCAGACACTTAGGACTCCTACCAGCACATAAACTGAATATAACTGGACCCTAAATTATGAGTGAGGACAACGCTCACCAAAAAATTCTCCTTTCTTGCTAAATATTTCCACATTACTACCAACCTGACCCAATAAAAATATCAGACACAGCAGACTTCTGTTTTTTAATAACGTTGCATCTGATCCATCACTCACAGTTTCTGATATTCCTATCAAGAGATTAATAACAGTTCCATGTATACATGTATCAAAGACACAGACATCTACTGAAATGCTGTTTTCATAAAACCAGATTTATTTTTTTGCTAAATCTTAATGTGATAATAAAACTCTCACTTCTGAAGAAGGTTTAGAAACTGATCCACACACAGTAAAACAAAACAAGAGTCTTTCTATTCCTCTCAGTAGTCTTTGGATCAGGCCCTGATTTATTTATCAGCATCTATTTATGAAGATCCTTCAACTTGTTAAATTAAATATAGATCAATAAAAAATGTCCTTGTGATTCTTATTTCCTCCATGTTGAAAAATAAATTATTTTGAGCAATGTAATTCATTGGTGAGTATAACTATTGATTTCAGAAGAATAACGTCTGTTTTTGAACATTTTTCTGCATCTCCTGCCAAGCTCCATGGAGATATTTTATATGAGATATTATTCAAAACCTGTAAGTCTGCTAAATTAAACAGGGGGCTCTGGGGTCTTTGAAAATTAAGTGTGGTGAAATCAGAGACTTTTACCTACACAACTTAGTGAAAATAAGCAGCTACAAAGCACACTGCACTTCATTGTTTTGAGTTCTTCAGCCCATTACTAAATTTAAAGCCAGCATTTGGGTTTATTACTTCTTTCCACAGATTTCACATTTCTCATCTTATTTTCGATGCTGGTCAGAACTGGAACCTCTTTCTGTCCTTTTTTTTAGATGAGGGCTAAGAATAGATTTCCTTCTGGCATGTTATTAGTACTCCCGCTTTGGTCCACAATAGTCTCTGTTTTTCTATGTCATTTTGAATTTAAGTTCTGTTCATTATTTTATGACAGTCATTTTGTTCTGCTTTCACCTTGAAGAAAAAAAGTATTCAAGATAATGATATTTAGGGGAATCATTTGTTCACTGTACTTGTGGGGTTTTAATACACACAGAGACCTATGTGGTTGATTTGTTCAGACCATAGTTCAGCGGGGCAGTCCACTCTTCTTCCTTCTGAAATAAGTTCAGCCAGGCTTTGTCCTGATTTCATAGCCTAATACAGGCACACATTTCCTAGCAAGCATCTCAGTCACCCCATTCCCAACTAGCTGTATATTTTATTCCAATTTTTCTTGGAAGTTTTCTCTGGCTAAACTATTATATTTACTAATAGAGATATTTTACAATGGTTATAAAAGATATCAGCAGAGGGCGTCTTCATTTTGGCCTTTTCAAAGACATGGTATCCTCTGGGCATTTACAATAATTATAGCACAATGCTTCCTTTGCTTTCTTTTTGTGCAAGAAATAGGGGGAAAAAAACCTAAAAACCTTCCCTTCACCTCTCTAGCATATTAGTTCAAGGATCAGACAGCACTAAAATCCCACTTAAGACCTCAGGTCAGGGTGAATTTCACCCCTGAAGAACTACACAGAGGGAACCAGTTTCTTTTGTTCCCATTTTGGAAAAAGTCTTTCTGCTTTGTTGTCTATCTGGATTTTTTCCTCAAATGTCTTTAAAACACAGGTGTCCCCATATTACCTTTGGTTGAGAAGACATGGACTCAGCTATAAAATGATGCAAAAGGAAAACCAAACCAAACTAAACCCAAACCAAACAAATTTAAGATTTATTAACTGAAGGAGAGTATTTGTTGGCACTTGCCATGTGATTCTGTGACAGATGGGCTGCAAGCTTACCTTTCTAGCAGTGTTCTTTGGGGTCATATTTATCATCTCTTTTTTGTCTATCACAATTGTTACAAGCATCTGTGAGTACTAATAGTTCTGGTCCAGGAAATGCTGCTTCTATAGCCCCTGTCTCACCAGATTTCCATTTCACTGTATCCATGTCTGAAAGACAAAAATGAGTGTTTTAATATTGCTCTTTCTGGAAAAAGGAACAAGATAGATTTTTTCCTGCTCAGAATTCACATAGGTGTGGAAATTACAAATTCTGTCACTCACAGAACATTCAACCCCCTCTATTTTGCTGGTTTTGTGATTACTTTTTCCTCTGGATGAATGCAAATCAAAACCATTATACATTTTCGAGGAAGAAGAGGAATCAGGAAGAGCAAGGTTTTGAGTTTGTCTCTAAAAAGCTAATAAATTTTTTTATAGAGAAATTTTACAACATAAGTCATCACCTGTCCTCCAGTAATCTCCAGGGATCTTCATGTTACTCTCTGAATCTTGTCACTGGCATTGAATTGCTCAGTTAAATGAGAGAACTCATTTGAGGTTCAAAATGAGGCTGCTTGACAGCATGACACCCTTTCACTCTTTCCTGAAGAATGATGTCACAAACTTTACAACACAGGAAAGCATTGTTGTCATTCTTCATTTTCTTTTTACTTTAATTTTCTTCTTAATCTGCATTGAACAATTACCTAAATTCCTTCTTATATATCAATAATACAAGAAGTGCTCATAATTAAAAGCTACTACTACTACTACTACCAATACTTGTGTTATATATATCAGATAAAAACCTAAGTACTCATGTTCTAATGACAAGAAAAACACCTACCTGTATAGCATAAGCTTATCCTAAAGTAAAGAGACACGATTCCATTTAGGTGGCTAGAGCCTACTAACCACCAGAAAAGGGGAGGCTAAAACATTAAGGACTGGAACACCAGTTGTTTAAAAAGCAAGCATTTAGACTAATGAAAAATGTTTCCCATTATTAGACTGCCTCATAAATACTTATTGGGCAACATTAACAGCAGCAGTAAAAGAGCTATGTGTAATATAACATGTGCCATATATCATGCATTTGCCTCTGCTTAGATTAAGAATGTGTATGTTATTTATGAGCAGTGAAGTTGTAAGTTTAAAGAGCCATTTTGGGGAACAAAGTTAGATTAGACACACTCAGTGTAGGCCACATTGTTTGTCACTGAGTCTCATAACTTAGAATTACAGGACAGTGTCTCCTGTCACACACAGCCACATTTCAGCACTGTTTAATGCACTCTGTGGCCTCTCATTGTCAAAGGTGGGCAACCTGGTACCAAATTTACATGAGCTTTCAACCAGCTTTCAGACTCACATTTCAAAACACATGGGACTAATTCTGGAGCCAAAATCAACCTTTAAATCAAGTGACAAGAAGAAATGGATCATTTTAAACAAGATCTTTAACCATCACAACAGGAAAAGCCATCGAACAGCCCAGGTCTGTTACTGGAGTGCAGTTTAGGTACATGGTGGCCAATAAAATCTGGAGTAACTTTAGTAGTGATTAAATATGTCCTGGTTAAATATGTGTTTTATTTAGCTTCACTGCCTTTTTTCACCTATCCCTCCCCACACACATACTCACCTCACTGAATTATTAAAATAGTATCTCACAAATACCTGATTGAATCATAGAATCATGGAGTGGTTTGGGTTGAACAGGACCTTATAGAGCCCCTCTTTTCAATCCTCCCTGCTGTGGGCAGCGATACCTTCCATCAGACCTAGTTGCTCAGACTGAGTTGCGCTCAGTCCCTCCCATTTACGTCATTAATGAAGATATTAAAAGCATCCTGGTTTGCACAAGGCTTACAGCAATGAAGACTCACGGGATACATGTATTCAAAATGCTTAGATGCATAATACAGTTGGTATCAAAAAGCAAGCTACTAGAATCCATTTGTTAAGTACTGGAATGCTCCATTAGAGCAAACCCCCAGATACTTAGAACTCCTGCTCCAGAGCTACTTACCACAGACAGAACACGCTACTATAGCAAGTTAATACATTGAAAAAGGACCCATGAACTGAAGTTTTCACTCTGCAAACATCTTCAAACAGAGCATGTGAGAAAAAGACATGTTAAACCTGCTTTATAGAGGCTAGATCAGGTAGTACCACCTCAGAGATAATTTATTCTGAGCTAGAGAGTCAACATAATCAAAAAGTAAAATAGGTAATCTATTCAAGGAATTATAAGCAAAATGTGGTCACATTGTCAAAGGACATCACCAAAATGTGATAAATAGGAATTCTAAATATTTCTATTTTATTTATTCTAAAGTAGGTTGGAGGCGGTTTTTGTGTATGGAATTTAGAAATTTTATTAATGACATGCAGCTAACAGCAATTTCTATATTTTTAGTTTAAACTATTAAGGATCAAAGTAAAAAATACTAAAATCTGCTCTATATATCAGCCTTTTAAAGAGTGTGTGTTAAAAAAGTCAGTAAAAATAGACAGGAAATACTGTTGTAATGGCACTTTCCTTACTGTCTCCTTTTTTCCTCCTGAAAATATAAAGGCTACACTAATTCCACCACCTCTTGCCCATTTCAGCTATAGCAGTTGCTCAACAGCCAACCATCTTCATATGAAAGGTTACAGAAGGATAGTTTAATGGACTATCATCATCCAGAACAAGCAGGGAAGAAAAACTTCAACAAGCAGGTGACTCCAAATAGGAAAATAGGAAAATAATTCTTTAAAATGTCAGGAAGGAAAAGGACAAAAGAAAGAGGAAAACTGTGTGGTTTGAGCATCAGTGCAGTGATTGCCTGTAGAATTTTTCATTTTAAAAAAATTGTGTTGATGTTAGTCTGGATTGAAACATGCCCTCATACATCAGGGTCCAAAGAACATTTTAAGCAGATGCACAAAGTAAAAAGCAGAACATTCATCACACTGAAGGATCATGATAAAATTTCACTCTTTCTAAATTTTGGTCTCTATAAAACAAAGCTTCTTCCATCATTCTGCACTACTGTGTAGAGCTCATTAGGGATATCTTCTTTTCCAAGCCATTCTCTGGCACAGATATGCTGCAGAAACAGCTTTCATGAGTGAAAGCAGGGCTTAATTTTATCCCAAATATAATTTTATCCCTAAAACCTCTTACCAGAAATTAAATAAAGCCACATCCAAGCCATCCCTAGAAGAGCCAGCCGCCAGCCAGTGCCTGCCTTTTGCCCCACAACATATTTTTTTCTCCTGTGTGCTAATTGCAATTGATTACAAATCATCCTTCTCTGAATTATTAATTTTGTAGATATTCAGTAATGAGTTTTACAGTTTATGCACACGCTTCAAGTTATTTAGTGAAGCTGCAGATACTTGTTAACCATACTGGTCTTTTTTTGCACTGATAAAATGTATTAATTATGCATTGTATCAAAAATGTCATCATTTTTTCACAGAATCACAGAATGGGTCAGGTTGGAGGGGACCACAATGAGTCATCTGATCCAATCTCCCTGCTTAAGCAGGGTCATCCTGGAGCACATGGCACAGGATTATGTCCAGACAGTTCTGGGATATCTCCAGTGAGGTGCATTCCACACCCTCTCTGGACAATCTGTTCCAGCACTCAGTCACTTGCATAGGAAAGTTCTTCCTCATGTTCAGGTGGAACTTCCTGCACATCAGTTTCTGCCCCTTGCCTCTTGTCCTATTGCCCAGCACTGCCGAGCAGAGCCTGGTCCACTCCCTTGGCACCTCCCTGCAGATACTGACAGAAATTGGTGAGGTTCCCTCTAGTTCATCTCTTCCCAAGGCTGAACAGCCCCAGCTCCCTCAGCCTTTCCTAAGAGAGATGCTCCAGTCCCTTCATCATCTTCTTTGCTCTCCACTGGACGTGCTTCAGGAGCTCAATGTCTCTCCTGGACTGGGGAGCCCAGACCTGGACACAGCACTCCAGATGTGGCCTCACCAGGACTGAGCAGAGGGGCAGGATCACCTCCCTCTGCCTGCTAACAGTGCTCTTCCTAATGCACTGTTAAGGAAAAGGAGAAGAAATTCAGCTCAACGTTACCATGAGCAGGTGAACAGCAGGTTCAAGGAAACCAAAAGTCAGAAGGATATTAAGAAACATATCTTATACATCTACTGTAACTCTAAGTTATCAGGATACACTGAAGAAGTGACAAACTGCAAAAAATACTCCTCTCTGTTAATTGATATATGCACAGGGCATTCTTGAAATATCAGGAGGAATACATTAAGTAAGTGGGATCCTGCTTTGTGCAAACAAAGCAAAATAGATCATTATTATGTGGTTTTTTTATCCTATGTATTGTTTTCACAGATAAATGTAGTGTTTATTGCAGGGAAACAGCCAAATGGCAAAGTTCTTGGGAAGCAAATCTGCATGCTCTTTACCAATCATTTCAAGAAAATTATAATTATTTTCTTTGGCACCTTGTGGATCATGACTGACTGTATATGAGAGTTGGTGTTCTCAGGATTGGTGCTGTCGTGCCCTGCTCTTACAAAAAACACCCTCTGCCAAGACAAACAATGGCCTAGAATTTGGTGAATTATTTTGAGCACAGATAATGAGGTGCAGTTGACTCCCATCAAGCTCAACTGAGCAAGTGCAACTGGGTTGTTCCAGAGGCAGTTGAGAAGGGCTGGCTGGAAACCAAAGCCCACTTTATTTGCAAAAGAGGGGGAAAGCTTTCTAAAAAAAGAGCCCTGAGAGATGTCGGAATGCCCTTTCCAGCTGGGAGTAAAGCAGAGAAGTCAGCAGCAACTCGCGAGTTTATGAACTGTCATGGTCTTTCAGAAGTCTTCTGGATCCCACTCATCCTTCTGCAAGCTCTCAGAGCCAACCACTCTTGATGCTCACATTTCTCATCGAGTTACCTGAGTGGTCACAGAGGAATTCAGGCACTTGCAGATGATTTGAAAATCAATCTAATTTGATTGCCAGCCATCTTCTTTTTTTCTTTCCTCCTTCCTTCTCTAACCTGAAAACTTCTCCCTTTGCTGTTGATACCAATCTAGCTTTCTTACCCTCTTAGTGAAGACTGAAGCAAAACTGCATTAACTCTTCAACCATCTTGGTGGCATCTATTTTTATCTTTTCCTCCTCTTTGAGCAGTGGACCAGCTCTGTCCTCCTCCTAATGTATTTGCAGAATGCCTTCTTGTTACCAATAGCATACATTCTTTCTATATTTTATCATCCTTTATTATTTCTGATTGCATTTTTATGTGTTCATATGATTTTCTGTCAGACTCTTTCTGCTTCCTACTTCCATACTAGTACTTTGACTGCCACCTCATTTCTGCTCTGTGGATAAAGGACTTTGGTGTCCCATTTGCCAATTCAGATAACTTCATAAGAAAATTAGATCTGATATTCTGCAAGAAGAAGAGATTCCTTGCTCTTCATTACAACACCTTCTTCATTCCCACAATTTACAATATTAGTGCAAGGCCTTTGCTGCACCTTGATGTTTGCCTTTTATTGTAGATATCTAACATGTACAAAAGCATTTCTAATATGGTCCACAATTCAAAGAGGAAAAGTGTGGACTCAGCAATCACTAAGTATGTTACATGGACTGGAAATAAAAGCAACTGATCTTTAACTTTGAGGGCTGTGCTCAGTTCCTTGGAGGAATATGAAATGTATCTTTGCACTGATGGTATTTTGTTTGCAGTGTGTCGTTTTGAATCAGCAGTAACACATAATCCGTCTGTCCTCCTCCATTTAAAATCCATATTCATTTAGCAAATGTTTTTGCAAACAAGTGAATGATGAACAAGCAAAAATGATGGAAAATTTTGAATAAGAAAACAGCAATAATACATTGTTCATGTGACTATATGTATTTATAAAAATCTGATTCTAATTCATAATTTTGGAAAAAGTTTTTTTCAGGGCAGCTCCCTTTGTTTGGTCTGAGTCTGGAGAGATCTTTGCCAAGTATGACAAAACAGGATTCTGAAATCTTCTAAGTTACTAGATCACAATATAGTTTAAGATGCTTTCTTTTCACCCAGGTAAAAAATTATGTCTGGGATTTTTTAAACCTCAGACTTGGCAGGTAACTGTTTTAAATAAAAAACTAATTCATATTTAAAATCTATTATTTGCACAATGTTGCCATTGACATTGATACCCTAGCAGAAAGAACAAGGTCAAAATGGCTGCCAAATATTACATCAAAGTCATGCACTTTTTGACTTTTAAAAAAGCTTCTTCATGTAAGTGACAAGAATATTTCTTCTGCTCTTCAATTGCACAGACAATTGTTATGCACTGGAATTAACACAGTAACTTAAGTATGGAACTAAAAAAAAATATATATATTTGTACATGTGAGATTGTTTACATCACTCAGAGGTCTTGCTTTTTTTTCTGGGTCAATATATTTGCCTGGGATATCCATCTGGAAACAAAAAAGTACAGTTTACCTTAAGATGCAAAATACAAGCACATACATCATTTTGCTGTATTCTTCTCTAAATAATTGTTTCCATATTTTTGGCTTCTTTTAGAAGTTTTGTCAAAATGTTTTGATTATTAGCTGATGAAAATGAGGAGACTCTCTTTCCGTTACGCTGCCATGCACATCTCACCTAATTCAAATTATTTCCTTTCATATCATGACTCACAAGTGCTGTTTAGCCACTTCATTCAAGAAATATATGTTGTTTCCTTCCTTTATTCTCTAGGTTCTCAGGGTTATAAAGAGCCTCAGAACTTCCAGACAAGGTGCTCAGATGTGCATCCAGAATCCTGCAGGCAGAGAAGCATGAAATTGTCTCAAGAGTCGGAAACGTAAAGCAGCCGATACCCCTCAAGCCTCAAATATTTTCAAATCTATAGCTAAGTGTCTGTTCTTTTCAGGGAAGTGGTAGATCACTTCCCTTCCCACATGTCTGTCCTTTCCTGTTTTGCTTTGGGTTTTGTCTAGGCAACTGGATCAAAGCTGTCACAAAGTTTTGTGGTTTAATTATTATAATTTATGGGGCTTCTGACAAGACAATTGAGCACAACAATCTTGCACAGTACCGTCTTGCACTATTGAATTGCACACTTTCAGTTCCTCCTGACCTCAAATAATTCACATTTGTTGGATTGATCTGTTAGAAAGCAAAGAGTGGACACCAGCTATGTAAGACTTGACTTCAAGAGCTGGATTACCTGAAGAAATTATTTGAGAGGTGATGAGATGCAGAAAGTTACAGAGTTTTTTTTCCATTTGGCACATTCATGTCCCAGTAAATGATTCTGAAAACATTTGGTGTATTTGGATAGATCAGGCACAAAATTTTAAGATGAGAGTGTTTGCCCAGACAAGTTGTGCAACTACGTACTCCTAAACTTCTAATTTTTTCAGGAAACCCTGCTGAATGATTCAGAATGTGAATTAAAATCCAAATGGTAAAGATTTAGAAGTATTTTAATCACTGCTTGTAGTGAACTGTTAATTATCCAAATTTTAGAAAACTTTTCAATGCTTGACACCAGCATATATACACATAACAAAGCATTTGATCCAGTTTTTCTCAGGTTCAAGTGTGAGCTGCATATACAGTGGCTTAGGTATAAAAATATCCTTAGCTGACAACAGACATTTGTTGTGCCAGTGGAAAGCAATGAAGTTAGGACTGCAATTTCACTGGAGCACAGACAGAACCTGGCTCACAGGTACAACCTGATACTCAGCTTGGGAGATCAAACTTGAGAAGGACTGAGTTGAGGAGACTGTCTTGTTAACTAGCCCTCAAAAGTTGGAGGGAATCCCTGATTTAGACTGGTTCGACTGATAGTTGTCCAACAGGAACTTCTTCAGTGATTTCCTCCAATGTATAGACTTCTGTGGATTCTTCTACAGCTGAGAAACAAATCCACATGTCAGCTTGGGCAGATGAACTCAGAATCACCACCTCTAACTATTTTGGTCTCCTTCTTTAGTGGTTTGGTAATCCACAAAACACCATAATAGCTCATACAAATCATTTCAGGAGACACATGGTTTAAGGAGAGATCTACAGCCAAATCGAGGAGATGTTATTTTCATTTCATTATTCATTTTTCCTTCTCACATGTCAGCTAGAGTGGTTCAGATTCTGCCTTCCATTGACGTCAATTGGAGTTACACACATAATACTCAAGAACAGAATTTATGATCCAGTAATATTACCTTTGATTTTAAAAGGCTTTATACACTACAGTCAGGCCATGGTATGAACCAAGGAACGCATGTTTAGCCTGGTACCTAAGGTATTACATTCCATTTTCTTTATGAATTCTTCCAACTTTATTCCTGTATCTAAGCATGAAAAAGACTACCAAATTTCCATCATTCTTCAAATTTATCATCCAAAATTTTCTGCACTTAGGAGACGCCAAAGTTGCACTTAAAACAGAAATTCCAAACTATGAGCCATGAACACAAAAGATATAGCTCTGATTTCTCTGATCCATGCCAGTCCATGATCTAGTCCCTTGGGGATTTCAGAATGTACCAAAAGAGCATCCATAGCTGACTGCCATTAAATAAAGTATAATATAGCCTCCCAATCTAATAATGACAATGCCATTTGCTTTCATCTAGTATTCAAAGCAGTAAGAGGCGCCAGGCTTTGCCCACTATTTTTGCTTTTAGAAGATCTTCTC
Organism: Pyrgilauda ruficollis; assembly: GCF_017590135.1. Taxonomy (NCBI): domain Eukaryota; kingdom Metazoa; phylum Chordata; class Aves; order Passeriformes; family Passeridae; genus Pyrgilauda; species Pyrgilauda ruficollis. The sequence continues at coordinate 2,678,860 of NW_024527488.1, forward strand.
TAATCTTCAGATTTGGCAACACTAAACCCCAGCAGTTCTTAGGCTTTTGACAAGAGAGAGAAGCAGACCAGTCATATTTTTCTGACCAAACATACAAGACAGAGCTGTTATATGAAAACTATAACATAGGATTTTCTCTCCTGTACTGTTTTACCTGCAAAAAGTCATTCACAGGGCTGTCCCACTGACTGACAAATGAGATCCATGCACTCCTACTGATACTATGAGCAATTTACCAGCAGCAGAATAGTACAACTGGAGTCTATTTAGTTGCTGATGATTTCTTAGCAGCTTCTTAAATTTCTTACCTGGAAAACAGGATATTTTTATCACCAAAATAACCCATTTACCAGACAATATGGCTACAGGAGCTCCTTCAAATACTTTGGTTGGAACAAAAATGGTAAGCACAGTTATTTCTGATTGATCTAGCCACAAAAGAGAATGATTTAAGGAGTCTTGAAAGAGTAAAGGAAACATCTAAAAAGGAAGTCCAGAGAGGCTTTTTACTTTCATCTTAAATTTTGGTAGCTTTTCCTCTCCCCAGTGCAGCCCTTAGATCAGTTGAATCCCTTTGTATTTCCACAGGCTTCAGTGGTCTGACAGGAGGAATGAGTTTTGCCTTTTCATCTCTATGTAAATGTTTATGTCTAAATAGATACACTGGCCCAAATTCTGGGCAGTGTTCCAGTGATTTCCTTCTGTAGAAATGAGATGGATGTCCTCAGAGGAAAATTAATTCCTTCATTGGGGTGGAAGCCCAGATGACAGAAGCTTAGCAGAATGGTTGTAGTCTTCCCTCAGATTCCTCTGGGAATGGTGAGAGAAGACTTTGATGAGGGGAAGACTTTTATGAGGGTATGATGAGTTCTGTTTGATTCCACTGTCTGTTCAATTGTCCCTAAGACCACTGTAATGGTCACTCTCCTAAAAAGTAAGTTCCCAAACAGTCATGCAGATGTTTGGAAAGGTGGATAGCACATAAAAAAAAAATTGACTGATGCCAAGTAAGAAGTAATATTGATTAAATGGCTTGGAAAATGGAGGGGTTTTATCTGTTTCCACATTTTATCCCTCTTTTTTGACACCTAAATTCTTGTCCGTATCAGTGGGTTGTCAAGCACTGGAACAGGCTTTCCAAGGAAATGGTTGAGTCGCCACCCCTGGAGATAGTTAAAACTGGAACTGGCAAGACAAAAACATGTGAAGAAGGACTGCAAATCTATCTCATGTGCAACTGAAGAGTTACTACCACCAGTCTCTGGAAACAGGCTGCTACAAACCATAACCTATAGAGCAGGGTTAGTCCACTTGCCACTCTCTCTTCCCTCCCAGCACATGTGCTGCTTGAAGAGATCAGGGATCACAAGCATTTCTCATAAAGGGCAAAGTCCTGGGAATTCACAGAAGGAGGAAAGGCTGTCTAGGGTGTCATTGGCCATTTTAGGAAAACAGTGCATTCTCAAAATGACAAATTTCAAAATCCTCCAAATACATAGCAGTTCAGTAAGACTGAAGAGAGGCCTTCTTGTGGAATCCTTTAAAATCATCAAATCCCCCACTTCAGCACAGCCAAAGCATCAGGTGTGGGACTTTCAGCCCCAGAGCATCCCACCAAATACAGAAATTTGAAGCAACAGACCATTATACACTAAGACCTCAAAGAACTCCTTTCTAACTCGTCCATGTTTTAGCAGGAAACCTGGAAATTATCTGTGAGCTCAGAGGTTAACTGTCAGACTTGCAGCCACTATTCACAACAGCTTCTGTATTGTTTACATATTAAAAATGTTTTTAAGAAAAATAATGTGTTTCATATTTTCTCGTTATTGTGTTTTATAGCTTTTCCTTTTGTTTGTGTCTAGAACTGCCTTCATTTCAGGGGAGGTAACTAAACCGTGCAATTTAACCTCCACAAAGAAATCATTGACCTGGGTTGATTTTGAAGGAAAGGAAAGAGGGAGGTTGTGCTCCATCCAGAGGCTCTAAGCCAAATAGATCTGAAATGGAGAAGTGCCCAGATTTCTTACAGCATGCATTCACTAAACCATAGTCACTCATTGTGTACTGCAATTCCCTGCAATTTATCAGATGCCTGGAAAACGGTGGTGTCAGGTTTTGAAGCCCTGTAACCCCCATATTGACAGTCCTGGGCTGCAGAACAGGGGGTCAGTGTTCCCATGTCTGCACAGGTCAGATGAGCTGCCCTTGGTCCAGCTCCTGACCATCTTATTTACAGACACTTTTGATATGGTTGCATCAGAAACACAAACTAAGCTCACAGACATACTTGGAGTCATTCCAAAGGCCCATCATAGGTTGCTCTGCATAAAATAAATTTTAAACTGATTAAAGAAACAGCTCTGTCATGGATCTGTTTGACTGATTAAGGTGCAAAAGTGCCCTATCAGTTGACTTTCTTACTATTCCTGTATATGAGAATTTCACCAAGCATGCCATGTGTCTTTTCTATTTCTGATATTTCCTGCACTTCTGAACAGGACCTTCTGTCACTAAGCCAGCAACTAATTAAGATTCTCTATGGCTTGTTGCAAAATATTTGGAGGAGGAGGATCATATATTCATATATTCACATTGCATTATCCCACAACCATATGGCAGATGTCCATATGATAAGCAGGCACCAGGCAAAACATATACTCTGCATGGATTAATTCAAAATCAGTTCTTGATTTGAAATCTCAAATAATGTTGCCACCAGACCAGAGAAGGTCTGTGATAACTTGTGTACCTGGAGTTCAACATCCACAGTCTTTGATGCACTCTAGAATCTTCTTCTCTAAAAAAATCCCTTAGAGGAACTTTTCCTACTCTGTAAAATCAATAATTTTCTTGATGGACAGAACACTGCTATCTCTTTTACAAGGTCATTTTGGGAATTAATTAATCTGCAAAGTATTTTGATTGCGTGAATTAATGATACATAATAGCAATTTAACTACCAATCTTAACATTCTGGTTTTAGCTATTAATCAGATGAAGTAATGCTACCCAAGGGTTCAGTAACAGCACATTAATAAAGTCTGGTGGTATATTACAAGCAATTTTTACCCAGTTGAGTATTTAAGGATAAAATCTGAAAACAGGAATGCTACAGTCTTTCTTCTAAATTTCCTGGCTTTGTTTCACAAATATTTTCCACTTTGGCATTGTCTCTAACTTTTAATTTATATTTCATCAATATTAGAAGTAAACAATTAAATGATGTGCACATTGGCTATTCTTTGTTGCGGTGATGAATAAATGAATAAGAGGCAGGAAGATCATTTATCTTGGCATTCCAAACCATGTTTGACAGCTGATCTCATAGTAGGAAGATAAAGTGCCATAGAAAAAAACAGGGATACAGAAGAAACCTTTACCAAGAAAGGAAACTTGATATAAAGGGAGAGAGGAGAAAAAACACCCAAGAGAACATAGATATTTTGCCATTGTCTGTTTTGTAAAGCATTTCAGAGTTTTAATTTCACATTTTATTTCCCTTTTGGAAACAAGCACACAAAGTTCTAAAAAAAATTTACGCCCCTACCTGTAAAACCTATAATGATTTTCCTCTGAGAGCTAGAATTTGACATTCAAAAAATTAGGTAGATTTAACTTTATAATGTCTTGGTACTCTTTGCATGGTGCCTCATTCTCTCTCTTCTTCTATTTCCTTACCAGTCTTCAAGTTGTCCAGTAGCTAAAAATCCCCAAATCTCAAATTCCCTGTAGTTTTTGAGGGACAAAAGCATTGGAGTGCTCAGATTTTAGTTATTAAATACTGTACAAATAAACCTGTGAAAAAAACTGTGAAAAAGTGTGAAACTTTCCATCAAAATTTAGTGTTTTGCACATAGCCCTTGCTTCTGGAACTGAGAGTTTGCATCAAAATCTTTCAGGATTTTTAAACTAGGTTTTCAGACCTTGAAAAATTTGGTAATAAAAAAGACTTAGAACTTCAGAAATCAGAAAGCCTTCAACATACAAAATTACTGTTGTTTCTACTTAGCAAATGAAATTACTCTGGAACTCTACTAATTTAATTTTTTTTTAAGTGTTAAAGAAAGGATAAATTACATAATAACCAGTGTCAGCTCTACAGCTGCAAGAGCACAATAGCGAAGGGGAGAAATGCACACATGGAGAAGAATGTTAAAAAAAAACCTTAAACCACTAAGAAAACAGTTACGTGAAAAAAAAAAATCAGACCCAAACTATGATTTTGAAAAGCTGTTCATGTTTTTAGGAGTTCTAGTGTCCCTATTTTTTTTCCCATGGTTTGGATTCCCCAGACAGCTCAGATCTCTCATCACACACTGCAGTCTGGGACGCTCAAAATGAATTTATGTTGAGCAACGCAGATTTCCAATGATGTTACAGTTGTACAATAGTTATACAATTTCTGTCCTGCTAATAACAAAACCTATATGAAGCAATAGTTGGAGAGGATGCATAATGTCAGGGGAGCTGAGAAACAGTTACTTAAACACAACTGTTTGTGATACAGATAGCCATGGAAATGGGAGATGATCATAGTCCACTCCTTTTGAGCGCCCAAACTCCTCTTTCTGTAAGGTCTCTTCTTCAGGGCTCCTTATTTCCTGGCTCTCGAGCCTCTTTCCTTGTTCTTGTAACTGCTGCATAGAGAGATTCCACATGATATTACATTTCCATAAGGCACTGTGCTGTCATTTTTGCCCTGCACTGACTTCCCAACAACACAATTCCAGCCATATCCCACTATGCCCTGAGGTTTTCAATAGGAAAAGGAATTATTGTAGCAGATTCAGGTAAGCAACAGAGTGATTTAGAACTATAAACTTATCTAATTTCAAACTTGAAGCAACCTGAAGGAATGTATACCAGGAACTGACAGAGACAAGACTGTCAGGAAGATGCAAAATTGGGCAATATTGTGGCCTCTATCAAGCAGAATTTTTCAGCAAAGTCTGGGAAGAAGAGAAGAAGGAAATAATGATCAGGACATTTTTAAAGTACTTGTTTGAGAAAATCAGCAGTTTGCAGGATAATGGGAAGTGTTAAACTCACCAGTTCAGTGAGTTCTTAAGCTCCACTGTGACAACACAAACAGAGAAGTTTGGGAATTAGAAATCTCAGAACGTCTAAAGAAGTTTCACTAAGCAGAGTTTTGGGAATGGGAACCTTTCACAGGAGCTGAGGGATGAGAGGGAATTTTAGGGCATTCCTTCAGGAGTAAGAGCCACTAACCAGGCTGTGATGGCAGCGAGACAGTTTGGTCTGTGTCCCACCCAGACTAGCATGAACAGCTGATGGTCTGTGCTAAGCCAGCTTAATTTTCCACTAGCACCTCTCTTTTTCAGCAGCAGGTTTAAAAATTATGAAAATGTAACATTTTGTGAAGTCATTTAATAAAAATCCTAATTTGTTAAACAGTGGCCCATTTAAAGTGTCAAAACTTGCTTTAAAGAAAAATAAGTATGAGCAGGGGTGAGAACCATGGGAGCCTTCCACTTGCTTAAGTGAATAAAATTGAAAAAAAAAAAAGTAGTTCCAACAATTAAAAAGAGGTCTTATTTTTCTTAAAAGTGATTAATGCTCAGAGAATAACTCAGAGGCCTGAAAAGAAACTGTTCATGGACTTGGCTACTGAAAAAATTACTTTTTATAACTGACCCTCAGAACTTAAGCAGCTGGGAAATCAGCTACTTTTATATATTTTATTTCAAATACCATGGAACTTTCTTTTAAAAAACATATCTTTTACTTCCAAAACTAAAAAATGGTTTTGTTGTTTGAGGGGGAAATATAAATGCAACTATATAGAGGTTATTTTAATCTTCTTTCATAAGAAAAGTTCAAAGGCCACATAATATCCATAAGCTGATGTCCACCATTAAAGACAAGGTGGGAAGCATCCCAGGAAGTGTCCACTAGATTAAGATTCATATACAACATCAGGCATCAGTTTGTAGCAGTATAACAAACAAAAAGTGAGAATGAAACTTGAACTATTCTTAAAGATAAATAATTTTCAGAGATTTTTATAAGTCTGAGACATCATTTTTCTATTAAGATTCAACTTAGAAAATAATAATGGTGTTCTAAATCAAATCTTAAGATTTTTAGATCCTGGTTCTGTTTTGCTCTCATAAGATGAGAAGTCTTTTAAAAGCAATTCCTTTGCTAATGCCAGAACCAGACAAGTACTGGCTTGAGAAAACCTCCACTGTTTTTCTAATACAGGCTTCCATTTAGCAAGACATACATGTTTTTTAATTAAATTTCCTATGAAAAACAGTGGTTTAAATTGAGGGAAATTGTGCCTCACAAAAACTCAGCAATATTATTGAAACCAAGGGCTTATTTGAGAAGACAGGATTTTTCACAAAAATCCTAAACACACTCATTTCTCTATTTCTGAAGGTAAACAAACTCTTCACTAATTCCTCCTCAGGTTTACCCATTTGGATTTTTCTGGGTGAAGAACAAACAGTGCTTGGTAGCACCAGGGCACCCTGGAGAGGTGGCAGGGCTGGTCTGCTTGTCCATATTCCCAATCCCCCATGCCTCCCCCAGCCACTCAAAGAGAGCCCAGGCTTATTGTACCTCCTTCCCATCCTGGGAAACCAGACAGGAGGTGAGGAGAAGGGGATGCAGTTCTCTATTTCATTCTAATCTGGAGAGAGGATTTGAGTACCTGCAGCCAGGAGCTGTGGAGTTCTCACCTCCAAGCTGGTCAAAGTTCAGGAAAAGCCAAACAGAAGAGCAGCAGAGAAAAGCAGAGTGGTTCTTTGCTCCTCAGAGAGAACCACTGCATTTTACACCACAAACAGTCTGTGCACTTTGGTAATGTCCTGCCATGAGCACCACGACAAGCACAGGCACCAAATCTCTAAGCATAGGCTATGGAATTCCAGCTGTCCACAACTGTTCAAAGCAAATGTGTCCAGTGATGTCTCTGTCAGGAGAAAACAGCATCTACCTCCACCTGAAAACAATTGATGTGTCTAACTCCTCACATTTCCTCCAGACAGCTCCCCAAGTAGCTCACACACCCACACCACAGCGCAACATTTACCTTCTTCTCACTCACAGGAGCACAACCTCACTCATTCACATACGAACAACAGTTCTATTCACTTTACTCCTTTTTAGTCAATAAATGCCTTTTTTTTTTCTAATCACCATGTTCCAAATGCATTGATGCCATGTCTTGAAAACAACAGTTCTATTCTCTTTAGTCCTTTTTAGTCAATAAATGCCTTTTTGTTTTTCTAATCACCATGTTCCAAATGCATTGATGCCATGTCTTGAATAGGCAGTGTTGTTACCAATTATGAACAATCAATTTCCAAGTTTCCTGCAGCAAAATTGGTACCTTAAATCAGCACAGTACCTCTATAATGTCTTAAACCATTTTGCTCATTTTGTTACCTCTCAGCTCTGTACCCAATGTCTTTTATTTATTATGGAAATATGTCATACAGAAATACAGTAAATCTGAAGACCTACAAAGCATTTTAAACCATCATAAATTGGACCTGACACGGAAGGCCACCTTGTCACCTCCTGCACCACTCCATCCCTCAGGCCACCACAAGCCTTTGGGTTGCAGCAAAATTATTTCGATTAATCCCATTGTCTACCTGTGATTCAGGTTAAACATGCACAGCTTTTTGCTGGGTTAGGCTTAAACCAGATCATAATTACACAAGATCAAAGTTGGAGTAAAACTGCTGTGGTAAAGTGTAAGTCATCTGTTGACATGAAATCCAGATGTCCTTTGGTCTCTCAGCCATCACCATCTAAAAAGCAGCACAGATATCTTGGCAAGAGAGTGGATAGGTCTTGCAACCCTAACTACTTTCTCAGATTACCAGATCTAGTAGAGTTCCAAGTTAATTAGACTAATATTCTTCTAAATACAGGCATTTTCCTCCCCATTTTTGGGGATATTAGTTTTTAATGTAGGCCTCTGCTGCATAAGGTAAATATATGTAGAGGGTTCAAAAGACAAGCACTAAGTTCTGAACACTGTTAGAAGTTTTTATGCAAAATGAGGGGAAGATCTGTTTGTTTTCCAATTTGCTTTCTTTAATTTACATTGACTTCTTTAAGTTGTGATATCAACTTCAGAATCCACGTTTGGATGTGTAAGGTGGGGAAATCAGGCTTACTACAGCAAGAAAATGCTTCTTGTTCCATTAGCCTCAACCCAGGAAAGCCAATACAGAGCAGCGAGGCCAAAACTGCCAACTCATTTCCCAGAACAGTTAATGGTAAATCATCAGATATGGGAATGGTGAGGGTGGAAAGAGAATAGAATTGAATTGTTTACTCCCTTGTGGCTTTAATTGAATAACACACACACACACTAAAAAAAAAAAAAAAAATCTAGTTATAGCAATTTAAGAAAAAATTCTTGGCTTATGTCTGCAGCAGCCCTAGGTTTTGGACAGAAGCAATGTTATAATGTATAATTATATAACTTGCTTGAACAGTTGCTTTCCATATGGGAAGCAACAGATTTGCCCAGCTGCATTTTGGCAAAGCCTAAATCTACCATTATTCAGGGTATAACAATTTTGCTGAAATTTGGAAGTCTTACAAAGATATCTACACATTTCACTGATGGTCTTTGACAATACATCTCTTCCTAAGAATAATACATGGCTTCAACCCCTTTACCAGAGGTCCTCAGCCATATTTATCTCCCAGGATTGTCAGCATAATTGTGTTCTGACTACAGATGACTGAGTCAGCACTCCTTTCCTCCCATGATGAAAGAAAGGATGGAGCTTCAGGATGCATGGAAAAGGTAGCTTTGAAAGTTTCATTTAGACATTTGGATTTTGGGTAATCCGCTAAATACACAGATTTGGTTCAGCTGTTTTGTGATCTTCATCTCAGGTTATTTTGTGTCTCCCATATCAGTCAGGAGCTGAAGCAGGGAAAAGTCTTCAATAGCCTCAAAGCAGCAGCCAGATTCGCTGCTTATTTCAGTAGCTTAGTTATGACCCCGAGGTTGATTATACTTCTTGAAATTCTGCAAAATAGCAGACTTTCAATATCTATGAACCTGAACTAACAGTGGCCAGGACTATTTTTTTGTCAAGAGTCCTTCTCCAATAGTTAGAACACTAATTGATCTCACCAGCTTCTCAGCCACCCATTCTAATGTCAAGAACTGAGAGATTTTCAAAATAACACAAAGGAAAGTAATAGGCGCAGATGTTTGGCATGTATAAGCAGGATATAAGTTGTTGAGTGTGAAACTCAGCAGAGAAGCCACAAAAACTGTCACAGTTTCACAAGACTGATGCCAAAGTGACCTAGTTACCAGAACATCTGAGTTCTCAAGTGTGAGTCAAATACATATCAACTGGAACTTCCCTCACAGCCAGCCTTTCAAATACTCGGCAGGACATTACTCCTCCAAAAAAGTATTTTACAGGCTTATTTCACCTAGTGTTGGAAGAAAAAAGCAAAGGTGTCCAACTTCAAAAAAGAGAATGCAGTGTGAATTAAGAGAGCACCAAGAAGTGGTTCCACAAGTGCCACTGCAGTCTCCTGGGGAGCACAGCAGCCGCATAGCCTGTAACATTTTCAGTATCCCAAAGGGAAATTACCTCAGATTTCCTGTGTTCTCATTTGTCTGACACGTGTTTTTGTTACATTTTATATCTTTAAGTATTTTATATTCCATGAAATCACTCCAAAAAGCAATTTACCACATTATATTACTTTCTGCTATCTTTATGTATCATCAACATTTTGAGAACTAAAACTACTGTGGTTTGGAGAATCCATGGAAGGCATCTGGTACAATTAGCAGAGCTAAAAAAGAGAGTGCTTTTTTTGCCAGATGGTCCTCTGCATTTTGCACGAAACAGTTGTTGAATAATAGACAGGAACAGGCCTGGGACATGGAAAAGAACTGAGGCATGTGGGTGAGAAGTTTGAATCCTCACAGGCAGACAAAGGAATTGCAGAAGTCTCCATGTATCCTGGCCAGGTGCCACAAACCAGAAATGTACCATCTCATCCCCAAAGGCAGCAGTCCTGAGTGAAGGTCTCAAGTGGGTGGGAAACCTCCTTGAACCACATGACAATTCAAAGGCAGCATTCACCCTGTCTTTATCTGTCCCCCATGTCAGTGGGGCTCAGCAGAGGAACTGTTTTGGATCCAATTCAGTGCTTTGGACACCAGTTTGGATACCAGCTACTAGCTTGGCTCTGATCTTTAATTTGCAGCTGAGTTTTGAATCCAAACCTTGACCATGACTCCTGGCTGCCAGTGAATAATAGGGAGGAGAGGAAATTTGAGATGGAGGCACGATTTCTCCCAAATGGTAAATACAGTGAATCGTCCTGTGAAATAACAACCTTCCCCACAGTGTATAAAGAGAAGCAGCTCAGGACAGACACTCTTCTATGAGGAAGAAACAGAAAGTGAGGAAATGCACCACAATTCATGCCTTAAGGAGCACCATTAAAGCAACTAAACAGCTGAACACATTGTCTTACTGAGACACAAAATACTTCCTCTACAGGAGTCCTGCTGTACAGTCATTTTCTGAAGTGCAGAATTTTGCTGACTTTACATTCCAGCAAGTGATCTGGAGTAGCTTACAAATGTTGCCATATTTATGCAGAGGGAATAACTTCAAACTGCCAGCCCTCCACAGGCCATGAAAACAAACCTTCCCCTCAACCCCACAGTTCCTACTCAGTGTTTTGTGAACTTGAGGAACTGAAAATCTATTTTAACCAGTTCCTCAACAACTGCTATTCTAACTTTCTGCTACTGTTAAAAATTGGGATCCTCTGTGTTTTCAAACCAACTTAAAGAAAACTTTCTGTACTTTTGTCGTGTCCATTTGATATATATGAAGACAGAGAGACACACACTCCTAATCAGAAGCTTTGAAAGAAAATGAAGAAAGATGATAGAATATACAAACCATACTCTGGCCAGGGATGGGTTAATGCAGTGCTCTGGGCTCTGCCCCCCTGTGCTAGTAATAGGAATCAGGCTTGTAGGGAAGGATTTCTTGGTTACTGGCCAGGAAGAGAGCCTATAATCTGCAAAAGATGGGGTCTGGGGCTGAGTCAGGAACTGCCTGAGAGCCTTCTGCCTGTCAGAGCCTCGCTAAGAGCAGCGAAGTCTGCGTGCAACACCCAGGGGTTCTCACCGAGCCCATCCTTCTTTGTCATTGAGGCAGTGCTGTGCTGAAAGCCAGGAACAGCCAAACAAAATCTGCAATGCCCTACAGCTCTGCTGTAGGGGTTGAGCTCTGTTTTGGGGTTAAGACTGCGAGGATTGTTATTCCAATTGCTCCTGAAGTGACAGTGGTCAAAGGCACACGAAGTGGGGGCATTTTTGTATCGTTTGGTTAACTCTAAACAACTGGCTGCCTTCACTGAAATGACCAAGTGACGCTGGAACAACAAAACAGTGAAACATAGTCAGAAGTTTTGTTACTGGGGAGTCTGGTAAGGTGTAACTCACAGAAGGAAAGCACTTGGAGCAGAATCTCTTCACTGGGGTCCATACCAAGTCTAAAAACAGATGAAAGAATCTGACTGAGTGAGAAAGGCTACAAAAGTCTATCACTGTAACCTGTCCGCTAGGAGAAACTGTGATCAGTGTTCAGCAGCTCACTAGCTGAGCCAAAAATCACTCCTATTGACACAGAGGTAGAAAACCCCCAGCATTAGCATTTTGTGTGTTTATTTCAGATGTCTCAACTAATACAGTATTTCTGTTAAAATCTTAATGGCCACATATACACAGAGGCAAATACTGAACACCATTCTCTGTCAAGTCAGGATGCTTTAAGTGAGATAATCATGTGTGCTTAATAGTAGATGTCTTTAAACAAACAAACAAACAAAAAACAAAAAAAAAACAAAAAAAAAAGAAGAAAAAATTATCAAAAACAACCTCAGACTGTTGTTTCCATGTATTTTACCCAGTAGAATTATCAGACTGAGTCAAGAAAAATACATAAACTGGAAAATTCATTCATTTGTTTTCAAATCCAAAAAGTAACTGTCAGGAAACATCCATGGTACATCTTCCTGTTTTACACATTTTACAAATGCATTCCAAAACTTGTGCTATCATCTTTGTGCATAATTACTACCAAGATTGTTTATAAGCTAGAAAATATATATCTGTTTGTAATTTCTTCTATAAGAAATAAATCAGCATTATTCTTCTGAAGGTTTTATTCTCTTTTGCAGTCCTCAGTGGTAAAAGTTTAGTAAGGAGCACTCAAAGAGCCAGAGTGCCCTCTCGTGGTCCTTTATCATCCCTGTGGCTTCATTTTAGGAACAAAACAAAACAAAAATTATTAAAAGAAAGGCTGGGTTGTGACTATTCCGCACAGAAATCTTACAGCCCTCAAGCCAACATTCCTAAATGTTCTCTTAACAAAGATAATTGTAAGAGCTAGACAATTAAGTATGCAGATCTTGACTGCCAGATGTCAGCCATGTAAAATAAAGTCCAGAAAATAAAGCCCATGCTTTATCTCCACCAATTCCAGACATCACAACAAAGTGAAATGCAAACCACAGCTTAGATAAAGTTCTCGGTGGCTAACTTGGTTTGATAATATAAAGACCACATTGGCATGACACAGAAGCAAGGAGAAGTAAGGAAAATGAAGAGGGACTTCCAAAATTAATTCTGCTGTAGCCAAGACAGAGGACTAATTCCTTCCAGGAGCTCCTGCTCCTGGACTGGTACCTGCTGGGGGCCAGGTTTGAGGCTGTGTTGTGCACAGACCTTCAGTCACATATTTTGAGCCCCTATCACTGTCATCTCAGCTGCCCCACAGCTAATACAGACTGGGATGAGTCTGTTTCCAGGGTATTTTTGCCCTGTGTTGCAAGGAGAAGGAAAGGATTTAGTCCTTCAATTTGTCCATCCCTCAGCTGTCTCATGGTTCTTCACAGGCTAACTCCACTTTTCACTCAGCTTCCCTACAGCAGCAAATGGAAAATTCAAAACTAAAAATGAGAGACTATTCCCCAGTTCAGAGCAAGAGCATCCTGCAAGCAATCAAAAGCAGATGGGTATTTTAATGCCTGGCTCCAGCAAGCTGCCAATCATGGCTGGACCAACATCTGCATTGGAAGTGGTGCCACTGTGGGCAGAACAGTAAAATACTTTGATAAAGGATACTAGCTGAGCTGCAGAACACGTGCTGCTAGGTCACCACTGGCACACTGCTGGTACAAAAAGAAAATTTAAATTTGCAGAACTAATTCAAGGATAAACAGATATTACCAACATCAAAGGCAACTAATTCAATGTCTGTTCCCAAGAAAAGCCCAGGAGAAATGCTCACTAAGAATACTTCAGATTGCTTTCCATGGATCTCAAACTTTTCATACTAGAGGTCCAATAAACACTCCATTTCATTTTTCCAATGTGTCCAAAAGTTCCAAAACTAACACTCATTCTTCAGTGAGACTAAGAAACTAGTTGTAAAGCAAAGCAGAACTGGAATTAAGAATACATATTTTCTAAATATCAGGTCTTTCAGTTCCAATACAGTTTTACCCTTGGACTATAAAACAATGATTTAATATAGTACTGCCAAAGTTGCCCAAAGAGAGCAAAAATACCCTCTCTGGGCAATCTGTGTGCAAATGGAACAGCTTATTAATGCTTACTTAATTGAGAACAAGTAAACAAGGGTCTTAGCCACATTGAACCAATTTCTTGAGGCAAACTTCATGGTCTGAGTTTCCAGAAACGCACTGGAAAATTAGCAAAAGGGAATGTCTTTCACTGCTTTGTTTTAAGCCACAGACAACAATGTCAGGCCACACTCACAAAAAGGTCCATTTGACTCCCTCTGGCTGTAAGAATAAACACAGCTTTCAGGGAAAAAAAATCATGTAAAAAAATCTCTGTTTAGCACATATTCCAAACTGTTATAAGTCACAGAGAGACATCAATACCAATCCTGAAAGCCTCATGGTGGTTTGTACATTCTTTGTTGTTGTTGCGATTATCAGTGTCATAATTATCCAAAATTTCCTGTTCCTCAGCTGAAAATCATCACCTTAATGGTGATTGACTAGCACAGCTTTGGCAATTAACCTGTCCCCATTTGCCAGTGTCAGCTGAAACAAAAAACATGCATTACTAACACAAATGGACAAGAAGAAATGTGGGGTTGCTGTCTGAAAGGTGGTTTTGTAAAAAAAATAAATAAGAATTATTTCTTGCTCAGTACAAACTGCTTTCTGCTGCTGAACTTGGATCTGCTCACACTACCAACATCAACACCTTTACTGCTAGAACAGATGCTGTGATCTGGAAATTGGACGGGGTGAGGTGCAGACAAAGTAACAATATGTTAGTGCTTGCTAATTTTAAAATATTCATTTGGATTGTTAAGTCAATGTAACATTAGGTATTGTATTCACAACTGATACTTATGATGCCTCAAGGAAGGACTTTTCTGGTGGTACCACAAAGCCAGGTGTAGCACACTGCATCTAATTAGGCAAGTTTTGCAAAGGAATTTTGAAAATTTAAAGGAATCGTCCTTTACTCTAAAAATGCCACATGCCAGGAAAGGGAAGCATCTCTTTAAATCTGAAGAATCACTAGAGAAAATATCTAGAGGTCATCCTGGTGGTTTATTTTAACACAAAGAGGTGTAAAACACCTTTATCTGTGACATGAACGCCCTTGAGGTCACCTAGAACTTTCACCGTACCAAATGTGTGGCTGATATACAGAGAAATCTACAAGAATGAAGGGAAATGGGTCCACTCCTGGAAAAGTCTTGTGTCAGGACAGAAAACTATTAGCAGAAAATACTTTTTCTGTAATTGTTAATGCTTACTTGAAAGATCTTATTTTTCAGTGGTTCCAATTAAATGGTTACTGTTGGTGAGCAGGGCAAATGGAAGATTTTCATTATCATAACATGAAAACCACAGGCATCTGAAGTAGCCTTTGGGTTAATTTTCTTATCAGTAAAAATAGGGACATCAATGAGATTGATTCAGTTAGGAGAGCTACTTGGGTAAGCAGAGCTTTAAGTCTACTCTAGCTTTTATTGCTAGCTGAAAGATCTAGCCAGATCTTTTAGCTGGCAATAAAAGATCATTTCCTGAGTAAACAAGGATGTAATTTTGCAGTTTGCTCCTTTTTTTCTGCCCACATACCTCCTTTTTTCCCAAGGGTGAGCATTCTCAAAATTTCAATGTGGGACAAATACGTGAAAGAGACTGAGTAAGATATTCTCTAGGACACAGAAGAATTTAGAAACTTATCTGCTCTAGAAGGTAGTGCTTAATCTTTCAATAAATCCAACAGATGCATGTAAATCAAATCCAAATAACTCCTGTGTTTGGGAGTTAGGCACATGGGTATTCATTAGCACATGGCAGTGTCACAAAACTCAGTAGCAGTGAAGTTTCCTTTCCTTGCAGCAGTTCTGCTTCTAATCACAAAGGTGAATTTAGCTGGCAAAGCAACCTCACCAGTCTTCACCTACTGCAGATAAGAGCTGAGGTATAAAATACAAACCCTTGATTTTTACATTTCAAGGACAGTAAGGTTGCTTTTCAGTTCACAATTTCTGTTGACAATTACTTAACTATTGGAAAAATGCTCTGGTCAGTTATGATTTGCATAAGCTGAACTAAAACTACTTCATCTTGTGGGATCTTCCAATGCAGTTTTGACTGGTTCACTGAATTTACAAACTTGATGCATTTCTGTGCAATAGAGCTGTTCCATTCAAATTTATGGAGCTGCCATCCTGGTGTGGCTGCACAGAACAGGAAATTCATCCCAATTTTTTTCCAGACTTTTAGATTCATGAAACAACACCTCTAGAGAAATCAGCTCTTTTGAGTGCACTGAAGAACAAGGATGGCCAGATATGCACATTGTGAGGAGAGGGGGGGATGACCCCTCCTACGTGAGTGAAACTCGAGCCAACAGCCTTAAAAAATTTTCAGTCATTCCAAAATGCTGGGTCCAAAATAATCTGACTTCTCTTCTAAAATGAAGTGTAATTCTTTTATGTTGATTTCTAAGTGCCAGATAAAGTTTGTATTTTCACCAACAGGTGGAGCATCAGTTCTGAAGTCCTTATCTGTTTGTGATCTACAACAAACTAAATATTTACTAAACAGTAAAATAAAGTGTGTTTCACATCCCTGCTGCTGTGAAAGCAAGGAAAGCTACACGGAGTGAAAAGGACCAACTATTGCGCCAAGACAGGAAAAGTAAATAGGGAAGAGTGCCAAATAGAAATATACTGTTTCAGTATCACCATGAAAATATAGGTTGTTCTTAGTCTGAGCTGCACTAAAAGTCTTTTCCTTTTTCAACTGATTTTCTGGAGCAAAAGTTTCTACAGCCAGTAAGAGCAACTTCTAAATATGGCTAAAGTATTATGAAGTCTGATTACAGAGGAGGTAAACAAGACAGACATGTCTCAGAAGTTTACACACACGGATCACACTGGAAAAAGAATTTGTTTTTACTCAACAACACCCCTATAATTTCTAAATTTTGGACAAATTGTTAAATTTCAAGGCTGAATTCTACTTCTGTATAAGTGCAACTTCCATCAACTTCTTAAAATAAGCATTCCCCAAAAGTTAACGACCAAAAATAACATTCCCAAGGAACTTCATATTCATCAGGCTGTTATTTTGGGTCAACTTAATAACAAATTTTCTGTCTGCTGAAGTATCAGATTAAGATTTCCATACTAGAATACATTAAGCTTTCACGTACAAATAAGCGGAAACCATTTGCTTGCTGAGGTTTTGGCTTTACTTCTGTTTATAAACTGTGTAAAGCAACAACCCTCTAGGCAACATTTGAGGGAAAAACATGAATAATTACTCCTTGCAGCACTGAATAGGTAAAAATACTATCAGATCATTTACAGTGCCTAGAGGAGCAAAAAGGTTTTTTCCTTGGTGCAAACCAAGATGTGTAGGCGTTGCAGTTTGCAGCAAAAAGAGCTTTGTTGGGCAGGAAGCAAAGAAGAAAGGAGAATTTTAGCAAGTATAGGAACTTAGCTGAAAGGAGGGGGATATATGCTCAGTTTAAGTAAATCTGCATAAATTCATTGATACTCAGTTGATATCAGACTGAGAATTTAAGAGGCACACACAGGCTGTGTTCTAGTAACCCAATTCATCAATCAAATTTACCTTTTTCAGTAAATTCCAGCCTCAATAATGACTAAATAAAATCTCTAATCCAATATTACAACCGCCTATTCCTACAATTTCTCTAGTAAAATCACATGACCTTTATTCATTCAAATATTTCTTAATCTTGCCAACTATCCCTATTTTCTTCAACAGAAACAAATTCATGAGTGAGGACTGAAGGATCAGAATAGGGTGGTTTTTTTCACCCTGGATATCTGTTTACATTAACTTTTCATAAATCCCTCTGTTTGGGCCATGTGCCTTTTCCTACTCTAAAGAATCTTTTGTCTGTAGAGCCAGAGGAATTGACTGAGTTACTGATAATCCACACAGAAACAAAAAGCACAGAGCCTGTACAATCTGTATCTGTATAATACAGAAGAATTTATATATAATAATATCTATATGTAAATGTATAAGTTATTATAGTATATATTATAGAGTCATAGAATCATAGAATGGTTTGGGTTGGAGGGGAACTTAAAGATCATCTCATTCCAACCCATTTGCCATGGGCAGGGACACCTCCCACTATTCCAGGCTGCTTAAAGCTCCATCCAACCCTGCCTTGAACATTTCCAGGGCTGGGGCATCCACAGCTTCTCTGGGCAGCCTGTGCCAGGGCCTCACCACCCTCAAAGTAAAGAATTTCTTCTTAATATCCCATCTAAACCTACTCTCTTTCAGTTTGAAGCCATTCCCCCTTGTCTTGTCACTAAACACTTTTATATAGCTTATTATTTCTAAGAGGTTTCTAAATTTTATATATTTTTAACAGCTTTGATACACACACACAAAAAAAAAAATTAAAAGTCTCCTTCAACTGCAAGGGATTTCAAAGAGTTACAACACCCTTCCTGCAGAGGACTGTGGTATCTTCTTATGATATTTTTTGATTTAACACAAATTCTATTATACACTTACCTACCCAGTGGAAATAATAATAATTTTTAAAAATAAAATATTTTTGCCTAGTGTTGCCATGTGATGGTATAGTCATGACAGGACTGGGTAGCTCACAGTCAAAATAAGAATGGTTGGTACTAAGGTCACTGAGATAACATTTTTAAAAGCACTTTGGGAGGTCAAAAACCACTCAAAATAAGAGGGAGTATGAGGATACAGGCAGGGTACCACTTATCACATCATTTGTGTCAAAAGCAGATGAATGGAATGTTTACAAAATAAATTGAACAGTAGAAATATATTACCAAATCTACTTCCCAAGCAATAAAGCAAAAGTCAAATCCTTTTGATGATCTTCTATGTGACTTAAAGGATGGGGATATTCTAACAGTCCATTTTCTTCAATCAAATTCAATCATTTTGAAAAATAGCATTCATGAGAGTTTCTTTTATTGTCTTGGGAGTTAAAAATCCCACCCTGAGAAAAAAATCCAAATACAGAATAAGCATTTTTGCAGCCAGTGACATGAGAGCAAAGGTTTTCCTGGATATGCTATTGTTAAGGTCTATGTTCTTAGCTAACAGATGCCAGAAAAAACAGAATTTAATAAATGAGTTGAGACGACAAAGTTAAATTTAAGTGAGGAAATGAATTGGCAAAACCTTTTACTGACATATGAATCTGAACATAATGTAATTCAATTTTACTTTGTTAATTACCCCCATGTATTTAACTTGCTATTTTATATGCCTCTTTTATACATTATGTATTTCTGATGAGAAATGTTTTTTTTTAAACATATTTGAAATTAATTTATCTTGATTAGAATTCCAGTGATATAATACTCATTAAGTTTCAGGAGGAAAATGAATGCAAAATAAAACCTGTTGCATGGTATGTGAAGAAAAGGGGAAGGAATTTCTGAAGGTCATATTTATGAAAGCTTGAGAGGAGATTAAAGTCATGCTGCTGATCTTCTGTTGGTTCTTAAACAGAACCCTCTACAAATATTTAATTACTAATACTTTTACCATGCTGAGAAAATGCTGCATATAGATTACTGTGGAAATTTGTTATTTAAAACAGGACATTTGAAATCAAAGAGAAATCCAGCTATTCCCACCAGGGTTATCATGTTTGAAATTCCAGACACCATCTTCAGTGCTACACAGGCAGACCCACTTTAATTCTCCTAAATTCAACAGTAAGAGCTACAATAGAAAATAATGTTAATTTGATTAATTACAATGTTAATGTGTGATAAATATATGAATGCTATACCAAATTTCATTATGTTACCTAAAGCAAAATGATCAGACTGTATGAATTAGAGTTCTAGTTCCAGTGGGCAAATTGAATTTAAAAGCATATCCACAAATAGATCCAGCAGCTAGGCATTATTTTGGTGAATAATCCTCATAATTTTGCTGACAGAGATGTAATCATATTCAGTAAATACTTCTGTCTCTTAGTTTGTAGCTTCATTTTATCAGTTATGTTCATTGGCAACATCCAGTTTCCAAAGCCATTTTCTCTGCCTTTTGAGCTGAATCCTGAAAATAATCCCTCATCAAGACCTGCCAGGTCACAAGTGCTGGAGACAAATTCCTCTCATAGACCCTTGACAAAAGCAGAGTTTTTATAGGTGTGCTGTAATGTAATTTTGCCTAACTTTTAATCTTCTGATTTGCATTCTGTGGCTCACATTACCAGGAAAGAGAGGCTGTAACATAGCAGCAGTCTTCTGAGTGTTGCAGAAGTTGCAAATGGTTACTGGAGTAGAGTTATGGCTTGTGCCACATGCTCTGCTGCCTGATTAGAAACGTTTTATTGCTGGATTCACATGCTGTCTGGGATGTTT
The DNA here is from genome assembly GCF_017590135.1 of Pyrgilauda ruficollis. Lineage (NCBI taxonomy): Eukaryota > Metazoa > Chordata > Aves > Passeriformes > Passeridae > Pyrgilauda > Pyrgilauda ruficollis. Next base: position 2,698,830 of record NW_024527488.1, read on the forward strand.
GTTTCATGACAAACATTTCAGTGGCTTCTAGTTCACCAGCAGAAGATTGTTACTGTCTCTGTTAACAAACAATTTTGTGTTACACAAAAGGAACAAGAGCCTTTCAGAAGTATTTCTTCATTTTTTTCCTTAAACTGATATGAAATATTGTGATATAAGAAAGCTACAGGAATAAACAAAAGTACTGAGTTTCAAAGCATTTGATTCAATTCCTTACTTCCTGAAGATGACTGCCTTCCACATATCCAGCTTAAGAGGCAAAATACTATTTCTTAAAATTCAAGAGAATGTCTTATTGTCTTCAGTCAGTTCTTTGTGTTTCCTATTCATTTTGTGCAAGTCAAGTGATCCAAACTGCAGAAGGAGTCAGAAACTTCCAGGAAGGGACTCGTCTGGTAGATTAGAATCTTAAAGAGACAAAGAGTTCCTACCCCTAATTTCAAAACAGTTAAAACTTACTAAAAGAGGAACAAAGACTGTTTGACTTTGGGAAAAAATACAACTGGAGCACAAGGGAGCACAAGTGTACATAAGGATTTTTGTAAGTAACAGCAGCCATTTAAATCATGTTGAAAAGAGGTGGGAAGGCAAGGATAACTAGACAGAAATAAAAGGAGAGCATGCTGCTTTCCAGTGTCAGCTTAAATTATTCTTCAAAAGTAATCCAGTGCTACAGTAATTCCCTGATGGTTCACACAGCTTGGGATTTCTTTACTTCTTTTTCTAAGTAGAACACACTGATGAGAAAAAAGCAGCAGCCTACACTGAAATTTACATTTCCACTTCAGCATACTATTTTTCTACAGAAATGTAATTTATTTTCTATTTCCCTCTAGAAATACTTACAGGAGTTTTATGCAAAAGAAATAGTCCCCTTTGCCTCTCAAGCAATAGTAGTTTTAGGTTTCCTGTTCTTTCTTTTGTTTGTTGAATTTTTTAATGAATAGATACATTGATGAAAAAAAAAAAAAAAAACAGAAAAATCACAGCTAATAGTAAGGTCAGAAGATATTTTGAACTGTTATATGCAAAACAAGGAAATATCTATTAAAATGTGTTTCTGCAACTATAAAATAAAAAGTTCTTTAAGCCTTCCCAGTATTATATTTAAGATATGCACTGCATCTACATTGAGAGCTATATCTTCAAAGAGTCCCAGCACAGAACAAAAATCCTCAACATTTTTCATATCCTAATTCTTATAAATGTATGCGAACTGCTCAAACACAAACAGTTAAAGATAAGTAATTATATAATTTGCAGAGAGCAAAACTGTAAAAGAGCAAGCAGCAAAAGTAATCCAAATGTTATTATCATTAGCCTCCTAGAGCTAAATTCTTCCCACTGATGTAAATTCTATAATAATGCCAAAGCCAGGCAATCCTTCCTTGACATTTCTCTGTATTAAGGGACAAATGGTTTCTAATTCATGATCTCATCAACCTGCAGGTGCACAGAATGTTACTCCACTGAATTCATTGATACAAAACAACAAAGTCTCGGGTTCACCAACACACTTCAGAAAATCAATTGTTTTAATGAGCTCCTTGAAGGAACCATTCCTGAAAGAGCTACATTCCACACAATAACAGTCTCTCCAGGCAAACAGCTATTTGTGCTTCTCTATTCTATGGTGCCCTACTTTCAAATTTTTTCCTTCTTCTGACTGAATCAAAACTAATGACAAAGATATTTCTTTTCCCCCAGAAAAATGGTCCTTTGTGGCAGTATTTTTGCAGTTCTCCTGGGTAACACTGCTGAAGAAGGTGAAAGCTGCAGCCCTGTTCCTCATTTGCATCAGATCCCTAGAAAAACAGAGTTGATGCTACGGATACCATAACATGAGGGAGCTATTTCCTATGAGACAGGAATTACAACACTGAGGGGTAGTGGCAAGAGCTGATTTCCCCTCTTGCCCCCCTTCTTCAATTAGCAGAAGCAGCAGTGGCTCTCTGGCCTCCCCTCATTCTCACAGGTATGCAAAACTCTGCAGAGAAGGAGGAATGAAGCATAGTTGAGAAAAGGGAGTTCTGGTGATTAAAACAGATAAAAAGAGTATGGATGCAAGGGCCAGGGAAGGCAACATAATTTCATGAAGGCAGGAGAAGGAAAAAAAAGCAACTACACAACTTTCTCAACCCCTTAAAATACCTCTGGTTTCTTCCGCATGCAAATTCTTACTAGTTACCCCACTGCGTATCTCTCTCTGACTCCCCAACCCTTTCGTCTCGTTTTTGCAACTTCCCTGTTTTCTTCAGCACTCCTCTCATTTGCACCCTCTTCATCTGCTCCAGTTTTCATTAATCCCATCCAACTGCTTTTCACCCAACAGCTTTTCACCACCTCTGCCAGAATCACATCTCCACAAAACTGAACTTTGCATGAACTGTTGAGAAACTCTAACCCAGTTTTGCCTTCACTGTCAAGGATCTTTGATCCAGTTTTCATTCTCCCAAATTTGGAAATGTTTGTCTCCAGTTCTGCAAGGTCTAGAGCAGAATCACTCTGCTCTGTACTAAAGCATTTCTGCCCAAATAGAAGCCTAAAGCCAGGCATTAGGAGAGAAGATTCACCCTAACAGAAAGCAGGTGATGTTATAGATACCAGCTGGCTCTCTAAGTCCAGAGTTCCTTTCTTCATCCTGTGTTTTTTAAATTTGTCTTTGACCCTTCTGCATTTCTTTCTCACATGGACACATAATCAGTCAAACAACTTAGTGTTTTAGTTGGTTAATTAAACAGAGATAAATATATAGCTTTTAATCTAAACAAAATGCAGAAAGTTGACACAGCATCCTCTTTTTTCAGACCACATGTGAAATTATGCACCTTCCCCTCTCCTCCCACAATACCAAAGAAGAAACTTAAATTGTATTATTGTTTTCATAAATGTGTCTGTAGATATTTAGACATTGATCAAACCTAGTGCTGCTCAACAGATGTTACGAAGAATGAAAGCCAAAACACTGAAACTGTTGCATTCCTAATGAGCAAACTGTTCCCTTTTTTATTGTCTTAGTTGTGGTGTAGTGCTGGAATCAGCCAGCCATCATCCTTGGAATGATACAGAGATAGTCAAACACTGTGCAGGTGTGCCTCGTTAATGTCAGATATGGAAAGATGGCTCCTCTGAGACTGGAGATTTATAGAGCTGAATGCTTTACATACTTTGTGCTGGAACAAGCTAGGTGCCACATGTCTAGGCCAAAGCAAAGCCAAAGTTCACAGCTAGACTCTACAACACAACTAACAATCAACCATCTGAAAATGGAAAGCAGAACTTCTGCTTGCAAAGTACCATGGGACATAAACTCACATTTACTTCCAAGATCCACTGCAGCTTGAGTCAGAAATTTTTTTCTTTTTCTTTTTTTCTTCCCCAGTTTCTCACAGGAAAGGGTAAAAATATTATTGCAAGAAGAAAAAAATCCTGGTTTGGTTTGTTTTATTTTGTTTTTTTCTCAATGGAGAACATACCATGCAGTCCTGGGATTGAGTTGATCACCAGTTCTGTGGAAGAGGGCAATGGAAGTTTTAGCCTGCTAAAGTCAGGCTAAAGTTAGCACCTGTCAGTGCTAACTGGTGTAGCCTGCAATTCATCATCATCTGGCACAGCCATAGCCCTGTGGCTTCCTGTGGCACAGGGTCCTGGTGTGATCCTGTGATCCTTTCCGTTAAAATTGTAAAAATAAGATCAGAACAGATTGGGCTTTTAAACTCAGGTGTTATGACTCTTCTTCCCACCATGGACTAGAATTTGCTGCTCTTATTCCTGAATTTTCCCATGTGCCCCTAATAGGATGACCCATGTAAAAAGTTAATAGATCTAATAGTGTTTTAATAAAATTAGTTCAAAAGCCACAGATTAGCTCAATATCTATGTCACACAATACAGCTTTGACTTTCGAATTCTTTCACCTTTTCAAATTAAAAAATCTCTAGCCTATTTCAGTTTTTAAAACCCACAAAACTGTTTCATTTAGCGTAGGCAATTCAACTGGAGTTTTGGAATTTAAAATATTCCTGATTTACTTTTACTTCCAATTTTTCTGCTTCCTGTCAAACCTTTTCTTTTCTCTTTGAAATGATAGGCTAAATGCCACTGAAAGTGGCACAGTAAGAACTTTCATGGGCTTTCAGTATACAAACATATCAGCAGACATCTACATATTCTCCACAGAAGCAAGTGGGACACAGAAGAAAGGGAATGTGAGAATGTTTTTCATACCCCCTAATGTGCCACTGAGTGCCAAGGAACCTGTGCAAAGGTGGTGGTGTTCATATGGAGGTACTGCTTGTCTAGTAGGAGAGGGAATCCAGGATCCTTTAGCACTTCTGTGCAATACTCCCCTTTCCCCATCTTAGGATATGACAATTGACATCATCTGTTGGTATGAATTGAATTATTACAGCTTATGTTTAATGCAAACATCTGTAAGTACTCCTGTAAATATTAGAAATTTCACTGCACACATGTTCTAAGGTCTGACCTCTTCAAGGAGGGAGAAAGGGAGGTTAGCTTCCAAATATAGAGGTGTTTATCTTATAAATTCTTATTAGGAAAGACTGCAGTTGTCAAAAATATGCAGTTTTTCACTTGAATGCATATGCATGCATTATGGGTATTTCCAGGTTCACAGCAATGTGAATCACATCTCCAGCTTCAGGAGGGGGCTGCAAGACTGAAATGTTATGGTAATACATAAAGACCTTTCCACCTAACAAGCAAAGTCCAGCAATTTTGCTGAATTATCTCTACATACATGAGAGAAGTCAGGCTTGTCCAAAGTCAAGCAATTTTAGGAAAGAAGCCAGAGATTCATAGAAATTTTAATTCACTGCTTAAGAAATAATTCCTGGGAAAATGTTCCTGGTCTGCTCTGACTTCAGAGCAGTGACAGGTTCAAAGGAATCTGAGACTGTGGATGTGATGCTTTAGGTCCACTTTAAATAGCAGATGTTCATAAAGGGTTACAGATTTGGTACACGACTCCTTGAAAGGTGGTGGAGTGGATGGATCTGTTTTATCCATGATTTATGCACGCTGTGTTACTTTGAAAGGCTGAGCAGCTGAGAGAAAAGCTCCCTGTTCCCATTGTACTGCTGCTGTTTTATGGGCTGAGACAGGAGTGTCACTGCCTCAGAGCAGGTAAACTTGCTCAGCACAGAAAAGGTGCATTTTGTAGTTTAGTGCTCTTCTCGTATTTGAGGGGAGAGCTTCACAACAAGGAAAATGGACCACAAAGGCACCTTTAAATTGTGGGTGCACTGGAGTTCTGTCCCAAATTTCCTCCTTTGCTTTGCTGTGGTTTCATGAGCTGCCAATACAGAAACAGAACCTTTGTAAAAGAGTCCTGGCTCTGAGGCAACCTGAGAAATTAAAATGTATCATTATTTTCTCTTCCCACCAAGACCAGCAACATTTCCAGAGTGTTGCCATCAGCAAATCTTTGGCCTGTCGGAAAGCATGCAGCTTTGAAGTGAGAAGAAAAATATTTAGCTGGGTATGCCATTAAAGAAAGAAAACAATAGAGGGAAATTAATTCATCTGTCAACACCCTTCAGAACAAAGAATAGCAACCAGCATCCCACAGAATAATGCAGGTCATCCCTGCTGGCACTAACATCCAGTCATGGATGCAAAAACAACAGGGTATTGATACATTCAGTGATGTGGATCCATAAATAAAATTAATCTGATAAATAAAATAGAATGAAACTTTCAAAAGTGTTTCTTTTATCTCAAGGCCAGATAACTCCGGTGGGCATTTTGCACCTTGTGTTCAGGGCAAATAAGGCAGACAGTGAGATTTTCTGAAAGCTCCACAAATAGGGCTTAACTTGTAGCTCAATTACAGTCATGTAAAGCACTCACTTAAGGCAGCTGTGTGACATCAGATCAGATCCTCACAGCTTTGACTACTGCCAGCACACTGGGTTCTTTGGATAATCAACTCCATAGCAGACTGAGGATTTGGGAAGCTCTCTGATCCACCCCATTGCCAGGAGGCAGCATTAAACAGATATAAAGCATCTCTCATACATGTTTTTCTAACCTGTTCTTAAATGTGTACAAGTTCTCTCTGAGACCTGCTCTGTGTTTATCTGTCTTAGCTGCAGAATACTAACAACTGATCTCATAAAAACACAGTCTCTGATTATTCCTACCTCAGTGCAGTGGGTTTTATACAACATGAGTGAATTGTACTTTTAAATACTTCAAAACTGCTGCAATTGGTCAAGATACTTTAAAATTCTAAGATTATCTGTTAATTCTAAATCTAAAATTATTTTCTTCACAGGAACTTCAATCAAATGTTCTATTGCACCACTCAAGTTATTAATGAAACTATGAACAACAATCAACACAGGAGAGAATCCTGAAAAACTCCACTTGGTGCATTTTTCCATTTGCTTGGAATCTTTTATGCAGAGAATATTACTTTGCAGCAAAATCTGGATTCACATGGGAGTAATTTAATCTACACCAAATTGTACTCATTTGTTTAGCTGAATGTCATCTGAGACAACCTCAAAAGATTTTTTAAGGTGGATGTGACATGCTGTTTCTAATCTACACAAGGAATCCTGCCAGAGATTAAAATTAGACTGCTTTATTATGATTTATCTTCAAAGTTCCATGTTTGTTCTTTCTAGTCACTTAATTACCTGCTGGGAAACTGCAAATAGAGCATCTGATTATTTCTTTGCCTATTTTTCTGACAGTTTTAACTTGGGACGATTCGTATATAATTTTCTTTTAATAATTTCACGGTGAAGACAGGGAGGGTTACCCTCAGTGAAGCTCATCTCTTCTTTATGAGTCCTCAAATATTTTAATATTTGATTTATATTGTATTGCTAAACCAATTTTATCTTCAGAAAGAAACCTTAAGGAACTAAGGTAGATCTATACGAATAAGGAAAGACATAATTTCTTTGCGTAAAAATGTAGCTGAGAGTGCATATTAGAACTTTAATGAACGCCTTTAAAATGCTCACTTTTTTCTTTCAGAAGATATGTCAAGACAGGACAGTTAGTTTTATGACAAGGGTAGATGAGTTTTCACATTTTTAATCCTTAGTGTTATACATTGAAAGTGTCATGTATATAATGATGCTGCCTAGTAATGTTTTACTTAAGTAAGTATTAAAGTATGACTGACAAGTCAAAAGAGTTAAAAAGAGTTTTTAATCTCCCCTGCAAGCCAAACTGTAGCTATTAGCCAGGTAATGCAGCCTCTTAAGAAAATGTGGGAAACAATGTTGCAGGTGAACACCTTTCCATACCCCTGAAGTCTTACTCTATTTCTAAACCAAATTCCAAATGAAAGCACTTTAGCTCAAACTGGTGGGCTGTAGCCATTTGTCAGGTTTCAATGCAGAAGAAAATTCAGGCATCCTTACCCTTGCTACAGCAATGGTGAGAACCAGATTGCCTCCTGTTTCTCCATGCCTTTCTGTATTTTGTACTACACAAATAATTTCTCTAAAATTTAATGAAATGGCTTTTCTGTCCCTTGGCTTGTAGATCAAACTCTCAAACTGAATTTGTCTCAATTTCAATTAAAAAAACAACATGACCACAAAAGTACTGCTGGTATTCTACACAAGATTATCTGTCACAGCCTTTTGTGGGAGCACAACAAAAGATATCCTCTCAGTGCAATAACTTCAACCCAGAAAGTAAATAAATTCTATTTTAGTTGCAAAACCCTGTGTGTTTTATAACTTATTTTTCAATAAAGGGTGGGGAAAGTGAGGCTGAGTGCTACAAACAAACTTAGTCAGTCTCAAAATGGGAGTGTGGAAAGCCTGGCAAAACTGCACTTGCTTTTAGGTTTCACAACTAGGGAAAAGCTATTCCACCAAAAAGCACTATCAAAGACTTAAAATATAAACCATTAGAGCAGCAATTACAAACTAAACTGAAGAGCAGATTTCACCTATTATAACACCCAAGGCCATCACAAGAAGGCATCAGGAATATGTGACAGTCTTTTTCACGTGGCAATATCACAGGCATGACAGAGTTGCAGCTGGCTCCCACACAAAGGAGAAGGCACTAGAAAATGGAGACAAAAGGCAAGAGGAAATATGTGGACAATATTGCCAAAGAGGTTGAAGTGGTTGCTGAAAGAAGGAATAATAAATCACTTTTTCAGTTGAATAAAGCTACAGTAAGCCAGTTTACACTATCTGGAAATGTCAATAATAAACAGTTTAACACAGAGAAAACAATTTAAAAGTGTTACTTTTCAAAGATTAACTCAGCGAGTATCACAGGACACTTCACCAACAAGATTACATTCCTGGAGCTAAACATTAAATATGTCTCATCACAAAGTGATAATTAGAAGACCTACAAACAGCTGAAGTTTGTGAAAGTGAAGAATGCAGGGAAATTATATGGGACCAGGAAAAACCTTTGGTATAACATGGAAATTGAGAATGAAATTGAGATACCAGAAGAAGTATTTCACATGAGTGTGACTTAGTGTAACAGCGATTGAGGTGAGCAAAACTACATGCATAGTAGTATCTTTCTTCTTTTTATTTAAGCATCTTTCTTCCTTTTATTTCTTTTACAGCTGAAGTCAACCAAGAACAAGCTACAAGGACAAGCTGCATCTCATGTGTCAGACAGATTTTTACCCTCAGTATAAACATCAAAGAAAGCATCAAATACTGTTTTTACCACTCAGCACAAACTTCATAGATTCACCCAGCACATGGAGAGCTTCTATCACAAACCAGTACAGAACATCTTGAATTGTTATTATGTTCCAACAAAAATTATTGCCATCATAACAGTGGGGCTTGCATAGATCAACATAGGCTTGAAGGAATGGTTAATCGTATAGATTGATATTAAATAATGATGTTGTCATGTTTGGTATTGCCACCGACTTTAATATTAGAAATACAGAGATATTCTATAGATTTTGAAGATCTAGACTTTGTTGATGACATAGCTTTAATTACTAGCTCAATAAAAGGGAAAATACAAAAGCAGTCTCATATTACCCCCAAAGCATATTTTTCTATTATGAGAAAAAAACAAAATCTAATTAAAACCAAAGGAAACTGCAACTCAATCACTTCATTAAAAAGACAATGTAACTACAATAGGAATCAGTCAATTTCCATAAAACTGGCAGTAATGAAAAATATACAGGATTTTCAGAAGGAAATCATTAATATATGGGTAAGGTGGCAGGTGCATTTATAATTTAACCAAGATTTTATCACTAAAATCTCTAACTTCAAGGCTGATCTGTGAATCCATAATACACATTATTTCCATCATACCATGGATTTGAGAGTTAGACATTGACCAGAAGTACAGACATATATATTCTATCTTCAAACTTATCCATAAAGAAAATGAAAATATTCAGGACATGTTAAAAGAGTGTCAATCAAACTGATCAAAATTATTTTTCCATAGACCTACTGGAAAGAGATAGTGTATGGGAACTAGGACTCTTGTCCCATTTTCATGGAATCATATAATGGTTTAGGTTGGAAGGGACCTCAAAAATCACCTAATTCCAGCCCCTGTCATGGGCAGGGATGCCTTCCACTAGATCAGTTTTCTCAGCGCTTCATTCAGCCTGGCCTTGAATACCCCCAGTGATAGGGCATCCACAATTTCTCTGGGCAACCTGTTCCAATGCCTCACCACCTTCACAGCAAAGCATTTTCTCCTAATATCTAATTTAAACCTACTCTCTTTCTATTTAAAAATCTTGTCCTGTCTCCCCAGGCTCTTGTAAAAAGTCTCTCTCCATCTTTTTTTCAAGCTCCCTTCAGGTATTGGAAGGCACCAGTTTGGTCACCCCAAAGCCTTCTCTTTTCCAGGCTGAATAATCCCTATTCTCTAAGCCTTTCCTCATAGGAGATGTGCTCCACTCCTCTGATCATCTGGACACCCCTCTGGACTTGATCCAACAGTTTGTCTTGTGCTAAGGACCCCAGAGCTGGAGGCAGCACTGCAGGTGGGCTCTCACCAGAGCAAGGCAAAGGGGCAGAATCCCCTCACTTGACCCACTGCCCACAGGGCTTTGAATGCAGCCCAGGACATGATCAGGACATGGCCCAGAGCCACTTTGAGACACAGTGGTGAAGCCCTATTAAACCCAAAAAAACTCTGATACCACAGAAAAAGAAAGAAGAATTCAGACATCAAATAATCTACTAAAGGTATAAACCAGGCATATTTTAAAAAGATTTACTTGGATTACATCCTATTTATAGTTCTTGCAATTGGAATCACTTGCTGAGAATTCAATGTAACAAGAAAGAAATACAACATGCTCGATCATTAGCTACAAAAGAACAGGAGTCCAGCTGGAAACCATGTAACAGATATTAAAACACTATTTATAAATGGAACTTTAATTTAAAGTGTTTCTGAGATTTGATCCTTTAAAACTTTTCAGTTTATTTCAATTGGGCCAAGTCAGCTTTATAGCATGTATGAAAATATGTAGAACTGCTTCAGGTTATTGATCAGACATGCTGCCAAAGCCATACTCTGTATTTGGGATTAAACTTTCCATCATAGCAGGAAGCTCTCCTAACAGAAAAATCCTCACCTCCAGCCCTTTTTTACAGATGCTTAATAGCCAGCAGTGCCAGCAAGAGCCACTGGAAGAATCCATGTGCTTGAAGAGTGGCAACCACTGTTATGTTGGATTCCCTAGGGCATCCAGGAGTTTTGCCTGTCCGGGTCTGACAAATGGCAGAGCTGGGCTGGAAGAGCTGTCCTTCCTTATCAGCAGCTGGAAACCAGCTGGGATATGCCAAAGCACCTAAAATAACACTAGATACCTACACCTCAGGTATCTGACTCATCCTCATTTTTATATTCTTGTCTGTCTTATTAAAGTGCCAGAAAAGGAATCACAGATCAAAATGTGTACAGTGTGAGGTACAACTTATAGCCATAACTTAATCAATTATGGGCTAAGACCATGCACACACATCAAACAAACTGATGGAAGGAGATAGTTTCATTTTCATGTTGCCGCTGTTAATCAGAGTATTGGAATAATATTAGTTTATCTGCACTCATGGCACATATCACTGTTTAGATAAAAATATTTCATTTGGAGGAATAGGTTTTTGAATAATTTTATCCAGATGTTGGACAGAAGCTTCCAAAATAAAAGAGTTTACAAGTACCAGATCTTATGCCCCTTATTTATTATCACAGCTGGGCAGCAGGATGTTGTCACCCAAATATCCAGTGTAGGACCACCTTGTTTGACACAGAGAGATGTGGAAGTAACTAGTCCTGTTATTGAAGAGGAACACTAAAATGGGATTTAAGGCCCAGCTCATGTTGTAGCCAAGATATTATTAGACAAAATAATGAGTATGGGCAGAGAATGACAACAAAAGCAAAGCAAACAATCACATCACTTCCTCTGACTGCTCTGTTAAAAATTACAGACAACCCATTCATTCTTCAAGAACCTGTTACCCATCCAAAAAAGTCCAAGCTATATTTCAGCCAACAAGCAAATGAAAGACTTCACAAAACTACCACACAATGCCTGACTGTCAGCTTTGAAACAAACTAAACAAGATGCCAGAAGAAAACAGTGCTAATCTCTTCCCATTTCCAGTATTTTTAGCCAAGTACTGTAATGACTCTCACTGACGGTTTTGTATCAGTAGGGTAATCTATTTTTAGCCCATGGAATTTCCTGTATCACTTTACTCTGTCAAACAGAAAATACTCTCAATGAATCTAAGCAATGACATCTAAGCCATGACAGAAGTTACAGAACATTACTTTTTCCCATTCAAACCTTTTCTCCCCTGCCAAACCTAATAATTTTTTATAGAACCACTGCCTTTCCAGTTTTGTGCCATTTTATCCAATGACCTCCCAAGGCTTAGCCGCATACTAAAATCCCCAGAAAACATTTAATTAAGGACACAAATAATTGTAACCAGTTATTAAGAAAATCATAATGAACATCCAATCAGAATCAGGTGCAGTGGTTATTGTTCTTTAAACATACGGCTGCTGGTTTGGGCACACATGAACAGGGCTTGAGCTGCTTTTCTATCTTCAGAAAAGACTCTCTTACCATATTATATAAGGGTACAAAAACTCTCGTGCATGAGGAGTATGCGCAAGAGCAAGTCAGTCCCCCAAGGCAGTACAGACTATCACGTCACAATGAAGTTTTAATATTCTTTTTATCAGTTCCACTGACACAGCTTTGAAGATATTGGATAGCAAAAGCATAATCTGATACACCATTCCCAAATAAATGGAGAAAATTTAATTATTCTGCACATTTCTACTCCTGCACCTTCAATTCTTCTATGGATAGACATTCCCTAAATTTTTGAAGACACAAAGACAGAGGAAGACTCCCTTGCTGAAGTGAATTTATTCCTATTCTGTCAGGTGACAGGTGATGTTTTCTCAGAGCTTTCAGTAACGTAAAAGCTGGGAGTATTTGCAGCATTATTCTTACTTGATATAGTATGTATTTTACGTGGTATACCCAAATCACGGATGTCATCACAGGAATCTCAACTGAAATATTAATTTTCCCCTTCCAAATGAAAACTCTGCATCAAAATCTCCTCCAGATAAGAAATAGGGAATCTTCCCCATTACTTTCATAGTTTCACTGTAGGCATCACTAACAAAAACTAAAAAACCCCACAATGCCTCAAAGGCTGAAATTCAAGGAAAACAGCCTTTGTGAATGGAAAAACATACATAGTCCTATAAAATGGCCAACTAAAACTATGATACTGTTTTTTCACCTAACAAAAATCTTTGGAATTCATGTTTTGGTTTAGCACTTCCTTTTTCTTATTCCTATGTATGTAATAGAGCTGTATTTAATTCTTACTACAAGTGTAGTTAACTCAACTTCTGTTGCAATAAAACTGGATACAGGAGCAATTAAAACTTTTTACATGAGACTACTTCAAAAAAATTAAGATGCTGCACGATAACAGACACATGAAAGAGACAGTCATATGTATATCCATTAAATCCCCAGAAATATTTGTGCTCTGAGATTTTTTCCTTACTGTCCTAATGAGAAAACACCATCTCCTCCTCTCGATTACAAACAGCCTCAGAAAAGTCACTGGTGTTAAAAAGGAAAGCATTTGGCCCACCCTATTGACAAAAACAATTAGCATGCTTGTTGTAAGAGCAAATGGACTAGGTTAAGGTTAGGGAAATGGGAAAGAGAAAAGATTTGGAGCCCTGGAATCAGTGGGAGGCAGAGAGTGAGGTGAGCCAGCTGTGCTCTTACACTGGAAGAACTGCATATGTCTTTAAAAACAACAGGTGCCCTTTGTCACCTCCAAATCACTCTAGACACACAGCTGAGGGTGAGTTTTAAGATTAATTATTGATATTTGACACAAATATGTATGCTAAGAAAGCAAATTCTAATGGAAACTTGTTGAATGTGTTTTTTAAAATAATCTTCTCTGTAACTTCATAATGCTTTTCCTTCAAAAAGGAGAAGTCAAGGTTGCTGTTATAATATTTAAAATCAGCATGGTTACTGACTTTCCTGTGTGTGCAAGGATGATGCAAATTGGCCTGTATGTAAAGAGACTCACTTCTGCTTCATTGTTTCAAAAATTTTTGAAAGGAATTTCTTCAACAGTACCATTCAAAGAAAGAAGCCTGGTTTTTTCCCTCTGTTGTTGCAATCCAAATAGTAGTAAAAACTAACAAAAAAAATGCTTTGGAGTCTCTTATTTTGTTCTCTAAACAGGATTGCTGATTTTTAAACAGCTGCTTTTCAGCTGCTTGTTCAGAATCCCTTATACAACTGACTATGCCAGCTTGCCTGTTACTGATGTGCCTGAGACAGATTGCTATATTTTCAGAACACACAAATATTAAAACACATGTAGAATTCAGCTGAATGTTAAAAACAATGCAGTGGAGTCTGTTCACAGCTCTCAGCAATGTTTTCACAACAACTGAGACATTTTATTTTATTAAACCAATTTAAAGCTCTGTTTATCACAGATTTTCTATCGATGTTTTCTCTCTGGATGGTCTATTTAAATCATCATTAAACAATACAATAAGGCTGGTTTAAGTCCATCTTTAGCACTCTCTTCTCCAGATGTTATCAATCTGATGTTTCTGGACCATGAAGGGAGGTGTAGCAGCATTTGCAAGGAGAATTTTGACAGAGCGAAGCTGTGAGTCCAAATGATTATATCCTGTGTATACAAATACAATCCTACCAGTCAAGAATTGTGTCATTTTGAAAAGGGGATCATGTAATGTTAGGTAATTATTTTTTCTGCCCTGCATTTGTGCTCTTGCATGCTAACCATTCTCAAGTTTTACTTTATTTTTCAAAAACAGTTAAAATCCTGGATTAATTAATAATAATTATTAATACATATATAACACATATCAATTTTTTTGGCTGAGACTTGATGGGCTTTTTTGGTGCAGAAATGATTGTAGAGAAATGTAGAGGTCATGTTGAAATTAGTAATGAATTGCTCTCTCCTCATTAATAAATATTCACAACTTGCTGACACTTCCTGTGAAATTGACTATTTATCAAAAGAAACTTTTACTTGCTGAATTTGTCCAGTGCCTATTTTTGCCTCAACACCTCACCTGGAAGTGTTTTAGGGGTAGGCAAACAAAATAAAGAAGGCTGTGCTGGCCCCTAAAACACAAGGGATCCCAGCTGCTGTTTCTGAGATGTTCTAGATCTCCCTTGTCTCCTATGGAAACAGTTAACTGTCCCAAGTATGGATTAAAGAATCATTGGAACAGAAACTGCTGTTTGCTGATAAACTAAGAGTTCTTGTCACCAAGTCAGAGAAAACTGTTCTCTCTCAGTCCTTCTGAGTCAGGATATATTTCAGTATCTTACAGAAAATTACACAGCTTCTGCAGCAGTGCCTTTACAGAGGTACAAGACAGCCCTGCTCCAGGACAGTCACAATCCTGGGAGACAGATTTTTCAGGGTCAAATATAGAAATGTCACCCTTTTTATTTGTATTTTCTATTTGCTTTATTTGTAAGCTCCCCAGCCACAGAACTCCTACAATATACAACAGAATTCCCTAATCTGCAATACTTATGGGAATTTGAGTTGAAGATTATGTGACTGTATCCTGAACACTTAGTGACAATTTAAGAGAGAGGCTCTTCAGAAAATTTTCTATTCCCATCCTTTTCACTTCAAGTCCTGCTCGCTGAAATGTAACCAGGTCATAGTAAAAAAATGAATGTGCTGGTGTCTTTATTGTTCCTCTGAAATAGGCAGCTCTGCAAGGGTCAGCTGACTCTTGTGGAGCACAGTAAATGATCCCCACAATGTCAGATCAGGCCAAGCTAAATTGTAGCTGAACTGTCCTTTTGCTCTCAGAGTCTGCAGGTGTGTTTATGAAACACAGGAAGAAGTTAGAAGCTTGTGTCGGAAGGAACAAGCTTTAAAAGGACTAATGAAAGCACAATTTGATCCCAAATTTTGACCCTTCTCAGCTGGTCATCCTGACCTTTAATTTTTTTTTAATTAACTGCATAACTACTGTAACCTTGCTTTCTTTACATAAATGTTATTAACATAAATATAAACAATGCTTTGGGGTACAGGATGTAGCAAATACTACTTTTGGTAACTGGTTACACCTATCTTGCTTTTCCCATGTAAGAACTACCTTATACAATCTGGGACATGTTTTACTCCAGCCTTGCTCTATCTGAGCAGGGACTTCAGGATGCATTAGTCATAAACACAATAGCCTGATAGGGCTTAATTGAGAAAGCTGCTGGTTCTTTGCAACAATATCAAGTTTTAGTTTGGTAATTCAAAGTTCTCAAATATCTAAGACAAGTTACTTTGCCTTAAACTTCCTTTTTGACCTTTTCACTGGCATATCCTTTCGCCTTACACTCTTTTCCAAATAATCTTAGCTTTTTCTTGACTCCAGTCCAAAATGTTCTGTTTGAACTCTCTCAGCAACAATTCCTCCTCTACACAATTTGGTGTTATCTGCTCAGTTTTTCTTGTTTTCTTTGACATTCAGCAATCAGCAGGCCTGGCCTGTGATCAAATAAGTGCTAGAGCTGAGTCCCCCTGCGCACATGCAGTGGCTGCTGACATCACAGGGTCAACTGCAGGATACACTTTCCTGGAGCTTTTGCTATAGGGTATCAAATGGGCTGTTAATGGCTCTTGTCCCGAGACCTTATACCCATTCTTGTCTTAGTAAACTCTCATGCAATCCAATAAAATTCTATGGGCTGAAATTGCTGGAGCAAGAAAATATTTACCAGTGGAAGAAGATTTTCCAAATTTGGAAAAATATTTACCATTGCCAAAGATTTTCATTCACTGGTTCTTCACAGTGAAGATTTTAGTTCTGGCCTGTTTACAGCAAACCAGACTCAAAGTAGTTTTTATGCAATGCAGGGTCTCAATGCCTTGTCCTCCACACCTGCAAAAACCTGTGCATAGGATTCACCATGGAAATCTCTTGCTCACATTTCCTCTCAAGACTATCTTGTCCCAGTCCAATTTTAAACATTCAAGCATCAGTATGATCAGTTCCAGTTAGGAAAAACTTGAATATTTAAGTTATTGAGGTCTTGCTCCTCTATATATACAAATCTAATATCACTCTGTGGTCAGTTTAGGAATGTTCAGAGAACCATCCAAACCAAACAGTCTGAGAGCCTAAAAACTTGTGAGCTAATGTTTTTCTCGTTTGTTTATCAGGAAATTAGGCTTATTTATATAATTCAAATTCAGGCATGATCGGCCTTTCTAGATACATAAAGAGTTAGATCTGATATCGTAGTGGAGCCAAAAGAAATTACAGACATTTGGGAAAATGAATGCCTGGCCATTACATTTCCCAAATCATACCACTATAACTAGTTTTTTCCTTTGCATACACAATAACCACACCTCTTGGAGGTTCTTCCATGACTGTTCTATCATAAAAATGGAGCTCTTAGGAAAGATAAGATGACAAATTAGAGCAGCAAATACTGAGTGTTAGAACAACAAGGAAGATATGTCAGTAGTACAGGACAAGAAAGGAATAGAATGGAGGGAGATGAGCTGTTAAAACCTCTGCAAGGGAAGTGAGGGAAAAAACAGAATCAATACCAAGCCTGACAGAAGAGTCTAAAGAGAAGGAAGAAAAAAAAAAAGAAGGAAGGTGGCTTATTTTTCTTGCAGAAAGAAATATGTTCAAGGTTTGGGGAGGAAGGAATAATCAAGGATAGAAAGCTATAAAATTATGAGTTATTGTCTGGAATTTCATCTGAGGCTTTGTGACTTCAGTTTCACTGTTAATAATTTAAGTTAATAGACCCACCCGCTATTCTGATAGAAAAATGGCCCCTTGGTTTATAGTGAACTGTTTATTCTATATTTAATACTCCCTGTAGGTGATGGAACACTTGAGACTGCCGACTCTCACCACAGCCATCTGACATTCACTATTAAGGAGTCAATAAATATGCCCCCTTTGTGATGTGCAAAAGCCTAAGATGTTCTTGTGTCTTTGATTTTTCCTATTCATTAAAAATACGCAGCCTTTCAAAGCATTCCCTGTCAAACAGAGATAATGGAGATTTCATTGGCCATTGCCTTGTACATGCTGATATATCCTCTAAACAAAAGTGTTGGAATGTTGACACAGGAGGAATCCGGCCAGCTGGAGGGCTTTAGCAAATAATAAAATATGAAATTAAAGCATTTGTAACTGTTGTGTTTAATATAAAAAATCTGCAAAAGTTAATGACTGGATGGGTAATTTAAAACAAAAGCCCCAGCAGGCAGAGAAATATAACTACAAGCTAGCAAGAGGGATCCTTGATCCAGCTCTCTGGAGAGCATAGTTGGAACATGGCATGTATTTTTGCAATACAAAGCAATTACAGGCATCTCCAAACAATGAAAATCCATAAAATGTTCTGGTGTTCTGATTATTTTTTTTTCATTAGATAAGGTTGAGAAGTTACAGGATCCCATTTCATGCTGACAGCTCTCCACATCTGATAGGAACACTAGGAGATAAAAATGCTTAAGTAATCAAATGCTGTGCATATTTTTAAATGCACCCATTATGTTTAGTACAGCATCATGAAAATAAATATGTGAACTTGTAAAAACTGAGAGCTGTATTTGTCTCTTAAAAAATTAAATTCAGTGCCTGTGGACATACTGAAACAACCCAAAGTACAGGCAGTACAAGATGTGAAACATCACAAAACCAAATCTGGTCTGTAATAAGTCATCTTAATTGACTTTTGCAGCCTCCTGTTGATGGTGACCATATCACCCACTGTGGGAAAATCATTCATCTTGTCTCTGCAATCTGATGGAAACTTTCAATACTCAAAAGTAAAAGGGATTTTCAGTCACTTTGAAAACCAGGATGTCCTGCTTCTATATTCACTCTATAGAGACAAATCAATAGCAAACATAGTTTTGTAAATTTTGTTCCATTCCAGTTAATCAAGATGGGTTAAGCTGTTCCTAATAAGAAATTTTAAACATAAATAAAAAATATATTTGACTCATTTAATAAAAACTTCACATTGTAAAGAAGAGTAAAATAAAGAAGCTTTCCTTGATTTTAATTTGTCTTTGGACCACATTATAAACTGAATGGCAATATGTGTAGATTTTTGAATCATACCTGAAAAAATTATTCTTTAAAATAGCACATTAGCTTGAAAAAAATCAGTTTATATATCTCAAAGTGTGTATCCATTAGAAATCTTAATTCAATAAAACTACATCTGATAGGATTTTCCTGCTATTAGGCCTAAGTTTACTGGTATTTGATATTTTGATCAATGATCTAAAATTGCAGTTGATAAAATGTGTGGAATCCATGAAGAGTGCCAGACTGGAAGTCTGGGGGATGAGCTGGAGAAGGTAATGCCACAGACATTCTGCTCCTCTTGCATCACCCTAGAGTGAGAGAATGTACATTGGTCAGCCTATTTATTTAAAAAATAAAGAACTAAAACCCAACAACTGAAGAGTTGTCATCTCCAGAAAAAGAAAAAAGATAAATTCTGTTTAACAAGAACAATGTGGACAATTGCTGTAGCTGAAGGAAGACAAATTTAAACTGGAGATAGGGCGGGATTTTTAACTGCATTCACCATTAAAGGAATAGATGCCTCAATTATAAAATATATTTCAAAATACCAATGAGTTTATTATTCTTCACTATATAAGGACAGGAAGGCAACAATATTGTCCCATTTGACTTCTTAGGAATTCCTAACTGCCTTTTTATAAGTTAGAATGCTGGCCAGCAACTAAAGAGATAGGAAATTAGGGAAGGAAACCTTTCAAAATGCTTCTTGTTTTCCATTATACCTACAAGACTGTTAACCACCTTTGCCCAAAGGAAGTTTTCCATGACTCAGTAAACATGAGCACAGCTGTGAGTCGAAAATGTCTAGGATTTTGAAAGTTCATGTTCATTAATTGTATCAGATAAGACAAAAGAGATAATGCCCTATGATGCAGAAAAAGGTTATCAGGAACTTCTTACTGACATATGAAGTGCAAAGTAATTCCAGGCAATTCTGGTCAAATAACAACATACAAAGTAATTTGCAGTCGTCTGTTTCCTGGCCTCTCTCCTCAGCTCAGTACTCAAGAAAAGTTCCCATGATTTCTGGGGAAGCAGCTAGCTGTTTTCAGTGGTATCTGTAGATTAAGCAGAATTCACTTCTTTGAATCCTGTACTTGAGAAAACTCTTTATTATTGAGCACAAAGTATGAGCTGGAATGTTTACGTTTGTATCTGAGGAAACAAAAAAGTTTTCAAGTACAGAAATATTATTTAAAGGTTATCTATAGTATAAGTTGTTATGTATAATGACTTGATAACTTAAAAATAATTTCTTAAAATTTATTAAATAGGTACTGGTTTTAAATCTTTGCCTTAATATATTTTAAAATTGCACAATATGAATTTTATTCTTTAGTCTTCTGTGAAATCATGTTTTCTGCATTTTCCAGCCTTTAATCAGTAACACCCTGCTGTTACTGTTGGCCTCTTTTGTGGAGGAGATCAAACTGGGATTCTCTCCAGAAATGTAACTCCTTAACCTTTACAGAATTCCTTAACTGGCTAGAGGGTAATTTGTCGTGCTCTCCCTTTACAGAGCTGAAAGAGCTGCCTCTGCTGCCCTGCAGAATGATGGGAGCAATCAGGCCACATCCAACCTCAAAAGAATTCTGGAAAGTAACTTGTTAGTAACTTTATGTTCTGGTTTGGGGGTGCAAAAGAACACCCTGGACTAGCCCTCTCAATGCATTCCTCAATATTTACCATGAAATCAGAGAGATTCTTCTTGAGAGCTCTATCTTCTAACCAGATGCTGAACTACCCTTTAAAAATCTGCATACACTCCAAAATTTTATTTATTATGGAACCGATGCAATATAAATGACAAAATTTTATTTGTTTTCATGAAAGGCCTTAAAGCTGAGAATCCAAATCTCCAAGTTAAATAATGGGTTTTCAGTTACTTGATCAGCTGCTGTTTTCAGAGCTCTTTAACTATTCCTCTCTGTCCTGAACATCCATTTTCAGTGACATAAAGAAGAAACTGATCCTTTAACCAGTAAATATCCAAAGATTTGCACAGCACCACTATGGAGTACTTGTCAAAAAAGGCACTAGAGCTACTAAGATCCACAAGCTTGGAAGTGTTTGTGTATTAAATTATTTTTTAAAGTGTTTTTAAAATAATGCCTACATGTAACACACGTAGAAATATTCTAAATGTTTCAAATAACACTTGAGAAAAAAAAAGAGGAGTATTTTAGAGTTCACTATGAGATGGAAACTAGTGCATAATCTAAACAATATGATTGCACCTTGCCCTTCCAGCGATCTCCAGTAAATCCATAGCCTGACCTCATCGGTTACCAATCAGAAAACATAAAGCTAAGCTACAATGTGATTTTATGGCATACCTTGTCACTGATTTATGACAATAATGAAGGTCTGTTATGCATCTTGACATAACTGGGCATTAATAAAAGCAGAGTTGCATTAGCTCTGCCTTTATAGATGTTTCTGGAATGTATCGGTATTATTTTGGCATGCTGGTTTAAATTGAAGAGATGTGCTCTGCTGTACTGCAGTTGAATTTTTTCTCCCTATAAACCACTCGTGCATAAGAGAACTCCAACTAAACATAAGTTGCAGTGCTTTGTGCAGCTGGTACCAGATATTAAAAAGAGTTTTAAGCTAATCTATGTTCCAGATTAACAGAATATTTCCTTTTTCCCTGTATATATCGTGGCAGTCTCCTTCAACACGGCCTGGAGTTTTCATAGTGCTTTCCTGACTGGCAGTACCTGATTGGCAAAGGATGATCTGGTTTCTCTTCTTAATAATTCATCTTCCTGATGAATCCCAGTCTTCTTTCTCAATAAACTATTGAATATTAACAGGCAGTCACACAGCTGTTCTATGCACATTAAAGATGTACACAATTTACAGATTAAAGCACCTGAAATTCTCACGAGAAGGAAATGAGGCTTTATCTTGCTAATTTAAAAATGTAATTACATCTGCATAAAGTAAAGACTTTAATGTTCAACTCAATGTACATGTTTTCCTGTTGAAGTCAGAGATGCTGTAATCAGGTTAGACAGCAGCAAGAGTCAATAAAAAGTTCTTTAATGCATTTTGGACAAGATCTGGTTGTGCGTCTGACTCTTCAACCTGTCTACAAACACTTGTCCCATGTTTTACCTGGTCTGTGCCAGGAATGTTCTGGAAACCCTGCCACAGTGTGTGCCAGGGAGAGTAGACAGTAGATATTAAAGCTGTTGTTTGTTGTTTGCAAAGCTGCAAAGCTGCAGATCAGTGCCTGGATTGCTGTGGCATGTTCACCACCAAAGAAGCAAAAATAATTTTCTGAGTAGCCATAGCTAGGAAAAAAAGGATTCTGTAATTTGCCACTACTTGGAATGGATGACAAGTAAGCATGATGAACTGCCCAAGTTCTTAACTACAGCTGATTATGAACAGAAAAAATATTTGGGAGATAAAGAAAACTAGATTTAAAGATAAATATAATGACAAAACATATGGTATTTCCAGTGCAGAAGGGGCAGATACTGTGCTTGAGTTCCTGAAGACCTCTCCTTTAGTAACTGTCATCTCATTAGAGATGGGCTTTATCTGACCTGCCAGCACCTAAATTCCCTGTCATAACAGCTGCTACCGAACAGCAGAACCCATGGCATCTGAACTGAACAGAAACATTTTCAAATCTTACAGTACAATTGTTCCAGTGAAATCTAGAGCTAGTGGCCACTCCAGCAGTTTTTCATAACAAGAAAGAGAAAGCAATTCATAGAAGCCTGAACTGTCAAACACAAATCTGATGCTGCTCCGCTGGAAAACACTACAGGAATTCTGGGCCTCATTTTGTAAGCTTCCACTGCAGATTTTCTGTAATTTCCAAACATTTCTGAGTGACCTCAAGCCTCACAGATTTTTATTGACAACTGGTGAAGAATGTAATAAGATTTCTGGTATTTTTGTAAACCCCAGGGCATATGATAGGTAGAGAGAGCTCATTTGATGTTCTCCCTTGCTGAAAGTTGTTCTTTATTCCTATATACTATAACCTTGTCACAAGTGTTCTCAGAGCTGATCACATTTCTCTTCTTTAACTTGAAATTCCAGATTTTTTGAAAGTAAAATCGAAACACTAATCCAGTGATTAAAACACTTTATTTGACTTTATTTTTCCCCACAAAATATACATTTTTGAAATTGTATACAATATTGTATATTGTAGGCGAAGTTCAAAATTCAGGTCCTCAATTAATATATTTCCTATTTGTGAAAGCATGACTTTAGTCACCATTACTTTTATCTGCAAGTTATATGCCACATTCTACACCAGATTTTGCACAAACGCTTTAATCAAAAGAGAAGTGTTGTCTGCTTGTTTTCCTACTGCAGAACTTCCTAGGATTCCTTTCTATGTGTCTTCATTCTCTAATGGGAATATGCCTTTGCTGAAACTTGTCTAAAATCATGGGAGGCATACTACATTGGAGTTGGCTTTCTGATTTTCTGATATTCCTGATAATGATATCTGTGACTGCATGTATCCTAGTTCTCCATTTCCTGTGATTTTTCCAAAACAGAAAACTCAGAAAAAATGAGTAATGTCTTTTTCTTGATATGAAATCTACAACATTCCTGAGAACAGTTCAGTTGTGACAGACACTCCATGAGCTGGGTAAATTACCAATATGCAAAATTACTAAGGAAAAACATCCAGGCTTTATCATTTTTGGTTAAACACTAAAGCCTGTGACAGTTTGCCAAGCTCTCGGGATCAGGTAAGCAGGAGGAGGCTGCCTTTCCTTGCATCACTTTGCATCACTCCCTCACTTCTGACACTGTGGCATCATTTGCACTTTCCAAAAAACAAACAAAGCAAGCCAAAAAACTAACCAAACAAAAAACCCCACAAACAAACAAACAAAACCACAAAACTAAAACAAAAATAAAACCAAGCCAAAACAAACAAAAACAAATGAACACAAACCTCTTTGAAGTCTGACACATGCAGACACAAAAACAGATAAAGGGATAAGGGAGGGTAAGCAACTTGTTTCCTCAAAGGAAGACATTCCTCTGTGCATCCCATATAAGCAATTCTGTCTCAAGAAGTCTTGAGACTTTGACTTCAACAGAAAAACATGAACATTGAGTTGAACATTACAGTTACAGAGTACTTTATGCAGATGTAATTACATTTTTAAATTAGCAAGGTAAAGCCTCATTTCCTTCTCGGGAGAATCTCAGGTGCTTTAATCTGTAAATTGTGTCCTTGGAATTCTTCCTGCACTGTTATTTCTGGGAAGAACAATCAGTGACATTTTACAGTGGACAGAAGCTTCTGAAAAGCCTGAATTTTTGGCAGCAGGATCAAAGAATAGTCTTGCAAATTCTACTCCCATCACTGACTTCCAAACTACTCCTAAAATCCCCGCTTTGTGTATACACATTCTGTCTGTACTTTTCTTCTGTCTGTATAAAAACATATGCACAGTT
This sequence comes from Pyrgilauda ruficollis, assembly GCF_017590135.1. Taxonomy (NCBI): domain Eukaryota; kingdom Metazoa; phylum Chordata; class Aves; order Passeriformes; family Passeridae; genus Pyrgilauda; species Pyrgilauda ruficollis. Next base: position 2,722,953 of record NW_024527488.1, read on the forward strand.
TTGAACTCACTTAAAACCGACCCTTGTGAAATTATCAGCTTTTTTTAAAAAGTTTTGAACAGAACTTGACAACGCATATGGGGAAAAAATATTCTACTTTTCAGACCAGAGATGGCTTGGAATATATAACCCTGCCAGCTGCCAGTCACAGCTGGCAGGGTTATATATGTTGTTGTATATATGGATGTCCTTAACATAGTTTTGCTTCCATTTTCATAGTTTTGCTTCATATTATATTGGTTTTGATGGTGTGTGCAGTGTGTGCTTGCTGACCAAAGCAAACACTGTATTTGTCATTTAAGTGCCAGAATGTTTTTTGCAGTCTGCAAATGGTCTCCACAGCTTTTCCCATCATGTTAGCAAGCTTTTATTAGTGAATGTTTTTAATTTATTGAATGGTTAACTGAGAAGACTGCTGTTACAGAAAAGCACTGTGGAGCTACTACATGGATGAGCACAGAACTTGCAATGCCCTCTAGTGTTTCTTTCCTGGAAATTAAAATTTAGAGTGAAATTTTGTTAGCAAGCTTGGTTAGTTGCATTTCTAAGTCCCTCGGTGGATATTGAAAACAAACCCATTGTAAATACAGCCACACCATGAAACACAGATCTTCCATAAGATGGACAGCAAACAAATAGCTGAGATTTCAGAGAGCAGAAGACATTAAAGTTGCATTGTAGTTTGATTAGAATTGCATTATCTCAGAGAGAGGGAGAGCACCTTATCCTAAACCACCACTCCATGACTGCCCTGAATTTTATGTGAGTACACGCTGAGAAGCAGTCCTGATGCTGGAAGACAACAGTCAAGCCAAGACATGACACAATGTATTTACAAAGTTCTCTCCCAAAACGCAGAAATCATAAAAGCTACACTAACACCAGGATTTTGTCATCTAGCTAGCAACTATCTAAGAAATAACAATTATTTTTGGAGCAGTGGCTGCTTTGATTTGACATGCAACACAGCAGCAGCAATGTATCATTACAGCACTGTGCCCAAGCTAAACAGCTTTGATCATGCTCTTATGTTCAAGCAACTCTCTCAAAAAGTATCACCCTTGCTCTGCAAGGTTCTGGTAGCTGAGATCTTCCCACCCTCCTGCTGTGTGCACTCAGGAAGATATGTCCCTAGTATCTCAGATTCCTAGTCAGTTATTTCTTAGTTTTGCTTCATTAATCTGAAGAAAATTCCATTTTTAGTTGGTTTTCATACTTCAAACACATCAAAATAGAACAGAAAAAAGCTTCCAAAACAATGTTGTGGCAAACTCCCAAGCTATTCCCTACTCATTTGTGAGAGTTTACCTAGTTGTTGGTTTATTTAATGAATGTGATTATGTTTATTATGTTTATTCCAGGAATGTGTCGGCTTTATAGTTTTTTTACTTCACAAGAAATGATACACAATTCATTTTCAAAAAGTAACATAAGCAAAGCAGTGGCACACAAAGTGGTGTTTGTGGGGCAAAGTGACCAAAACGTTACATCAGTCACTGAGGAGGAATGAATAGGGAACTTTTTTCAGAAATAAATATATAGTGCCTAGAAATTGAATTCTTAGGGATTTATCCTCAGGCACTTAACCACCTGTTGATTTTGACAGGTTTTAGGCAGCTGAAGTCCTGTCAGGATATAGGGATTAACCTCAATTATGCTGAGCACTACAAGGAAGCCCAGAATAATTAGAAACAAAGAAAAAGAGTGGTGAAGTTCACTTTTATCTGGAGATTCTCATCATCCTCAAATCTAAACCAGCTGAAGAAAAGCCTAAAATCATATTTTAATCAATAACTCCTTACACATATCCAGAATGTTTATGCTAGAACTTTTTCTAGAAGTCCCTAAAAACTGGTACATAATGGATAAAGATTTAGAGAGAAGAAAGGTCTACAAGAAAAAGGAACCAAAGCATTAGTAATAGAAATAGTGGAAAGGTTATTTCTTTATCTGACCCCAAATTGATATTGTGAAAGCCACTGGTTTATCTGTACAGCAGCAATCTCAAACTGAGACTGGAACTGATCGTAAAAATTTTGATCAGCACCAGGTGGTGCTATTTTGCTTTCTTAAAATTTTGTAGCTTGGTAAAATATTCACATTTTTAAATAACCTCTGATGAAAACTTAATGAGTGAGAAGAGTATCTATTTTCTCATGCTGTAAATTAGTTGTGGCTGTTTTTTGTGTTATGCATTCATATATTTAAGAAGCAGTGGATTCCCAACACACCTGATAGGAAAATTTTAAAAGTCTTTAGCCTTTAAAATAATCCTAGTTTTATAAACTGTTTAATCCATAGAAATTCTACATATGCTTCTCTCAGATTCTCACACAAAAAAAGAAAATTCATATTAATCCAAATGCGCTGTTTTGTGAGGTGGCACATATAAAGTACATGTATTTGCTCATAATTTTTTTAATTACACACAGGCTGTTCCAAAGCAACGCACCAAAGTCTGTGCCTCCAGAAACTCAGACAAGTCCATAAGCCAGGGATAATAGGGAGAGAAAGATTTAAAATCAATCCTAAAAAATAAATCTGGGGTCAAAATTCAAAGATTTTGCTTCTTACACATATTCTTACACTTTGCCCTGATGTTCATATAAAACATAAGTTGCCCCTTTTTATGGTTCTGATCTATTTCTCACATGAGCACATAGCCACAAACTGTATTTATAGACAAGTTTACAAGAACTTTGTCAGCTTCAGTTTAACGAAGTCTAATCATGTTTTAACCGTCTTTGCAATATATCAGTCATGTAATAATTTTTAGGGTGGCTTTTTCAATTAGGTTTTGATTTCTTGTTGGTACAAAAATTGTCTTAGTGGAAGTAATAAGAATCCAGCACGTTGTTTTAAAGGCCATGAAGTAGCCACATGTTGCCAACCTATCCCCACTGTTCTGCAAACTGAAGATTCTTGGCAGAAGTGAAAGACTGATATGAAATGAGTGACATCATCCTATGCTGCTCTTCAGCTTATCACTTACTCCTTGGATTAATGGTTTCCCCACAGACTATAAATTCATATTTCCAGAGGTTCCTGTACTGCTGACTTCCCCAGTTTGCCAAAAGCATTGCCTTTGTGGCTGTTTTTGAAGAGAGCCCAGAACTGTAGGATTTTTGTTTGACAAATAAATTGGGTTTTCTCTCTTGCAGCTGTAAGGCTGGGCTGAAGGCAGAGCCTGGAATGCACAGAATGTTTAGTGCCCCTGCAGTCTGAGATGAAGAGATCCTTAAACTCAGTGTAGCAGAGCTGTTCCTTCTGCTCTCTGCTGTGCAGTGCTGATGTAACACAAGGCAGGTAACAGGACAGCTTGGGGAAACCAGCTGTGTCCACACAGACACAAAACAAGGAGCTATTCTTTAAGTGATGCAGTAACAGCAAAATCTGCATTTGGGGTTTTTTTCGTATGCCGCTAGCCTCAATGAGAATAAACACAAATCCAGAGGTGACATCCATATCTGATTGTGTCAGAAGTGAAAATCAGTGTTTTAGAACTGATTTTAGAACTCTGCCTTTTAGAATCTTTACAGTTGTTTGTAGATAAGAGGCACAGCCAGGAGACATCTCCTTGGAAAAATACCCTACCAATCCCACTCCTCAGTCTTTCAAACATGGCCACAGACAGGCAGTAGCAGCCTGAGGATGCACCTTTCAGTGAGGGAGAACCTCCCCTGTTGTCCAAGAACAACAACCCATGCCACTATCCACTGTTAATCAGCAGAAGATCAAGTCAAACCAGAAATAAACCACTGTAGATGTGAGGAATGTTTGTAGACAGAATGGCAGAACAGGAAAGTAACCTTGTGCCCTAACAAACATTTGCCATGGCCCTTACTTTAGGAACTGAATACAATGAAGTACAGTGTCCCTTACTCACAGGTATGATCAAACAGGAAAAAAAAGAAAACATAGAGACTTTTTTTGTTCAATTGAAGGAATGAAGTCTCTCCCAAAACACTTCAACTCTCCCCATCATGTGCTAACATCTCATGACTCGTGACATAAATGAGACATCAGACATATGAAGTAATAAACTGATTTCCACCTTGTGTAGCCCATGAATGCTGGTTAATCTTTGATCCCTGGGCACACTAAAACTCACCAGCCAAGTAAAGGAGATTAAAAGTGTTTGAATACTGCAAAAGTAGCTTTGCCACCTCTTTTAGTCTTTTCCAAAAGGGGATTATGACTCAAAAACTTCTGACCTTGTCAGCATAGGAAATAGTTGCATAATCTGTTAAAGCCTAACATCAGTTGGAGAAAAAACACAGTAAAATTTCGGAAAGAGGAGTATGTAATAAACACAGCATCAGAGTATTTTGCTATTTCTTTTTTTTTCTTTTACATCAGCAACATCAGAATTGTTCTGTAACAAAGTAGAAGGGTTTTCACAAGGTAGTCCAGCAGGCAGCAAAAGAATCACAAATAGAAGGGGAGCCCAGGTATGCTCTTGTTACTTTGTAGGCAGGGTGTCTCTTAAAATTCTCTATTATTGTCATTTCTGTGTGTTTAAACTGGTTGAATTTCCTCCTTCCCTAATCCCTATTGGTTTGATTTTCTCTGCATTGCAGGATTTTATAATCTTTCTCCAACTGCACATATTTTATTGGATTCAGAAAAATGTGCTGTAGTGCCATGTTCTCATTTGTATACAAACACAAGAGCTGACAAACTTGAAATGGAATTGTGACCTTCCTTTCAAGTTGCCTAAAGTCTTGCAGAAAATACAATGCAATTGCACTTTGTATTTTAGTGAAACTGCAATCTACAAAACTCAATAAAGTAATTCTTGTAAATGTCAAAGGCTGGGGTATCTGCAGGATTAATGCCAGATTAGATCCTTGTATTTTAACTTTAAAAACTTATAAGCAACTAAGGTAATGCAAATATATTCAGGAAAAAATATAGGACTCTGAAGGTATCCACTGTATCACCTTTGACTCTCTCCTCCTCTTTCATTTTCCACTTGTGTCACCCATAAATATTGAATCTAGGTATACTAAATGTGGTAGAAGTTGTAATTCACAGCCAGAAAAACATTTTATTTTATTTTAAAATTAGTAATTTGGCCTGTTTATCAGCAGTGTGGTGCTATGTGATCTTCCATTTCATAAGCTGCACAAAACCTAAGTCACCTTCTCTCATTTTGGCACATTTTGGGGGTCTCTATACTTATATTTACACATCCTAGTTTTGCTGAGTTGTAAGCAATTCTAATAAAGATCTTCACAATCAATTTTAAACCCAAGCAGAATTAAAATACTAGGAGCAGATGATATTACCATTAAATTCAGCATTAGCTCAGTAGTTTAAGAAACACCAAAAAAAAAAAAAAAAAAAATAAGGCTCCCCATGAGAAGGAACCCAGGGAAAAAGAAAAGCTGAAAAGGATCTTGAAAAGGCCTTCTGGACACACAGGGTGATTTTGATGGTAACCTTTGGGGGTTTTGTTGTTTTCTACCATCAAATTCTAGACCCAGATGTGGTGTTTGTGTTGTCCTAAGTGAATAGGGAAAACACACCCCTGTTGTGTACAAATGAAACATCTCTGCTCCCTCAGGGCATAAAACAGGTAAAAAGGCTGAAATATGGATGGTGCCTAAATGTTTTTCTAAGGCAATGGTGACACAACCACCACGAATTTTCCATCAGCTTTCTGAAATCAAGATGTGGGTAATGCAAAAAGTGCTTTTTTCAGTGCCCACTGTGGAAGCATTATGCTGATCTTGATACTGTACATACCAAACTCCTCCAGTCACTACTACTTAGACACAAAACCCTGGTGTACATTCAGCTTCCCTGGCACCCTGCTGCCAATGATTTTTATTTATTTTAGTCCTGCTGCTGTTGCTCACCTCAGTGGAGGATGGTGGTTCCGCATCTTTGGTAGGAGTGGGATTCAGAGGAGATTGTCTTTCTCTTAAAATTTCATGCTGGTATCAAAGAAAAAAAGAAAACAAAATTTTAAGAAAAGGAAAAAAAATGTTAAGACACCTAAATATTCGAGTCACAATACTTGGTGACAATCCCACCCACAGATTCATGGTAATTCTGCATTCACCCTCTCCAAACTGAGTTGTTGCCACTGCCTATTCAAACCAAAGTCTCCAAAAATGCTGAAGCTTTTGCTCCATGTGGTGGCCTCCATCCCATGGAGTGTGGTGCTAAAATATTCTGTGGTTTCCAGTTTGATATCCATTGCCTGTCATGCCAGTGGTCCTCCTCTTAATGGTCTTTCTGGGAAACTACTGCATTGCTGTGCTTCTGTAATTACCTCATGCACAGTGTGAGGGAAACTAAAGTTCATGGTTTTTATAACTGATTGCAAGACTTTATTAACTATTGATCTTATGTCAGCTGTTGGAGAAAACCTGGAGGAGATGACCACCTCTTGAAAAATTAGAGAAAACTGATCCCATAAAAGGGAGCAGAGAAAATCAATTATGGCAATTCACAGGAAAGAACAAAAATGGTGAAGATATGGGTTTTGTACATTCATGTCCCTGTTTATTCAATATACTGCATCAGATTTTTACAGATGGGAACCCAGCAAGGAGTCCCGTGATCATCTGAAACCACTTGTAACCAATATTTTGTGGAAGAGGGAATCAAAGACAGAATTGGATTTTGTGCGATTGGTAATTATTCACATTGTTACTTAAGGAAAGAGGATCAACGGGGCAATTCACTACTTTGACCAGCAGGAAAATATATGAGGAAAAACTATTTTCTCACATAGCGGGAGCTGGGGATGAAGCTCTGTGGGGGGGGG
>NW_024527488.1:2730069-2730288 GCF_017590135.1 Pyrgilauda ruficollis
GGAGGAGGTGAAAATCTACGGCTGCAGCTAGAAATTACTTTACTTTATTTATCTGAAACTCTGGTTTTCACGCTTTGCAAGTTCCTGACAGAAGCCACACCGTGCCACAGCGCAGTGGAGCAGGCGCTCTCCCGGCTGCGCAGGGCGCTCTTCCCCCGCGCCCCGCGGCGCGGCGCCGCTGGGCCCCGGGCGCGGACGGGCGGGCGGACGGACGGGCGG
>NW_024527488.1:2730293-2851388 GCF_017590135.1 Pyrgilauda ruficollis
CCTGCCCGCGGCCGCCCGCAGTCCCGGTGCCGCGGGCGGGCGATGCGGGGGTGGCGGCCGCCCGCCCGCCCGCGATGTTCGGGGCGGGCAGGTACAGCATCCCGCGGCCCGTCACCAGGAACCTGGAGGACCTGGACTCGGTGCAGAGCGTCCTGCTGCACAGGTCAGTGCCCGGCACGGGGAGCGGGGGGCGGCGGCCCGAGATCGCTTCCCGGCCGCGGGAGGCTCCAGCACCCCTGCCCTTTCGCCGGGCAGGACCTGCAAGGCGGAGGGACAGCGGAGCCACCGAAGCCCCGGCGAGCTCCCCTTGTCGTGGCGGCAGGAAGGGCGAGGAGCCGGGGCTGCCCCTCTGGGCATGGCAAGGGAAGGGAAGGGGTGGCTGCCGGGGGGAGCCGAGGCGCCCTCAGGCTTCCCTCCCTCCTTCTTGGAGAAGAGGAGGATGTGCAGGTGAGGGACTCTAACATGTGCAGAGAAACGTGCTGATAACTCTTTGATATGGATTGATGCTGTTGCATCCATGCCATAAGCGTTTTGAACCCTTCTTTAAGGGCAGGGCATAATGCATTAACTCGCAAACAAATCCAAGAGGGATGGGAAAGAAATCCTGAAGTGGATGTACGGGAGGCGGCACACTCTATGAGAAGCAGCTGCTTTTCCTCCTGCATTCACCATCCCTAACGGGCGATTTTCCACGGTATCCCCCCACAAAGACATCTTGACAATAGGATCTTGCCCAATAGGCCCGTGCAGGACTCTGAAAGCCACCCTTAATGGCATTTTCCATGTGCTTAGCTGAGAGCCGCAGAAACTTTACAAAGAAAAACGCATCCCATTCAGCAGAATCCAAGAGAAGCTCATCTCCAGTTCTGCTAAAGTGTCCGTTTCCTGTTTCTCAGCCACGCTGGTTTATTTCCAGCTGCACAGAAAAAGCACACGGGCACTTCCAGTGCCAGCTCCAAGCAGCTCTTGCTATGGAAACTAACAAGTGGTTGTTAACTCCAGCTCAAGGCGTCAGCCGTGTGAAATCCATTCCTGTGAGCGCTGGGGATGCAAACACGGAGCACAGCAAGGAGGGCATGCTGCAATCAGCCTGCTCCGGCACGGCTCTGAGGCTGCTTTATGCGCAGTAAATGTGCTCGTGTGCAAACAGAACCCCATGGACTTTTCAGTGACTTAACAGAAAATGTTCTATTTCAGAGCCGGATTAAAAACATGCTGTCCCGTGGTATTGCTTATGTTAATATACTCTAAGTGGAATAAGGCTACTCATGCTTGAAACATTTGCATGTTGACTGACTGCAAATAATGGTTTTCTTTCATGCCTGACATGCCTGCTATGCATAGCAGGTGATCCTAAAAAAAAAAAAAAAAAAAAAAAAAAAAGCATTTAAAACATTTAAGGTGAAGTAAAAGCAGTAGGAAAATATAATTAAAATAATTAAAATTACAGCTGCTTTTCATTCTGGAGAAAACTCTTAACTCTATTAGACTGTTTTTCAAAAGAATGGGATGAGTTGTACTATTCTTCCCGGATTTTTCATTACTGTCTTCCTGTTGGTTTTGTGTTCTTCTGAAATACCTTCTGTGATCAGAGCTGATACAGAAAGCTTAAGAAGTCAGAATATTCTCTTTCATTTATTGAGCACTAGAGTGTTTGCTCACAAAATTTCTGTTCCTTTGGTCCCAGAGATAGCTTTCATTCTCCGTGGACTCTGTTTACGTGTAAATATCCCAATTAAAACGACAGCCCAGTGTCACTCTTCAATTCACACCATTTTGCTGTGGATGGTCTCTACACGGTCCTGTCAGAGGAGCTGTGAACAGAAGATTCTGTAACCACAGCTTACACGGTTTTATGGAAACCTGTAATCAAAAAATCTTAATTATTAAGGAATCCTTGTGAAATATGTATTTTGTCCTCTAAGAAACACTTGGGCAGGAGAGGGGAAAGTCGTGTTGTTGTCATTAATCTTTTAAAAAGAGGGAATTATTTCTGACATATTTTGCTCATGCTGTGCCCTGGAGGAATAAAAAAAACCCAGGAATCAATAGCTGAAATATAATGTCACTCATATTTTTTTTTGTTTCTCTTTCAGTAAATCAGGTGCTAGCAAGAAACACAACTGAAAAACAAAGATAAAATTATTTCCCTTTTAGTTTTATCTGCTTGTAATGTATCATGTTTTATGTGCAGTGCATCATTTGTCTCTGTGCAGCTGTTGGTAAAGCCTTCCTGAAAATATTAAGTGATCTGAAATCAAGAAAGGAAAAAATGAAACATTAACAAGTCACTTATGGCCTTCTTACCTCATTATCACTAATGAAGAGCTGTAATTTGAAGCGTGGAACCAGTGTGTCCTATACCCTGTCGTCTTTTAACTTCAGTCTCCTTCTGAATACAGGCATGGATCAAGGCAGGCAGTTATTTGTAAAGCACAAAAGCTTCTGAAACAGGTTAAGCCAAAAAAAAAAAAAAAAAAAAAAAAAGTAACGAGAAGCCCTTGCTCAGGAAATAAATTTCCACACGTGGATTTAGTTCTTTGCAGGAACAGCTAATCAGAACAACCTTCAGGCTTTAATTATCCTTGAGCACCTAAGTGCTCATTACCCAGTTGTCCAGTGAGGGTGAGCAGTGCTATTGATGCCAGTGATACCCCCTGACCGATTTTTATCATCTGCATGTTAAAAACAGCAACTTGGCATAGAAGGCTCATGGATTCCTTAGTGAGGAGCATCAGCCCCAGCTCCTCGGATTAAGTGTTAAGTGTCTGCCAGAAGACAAATTATTTCAAGTTTCATCCTAATATTTATGCCCAAGAAATGAGAGGCTTTCCTCTCAAGAGGGATTGTGTGGGAAAATCTGTGTCTTCCCTAAAATAAGATCCTGCTGTGTGAGATATATCCTGCAATCTTTAATTGTTCCCACAGCAGCAGAAATTCCACATTCATTTCAGCAAAGTCTTTAGGTGGCTCCCAGCTACTCCTCTCAGAGGACCAAAGCCTTCCATCATCCTTCCATTCACAATATGCTTATTCCTATAAAATAGCAAGTGGTGTAAAACCACTGCCTCCTTGAGAGAGAGTCTGTATTTCTCACTTAGCGAGCAAACAACTGGAACCAATTAATCAGCTCTTGAACTCAGGGAAATTTAACTAACACAGCACCATCTGGCATTGACTATCACTTCTGTACAGAAACACTTCAGTGTGCTGCTCGGAGTATTAAAAGTGCTTGCAAATGTAAGCATAATTAGGGAGGGTGGGACAGTAGATCTCACCTTCTAAATGAAACCATAGTAGCACAAGCTTTTTTCTTTAGGAAATGTTTCTGTCTCCACCTCTGGATAGGTTTGTAGTCTTAATAACCACGCAACTGTAATTTATCTGTGAAATCAGGTCTTGTCCAGGGACTTCAGAATGGCCCTTCAGTACTTAATATAGGTATTTTTACTCCAGTTGAAGCCTTAATCACATGGATGTGAGTCCAAAATATTTCTGTCTGTTAATTCACTTGAAATCACGCTTACTAATATATGATTCCCTAAAGCAATTTCAAGTGCAGCAATTTCATACTAGGATTCTGTCACTCCTCTGTAGTGTTCCAGAGCTATAAAACCTCACTGTTGAAGCTGTGCAAATATCCCGCTGAGCAGAGATTAAATCCAGCACATGAAACATGTTCCAACAATTACTCTCCATCCCTTTCCCTACTCACCATGTGTGTCCTGATGGGTTTACTGACACAGCTACACAGAAAGTTGTCTGCAGGGCTGCCATAGGTCTTGTTTTTCATGGATCTGAATAATTTGAGTCCTGAAAACCGAGTAGGGGGTGGGGGGGGGGGGGGGGGGGTTGTGTGTCTCGACTGTGCATGATTTTACACATGTAGACTGCAGAGGCTATTTTAAGGTTCTTGTTTGGGTCTGTCACATCCTTGCTTCTCCTGAACCGCCCTGCTCTCCTGACAAACCTAAGGAGAGACAACCTTAATTTCTCACAGCTCTTTAAACTGATACAATAGCACATAAAATAAAGTACAGAGGGATCCCCTTGCTTACCAGGTGACTTTTTACCTCGTGTTTCGCCCTCCTGATCGGTGCTTGGTTACAGCGCTCTGAGCCTCACCCCAGGACTCCGGGGTTTCACTACCCCGTCTTTTATGGGACGGGTGCTGGCACCTTGGAATCAGGCAACTAAATAAAGTCTGGTTCTCCACGGTGCGTTCCTGTTGAGCCAGGGAAAGGCGTCCGAGGGCGGGGGGAGGCCGGGCACACGGGAATTCCCGTGGCCATGGAGGATTCGCCCCCGGCGCGGAGGGACGGCCCCTCACGGCGGGGCGCTCGCGCGTCCCTCCGTTTCCATGGCGAGCGGGGCGCCGGCCAATGGGAGGGCGCGGCGCGCGTCACGTGCCCCGCCCCGGCGCGCGGCTGTCATGGCGTCCGCGGCGGCCGTCGGGAGCGGCGCTGCCGAGGGGATGGAGGCGGCCGGCGGAGGAGGCGCCGAGCCCGCGGGCACTGGCAGCGAGAGCGGCTCCGGCGGCTCCTCGCTGGCTGCCAGCTCCGAGTAAGCGCGGGGCCGCGGGGGCTCGACCGGGGTCGTGACGGGAGGGCTCGACCGGGGTGCGCGGCGGGAGCGCCCCGGCGCTGCATGGCTGCGCTGGGCTGAGCTTGGCTTAGGTGAGCTGGGCTTAGCTCGCCTGAGCTGGGCTGGCTCTAGGAGCAGAGAGCCGTGCGAGGTTTCTGACAGTGTCTCCCCGCCGAACCCTGACGGTAGCACGGTGTGGGCTCAGGCGCGGGCGGTCCTTGCGCCGAGCTCTGCATCCCCGCTGGGCAGCGCCGGGCAAGGAGGGACTTGGCACACGCTCTAGAAAAAAAGGTGTAGTCTTTCATTTTAGTGTGCTAAGTCAGAAGGCAGTTCTGTATAATACGTATTTTAAAGTTACCAATGCAACCTCCGGGGTTTTAGTTTATTTATATTTTTTTTATTCGGTTAATAAAAAGTTAAACTTACAACTTTGACTTGGTTCCCTGTGTTAAAACAGCCGTGCTTTACACTTCGAATGTGTAAAGCACATTCTTCACACATCTTCAGGCTAAGTCAGAAGCTAGTTCTGTAATAATACATATTTTAAAGTTATAAATGCGACCTGCGGGGTTTTAGTTTATTTGTATGTTTTTTTAGTTGGGATGAAGTTAAACTTACAACAGCAGCTTGGTTGTTTACAGCTTACAGCATTGACTTGGTTCCCTGTGTTAAGACAGCTGTGCTTGACATTTCAAATGTGTATTTCAGGGTCTAATCAATAGCATTTCATTCAGTGTGTAAGTTTCATCAGGCTGTGCAGTGGAAGGGGAAAAAAAACGTTTAAGTGGGAAAAGTTAGAATTGTGTAGTTGATTTTGTAGTTGCCCTGTACCTCTGGCTCAGAGATAAAGCTGTTGTACATACGCCTACATTACTTTATTCCTATATTTATAATACAGAAGTCAACTGTAACACTTCAGCTTGAAGCCATGTTTTCTTTTAATATTTTGTGTGTTTGGGTTTTTTTCTTTTCTCAATTCTTTCATCTAAAATGCCTTTTTACTGTCATTCTTTATATATGTTTAGGGAATAAAGCTGTTACACAGATTTCAGCACATAACACGTCTACTACTTGCAATGATATGTATAGTACTTTTAATAATTTATCTTCATAACAATTTATCCAGCAGAACTTGGATCCTTTCTAATTTATCTTTCTTTCATAAATGGACAATTTCAATCAGCAGAGTTTTTCAGACATTTATCCCAAAGAGGAAATACCTGTGTGGGATGAGTGAAACTACTCTTAGAGAAATGCAGGCCTTCAGGATTTTTAACTCCCTTGACTGAAGCTTCCAGTCCTAGAGGCAAGTTGAGGTTGTTGTGTAAGCACTTGTTTTGACACAAGAGAAAACAGATCAACATTAGATTTATTATTTTTTCCCTTTTTCTTGCCTTGTTTGGTTTAAATTTATTGTGACACTACAGTATTAGGGGGAAAAACCTCTCATGCTAGGTGTAACTTCTTGTTTCAGATTTGCTTTTCCAGATGTCTCTGAGGATCTCTGTTGGGAAAGTGAGAGTTTTCTTACAGTACAGTTTCTTCTTGACTTCTCTGTGGAGTGGTTCTGTTTGGGTGAGCACAGAGTAAACACCAGACATGCCCACAGTTTTTTTTTTTTTTTTTTTTTTTTTTTTACCAATGGTCCGTATTGTTTTAATCAAAATAGAGAACAAAGCTGGAGAACATGAGTGTATGAACTCATGTCCAGGCTGAATTTTGACATCTACCCCAAAGAAGAAACAGCTTTTCCAAAGATCACAGTCTTTTTTAAAGAGGGAATAAAAATGCTATCATACATGACAGGAGTTCTTGCTAATGCAGATGAAATTTCTTTGTAAATTTCTAGTGTTTCCTTTTTTGTTTGGGTTTTTTTTGGCGGGGGTGGGAGCTCATTGGTTGATTTGGGGATTTGGGTTTTTTGTTTGTTTTGGTTGGGTTTTGTTGGAGGTTTTTTGTTTATTTGTTTTTGCTTAATTTTGCTTACACATGCCAGAAGGTGGGAGTACTCCTTAAAAAGCAAACCAAGGAAAAACTCTTCTCATGTTATTTCCTACCTACCACCTTCTGAGAGAAGTTGAATCACAAAGAGTGTGCCCTTGGCAGCCTTTAGGTTTTGTCAGCATTCTGATACTTTCTTGAATAAGAACTCAGGATTTTGAAAATCACAAACTTGGATTTATCCCTCAGGTATAGCCAAATCATCACAAGTGGTGGCTCTTCTTTTAAACTATCTGTTTGGGTAAAAAAGCTAATAAATCCAGAAGAGATAGGTGATGTTTCTTCTTGTCTGCAGGATCCATAGACTTTTCTCAATAACTGGGGCTCCAGAAAGACAGTAATGCCAATGTTTTCTGTGTTGTTAGTCCAGCCAGATCCTCTTGTTGAGCCCTTAAAGGTACTCTGGTGCAATGTCTGTATAATGTTCTCCATTCAGCTGAACTTTTATCATTTAGCTGTGTTTTCAGATTAATGCTCTATTTGAATATTTGCTACTAGCTTTAAACCAGATTTGCACTCTTTATTCAGTAAAAGTAGTTCTAGTGTGAAATGTGTGAATGTGTGTTGTCTTTAAACTACTATATTAATTATGATGTAAATCTACAGTCTCATTTTTATTTATATGATTTTTATGAAACAGAGAGACCTCTTTCTCATCTGCTTAGGAAGAATTAACTGGTCTTGTCTGTTCCTGAAAATCTTCCATGCAGAAAATTCCAGATAATTAAACCTATGAGTACTCTTCTTACTTTGGCCATCATGGATGCTTATCTATCTGCAGTAACACTCCATGGTTCTCCTCGAGGTTCGTTTGGCCTGTTGCCCCTCAGCAGGCAGTTTTTGGTTGTTTTTTTCTTTGTTTCCTCAGCCAAAAGAATATAATATCCTTCAGTCTCCTTCCCTTTAAATGTGTTTGTAGGCTATATAGCATTTGTCTCTTTGCTCTGGGTGTGTTCCATCTTTCTTAAAACCTAATATCCAAAACTGGACATGGCTGACACATCACCATTGCCAAATTAGGACAAAAATTTTTTTGCACTGTGCTGATGATGTTTCTGTTATATCCTAGAGCTGCTTTGCCTTTGCTTTGCAGAAGTGTCTTGCTCTTGACTTTGGGTGATCCACACCAGCTGCCAGATCTATTTCTGTAGCCGTGCTGCCTCTTTGCATTGTTAGTGTGTATTTTTGCAGATGCTATTTGGAACTTGGGTTTTAAAAACTGTTACCTAGATTTTATCTTAGATTGTTTCGGGGTTTATTTTAATGTTAAATCTAAGTGATTTTTAAAATGTTTATTTTCTCTTTCCAAAGGACTGGCAGTGCAATCTGTGTTCCCATAGCATTACAGAATATCCTGAGATAGAAGGAGCCCACAAGGATAAAAAACTCCATCTTCAGGCTCTGCACAGAAGAGCCTCACCTCAAAAATCATGCCATGATTATATTACAAATGCATAAGGGAAAAATAATGGGAGAGAACAAATAGAATGCAATTTTTTCTCTTAAGAGGAAGTCCCATTGTGCACATGAATGTAATTACTAATTAAGACTTGCATGTCAGAGAAATGTTTGTTTTCTGAAAAGAGAATACTGCTTTTTGCAATGGCTGTTTTCCTCTAAGGCATTTGAAGAAACTGGGGAGAGGGATGTCTTTCCTTGCCATATCCATCATTTATGTAAAACAAGCTCTAACCCTTGTGGCAGACTTAAAGCAGTTGAGCTGTCAATGTTCAGGAGGCAACTTTTTTTTTTTTTTCCCACTATTCGTTCCATCCTTGCACTCTCTCTGTCCCCTCCCTACTTAAAATAATCAGATCTCACTTGCACAGTGATCTTCCTTATGAGAACTCATTGATCATTCTTTTTTTTCCAGTGACCTTGAGCCTGAGTGGTTGGATAGTGTGCAGAAAAATGGAGAATTATTTTATTTAGAATTAAGTGAAAGTGAAGAAGAAGTTCTGCTTCAGAACAGCTGTCCAGAAATGCCAGCAGTGAATCATGTCAGGTTTCGGGAAAATGAAGCTGAAATCATTCAAGAGGGATCACGCAAGGAAAGAAAGTATGAACTGAAGAAATGGACCAAAATGCTAAAAAAGAAGAGT
Organism: Pyrgilauda ruficollis; assembly: GCF_017590135.1. Classification (NCBI taxonomy): domain Eukaryota; kingdom Metazoa; phylum Chordata; class Aves; order Passeriformes; family Passeridae; genus Pyrgilauda; species Pyrgilauda ruficollis. The sequence continues at coordinate 2,738,981 of NW_024527488.1, forward strand.
CTTTTACCAAAGAGTTATGGTAAGAAAGGCAGTGGAAGCTGCAATGAGCACCCATCTGGTCCTACTTCCATATTGAAGCACCGGTCTGCTCAGAAAATGGGTGTCACTGTTCAGCAAAAGTACAAAGATGTGTCTGTTTATGTAAATCCCAGAAAACTCTACAGTGCTGGGGAAGAAGAGCAGCAGAGGCTGCTGGAGGCCTTAGTAGGGATTGTCCATCAGTCTTCATGGAGCAGCAGAAGAGTGGAAAAACAAAGCAGGAAGGATAAAGCCACCAGAGGAGTCAGTGAAGAGAAGCTTGTGGTACATGGCTTGGTGCCAGGTAGTTCTGCAATGAAAACAGGTCAAATCCTGATTGGTAAGTAACTGAAGGAATAGCTAACTTCTGCACTCTTCCTTTAATATGAAGATTTATGGTGGTTTTTGCTTTTAGAGACAGCTGACTTGAATATTCTTGAGACATAAGCAATTACATCAGTTCTCGAGGGGTTAGTTTAAGTCAGTGTCATTGCATCTGATGGTTTGGTACCCGGTCAGTTTCACTGTGTTACTGATTTTTACAACATGTGGCATAACCTAAAAGGTGTTAATGCAGTAAGGAGATGACCATCCCTTAGTGTTCAGACACTGAGCAGCCTGGAGCAGGAAATACCCCATCACCTCCTTTGACTTAAGATTTTAGCTGAGGAGTTGCTCAGTAGGTAAGTGGGACTGGAGCAAACCTATAATGTGCCAGATACTGTATTTAGATTTTGTTCTTCTCCACAGCATCCCCCTTAGATAAAAGCTTTGCTTATATATGCTTTAAATGGATTTTGTATCATAAAAATGAGGGGGAAAATACTGAGTAAGTTACATTCTTACATTACAAACTTTCTCCACAGCCTTGTTTGGTTATTTTTCTGTTTAGCAAGTCCAACAGCAGCTTCCTCAGCAGTTGTGACTTTGGGAGGTTCCAAATCCATGGCAGGGCTTCAGTTTGGGGAGGCAGTGAGCCAGTACAGCCTTTATGGTGGTTTGGCAGCTCAGGCACTTCCATGAGCTGATGAAATAAGCTGGCAGGAAAGTAACCCAGAAGAGAAATTGGCTATTTGTATTTTGCTGGTGCAGTAAGTTAAACTTGGGTCACAGAAGATCTGACAGGCACCCAAATGTGAATGATGGAGGAGAATGAACTGCTGTCAGGGGTAATGAGGGAGCAGAAATACTCTCACTCCCAGCACTGAGGCCACTCAAAACTTGGAACTCACAGGACATCAACCTCAGAGACAGTAAATGTGGGACAACCAAGCCATGTCTGTAAAGGGTGAAAGATTATGTAATTACCCTTGAAGCTGGTTGCTCACAGAGTAGGAGAGGAAAGATGTGATGTTGGTTAGAAGATCATTAAAAATCTTAATGCTATAAGTAGCACAAATCCCCCAAAGTCAGCATGAGTGCTTTTGAAATTCCAGTGTTGTGTGTGTAAAAAGGCACATCGTGCTTCAACTGCCTGATTGCTCCAGCACGAGTTTTTGGTAGAGATGCTAAAGAATACTCCAGAGGGAAAATTGGATCACTTTCAAATTTTACCAGCAAGAACTGATTAGTCAAGAAGTGGGGGATGTGGGGGAGGAAAGACTGAGTTTCAACTTGATCTGCTTAAGGGTGTTTAATCTAAGTAGTGTAAGAGTGGGTGTTTGTAACCTGTAAGTTAATTTTGGGACACAGATTTGTATATAACATTTTTGTGAGGGCAGGTGTGAAGTCTCAAGAATGTAGGCAAGTACCAGATCCAGGAGATCAAGCTGACCTAACAAGAGACAGTATTTCATCTGCTGCACTTAATGTTTCCCAGAGCTAGTGGGGATGAAAACTGTGGGGTTTCTTTTGTTTGTTTCAAATAGAAGAACATTTAACTTCATCTAAGAAGAGTCTTGCACTTTATTATGTCCCAGGCTATCATCAACCCTTGCCTTGTGTTTTTTGCACATTGGAAATGAAATAGTTCTAAGCATACTGGGGATATTCAGCTCTTAACTGGGAAAATGAGCTGTGTTCAGTGCCAACAGTGGAAAATGTATAATTTTCATATAAAAATACTTTCAAATTATATATCTATAGTGAAGCTGAGTACTCTGGAATTTTTATGTGGTGTCTAGAAATAGGGATGCTTTGCATAAATTGGATGCTCAGATTTCAGTCTTGTCTGCATAAAGAATATACAGTAAAAAAAATGCTGTTCTTGTCAAAAATCTGTCGGGTTTATTGCCTCTGTACTGCACATCACAGGATGGGATAGCTGTGGTGTACACCTAAAGCTGTGGTGTACACCTAAAGCCTGATTTAGAAGCAACTACAGTTCAATAGATAGCTCCTGAGATCATTAAAGGAGCTGAAGCTGCACAGAAAGTTCAAGAGCAGTAACAGCAGAACTTTGCCTTTCAGTTGTTCTTGATCAAAGTAGGTTTTAGGAGTCACGTGGAGAATTGTGGAAACAGCCAGTAAAGGATGTTTTTGTGCTCAGTCTGAAACTGAAGAATTAGCACAAAAGTGAGCAACTTCTTAGGCCATCACAGAGGAGGCATACCTGATCAGCAGAGCACAATGCCTGCTGGGGCTGCTCTGCTTATAACTTTGTTCATCTCCACTGACCTGTATGTGTATAAACATTAACCTGTTCTTGTTTAGCTTTATAATATTTCAGTGCTCCAGACCAGCTTGGCAGTAGTCTTTGTGAGGCAAATACAAATTATATTTTCCTTTAAAAATACATGCTTTAAAATGACATCTGGTTGTCTTCCTGGTCACCAGTTTGCAGCAATCATTTTGACTCGCAAAGTGGTTTATACTTCAGCATTTTTAGTAGAAGTAACTTCTTTTTCAATCCTTAATAATCACTTTCCTCAGGTGGCTTCCCCTATTTGTTTTGAAATGTGTATCCTTTATAGCTTTGAACACTTCAAACATCTGTTTATTATTTGCACAATACACTTTAATTTTTGGTTTTAAGATTGCATATGGAAGTCGTAAGTCTTGTTGCTGTACTTTTTTAACCAAGTGGAATGCAGGCACTGACCATATGAAAGTAAACACAACAGTTTTGCAAGTTAAAAAACCCTGCTGCTTTGTAACTCTAAGAAGATGGCACTGTATCCATGTGTTGTTTATCAGTTCATTTATCTTTTTTTTTACATTTAGCAGGCCAGCATCCATCTTAAATTTTCAAAACAAAAAAGCCCTCATTGATTTTTAAACTCGCTGCCACTTTCATTTTGGTTAAGATGAAATACTGTTGCTTCTATCTTGTGCTTTTTTAAGTGTCTTTTGTATTTTTGGCAAAACATTTTCCTTGCTTCAGTTAATTTGCAACATTATGCAGAGCTTGGTCTGCTGTGGAAAACTTTGAGCATATCTTCAAAGGGAAAAAACTTCTCAAAATACTCACATTTAGATCCTGACAAAAAAGGGTTGTGGCAGGTAATGCCATTATAATTTGGTTCCCACCCCTCTTCAAATTGAAACATGTTGGCTTCATGCCAGGGAAGAGTTCTTTTAAATGCTGATCATCATCATCTTTACCATAGTAAAAGTAAAAAATTAATTCCAATGACATTGAAAATACAGCAAAGCTCTTTTCATAACAAAGCATATTGTTGTTATCCTCTTTAAAAGTATCTTACTGCTCTCATAACCAAATAGCTCAGCATGAATCTTCCCACTTTATCAGTATGTACAATTGTCAAAAAAATGTGAAAAATCTCCACTGACAAGAAGTAATTGTGTTTGATAGTAAAGGTGGGCTATAATAATCCGGTTTTGAACATGTATGCAAAAGCTATAGTTGCTATTGCAAATTTAAATCGAAAGGTCTATATCCTTAGAGTCCTGTCAGAAAAAAAAGCCCTTTAAAGGACCAAAATACTGGGAGAGTCTGTGATTTTTATGTGGAATTACCATACATGGTGTATTTGTTGAAAAGACTCTCCAGAGTAGAGATGTTGGGCTCACAGGATGGAAACAGAGTTTGTGTCCGCTTTGCTGTGTTCTCACTGTGGCGTTTGCAATGTGGCTTTTATTCTTTTAATCTCCTCTTGAGGCACAGCAGCACTGGTTTGGATGAAAGCAGCCTGCTAACATATAAAACAAGTAATTGATCTGCCTTTCTTCAGTAGGAATGTATTCCATAGTTTGCCTTTTTAGGAAAGGCATATGGGAACTTTTCTAAGTGCTCCCACCAAGTCATTACCGAGAACGGAGAAAACTAAATATCAGGATTCCATGACAAAAGTGTCCTCCATCCTCTCCCATAGGAACAACTTGATTTTCATGATATCAAAAAAAACATGTGCCCTTCCCATCACGGTATGGAAGTGGTGCTCACTTGCCAGGCAGTGTCCCTGGGCTTAATCCAATGGGGATCTACTTTTAGAAATGGTGCTTGCAGGTTTGTCTCTAGGGAAGGGATGGTTAACAGATGTCATAGTCTTGTGCCACAAGTGGCAAAGACTAGGCAGCTCTGAAATAAACATTCTAGGGATATCAGCAGTGCCAAAACTTTCCTAAACTCTGTCCTTAAAGAGGCAGGAATAATTCCAGCAGCTGTGTGCAGACTGGGTGTTTGAGATCAAGACACACTGGTCTTAGGTGCTGCTGACTGGATGGGAGAAGTCTCTTCTGATGAGAACAAATGAAATAGAGAGAATTCAGTTTCATCACTCAAAGTTCAGCCCTGCTTAACATTGTGCAGAGATCATATATGGTTGTCTTACAGTTTCTTTGTGAACTGAGAATCTTTCCACATAAAGTGATAGCACTCAAAAGCTTGATCATTCATTATTAGGAGATTTAAGTAAAGCTTAATTAATTCCTTGAAAAGAGTCATAGACTCATAGAACAGTTTGGGTTGGAAAAGTCCCTAAAGGTCATCTAGTCCTTTCCCCACACCACACCCATCCAGCCTGGCCTTGAACACTTCCAGGGATGGGGCATCCACAGCTCTACTGGGCAACCAGTGCCAGGGCCTCAGCACCCTCACAAGAAAGAATTTCTTTCTACTATGTAGTCTAAACTACTTTCTTTCAGAAGGACTCTTTTTTTTTTTTCTAAAGATAAATTTGTTGACTTAAGGAATGATATCCTGCAGCTGCCTGAAGAAAATTCCTCTGTTGCAGTGGAACTGAGTGATACTTTGTTCTGGTGTTTCTCCCTGCATCTGCAATTCAGTGATGTTTTAGATTGGGACCAACTTAATCAATTTCAAAAGTTATTTATTTTGTATATATTCTATATACACTTTGATTTCATTTAACCTGAATTGTGTAAGTATTAGGTAAGTGAAATTAGATTAATACAATTGCATTAATTTTTTGACATAATGAATGTCTGAAGACCTGAATCAGTCTGTCTTTCTGTAAGTTTTTCACCCTTGCTAAAGGGCAAGAAACAATTTTCAAATAAAATGTAGATGTCAAGCTCTTACAAAGTACAGCTTGCATGTATTAACTCTTTCACTGCAGTTAATTATCACACGGAGTAGATCTTGTGGTCATGTCCTGCTTTAAGACTACTCTGGGTTTGTAATTTTACACAGCTCATACTTTGCCCAGTGATGTTATTTATTGTGTTACTTCATGGTCTTTATTCTTTGACTGCTGGTGTGTGTGGCAAAAAGAAAAGTAGCAAAAAATGCAAACACCCACCCCTCGCTGCCTCCACCCCCAATTCTGGAAAACCCACACTAATCAGTAAAGATTTTCTGTTGTGTATCAAGTTGCCCTTCTTTGATAGTGCTATGGCATTTTCTGGCAAAAGAAAGGCAGCCTTACAGGACTGCTTGGGCTGTGTGCTCTGGAAAGCTGTTCCATGTATGGTCCATGATTACATTTTTACCAATTGGATGGAATAAATATTTACTGCTGCAATTAAAGTTTTACATGTGTACATTAGGCGCTGAATAAATAAAACCCTTGGAGTATGTAACATGTAAATACTGATGGCTCTTCTCCTTTCAAAGTGTCTTTGTCTATTCCACCCTGGTGGTTCCAAAACATTCCCTCAAGTGGTGAGGTGTGGATGTCTTCACAAAGTGTGTGCAGCTCCTCTGAATAGCTCTGCAACAGAATTCCTCAAGTTCCAGTCAAACAAACAGAACACAAACAAACAATTTTTATTTAAGCAGATGAATTTAAGATGAGTACAAGTATGCTTTCTCTTGTAGCTGTGTTATAATGATCTGTAATACAGTGTTCTTAACAGAGAACATAGTAATCCTGTTTATAATTCTTGTTATATTAGAGTAGCCTGAGTGCTCTGCTTTTCATTACTAATTTTCATGTCCTGGGGCTCTGGCATGGACTTACTGAGTTCCTTTTAAATGCTGTTTAACTTTCAGCTTTTCTGACTTTGAATTACTGTTGTGTTGAAGATTTGACGGGCTAAAACTTAACTGTGCTGTGCATCAAGAAACACCGAGGTTAGGGAGAGAGCTATTTCTTGAAAAGAAAAACTTAAAACTGTTTTTTATGTAGAATAAAATGTAGCCTTTTCGTGGCTTTGCATTCAGAAGGAGTAGGAATGAATTTCCCTTTAATGTAAAAGAAGAATGAGCAGCTGATTACCTGGTGTATTAAAGGGGAATATTGCTTGCATTTTGGAGGTAATCAGTGTTTCCTTACTGATGGTTTAGAAGAATATTCTGTCTCTTGTTGGCCTTGATTTTGATCACTGCTGATTTTGAGTTATCAACCTTGTACCTGGGAAGAATCCCAGTTGCAATTTGAAGGTATTTAAAACCAAGGTAGAACACAGAAATCCTGGTAATTGTCAGTCTTCTTCTGAACTTGAGCGTTCCATGTCCTTGAATAGATTCTCAGGGAGTGAAGAGACCTTAGAGACTCAGGCTGTGCTTTTCCATAGTGTGCATGTCATTAGCACTGTGTCAGTTTGAGCTGAGCAAGTCTTCTCCCTGGAAAACTGAAATAGACACCAAATCTTACAGTGCTTCAGTGCTTTATTTCTGCACTTGATGACATCTTTGTTGCCAAGTCAAGGCTTAAAATATAACTATGCACTTTTACTTGCACTTTAGCTGCAAATCCATATCCTTTTTCTAATCCCTTTCCACTGCCTGAGTGATGAACACCATGTTAATAATCTTGGAGAGGATGTGGAGGTACTTTCTAGGGGAGTCTTTGTGCAGTTCAAGCAAAATGAAGCTTGGTTTTCAGTCTGCTTATTCAGAGGAGCTCTTTAGTTCACATTTAAGAATTGGGTCACTTTCAGTGTTAAGTAAGAAGCTAATTTCTTTATTTCCCTATCTACAGAAGATACAAGCTAGAAACTAACAGAGTTTTTCACAAGAGAAAGCAGAGACAACTGAAAGTGCCACCAAAGAAAATCTAGTAGAAAATAAGGCCTATTTTGTTACTCTAAAGTTGAATATTTGCCTCTGTGAAGGAACTAATGAACCATCAAATCCTGGTGCCATTAGCAGTCACTTGTTACAGTTCTTGTCATAAATCTATGTTGCCTCATCTTAGGTAGTTTGCTCTAAGTACCTTTATTGGAAAATTTTGTAGAAAGTCTCTGGTTAGGGTCTACAGAACCTTCTGATTTCCACTCTAGCTGCTTTCTCACTTAGACTCTGCTCACCTTGTCTTTAACTAAGAGATTCTTAATTTCCCATGGTTGCTGCAGTATTACTTCTGTCTATCTGATCTCATTTGATTTCTTTTTTTTTTTGTAGCAGTGGTGAATAGGACTGTCAGGAGTACTTTGTATGGGATCACTCACCTACATCCTAAGGAAAGGCCAAACAATGAATGGTCAAAACCCCCTTTATTTTTACTTTCCAATTTCTATTCTTTTTGACAGGTCTATGTAGTTTTATCTCTTGATGTTATTTTACTTTTATGTTTTCTAGTTTCCCAAGTTGGTTTTCTTTTCCACAGGTCTTATATCTCCCTTGCACACTCCATGCTTTAACATACATCTTTTTGAGGGGGATGAGGCATAGGTTATCAATTAATTACCACTGGCATACTTATTGAGGTTATTTTCCTTCACTTCATATAGAAATCCCAGTTTGATTTTTGTACTTTAGACTGTAATGTGAATTTTAAGCTTGTAAGCTACAATTCAGTTCTGTTTGCTTTTGTAGGTGGTACCTTTAATTTTTCAAACCTTTTTCTCTTGCAGTTAATGACTTTATCTTTGGGATGCTAAGGGGTTTTTTTTCCCCATTTCCAGTGATGGTAAGAGTGTAAGATGTAGAAAATACAAGAAGCCTTTAGGCAGGAAAAACTGACAGATAAAAACATGGAGAGGACCCACAGCAGGGGGCAAGAAACAGAAGAGGAAGGACTAAGTTGAGAAATTTGCTATGTTTTCTGGTCAGGTAACAAGAGTGATACAAGCCTGGATGGAGGGGTGAGGCTTGGAGAGTTGTTACACAGGAGGGCCATCAAGATGATCAGAGGGATGGAGCACTTCTCCTAAGGAAGGACTGAGAGAATTGGGATTGTTCAGCCTGGAGAAAAGAAGCTTCATGATTACCTAATTGTGGCCTTGAAGTACTTGAAGGGAGAGTACAGGAAGGATGGGGAGACACTTCGTAAAAGAACATGTAGTGACAGGACAAGGGGGAGTGTTTTTAAACTAACAGTAAATTCAGATTGAGCATGAGAAAACAAATTCTTGACTGTGAGGATGGTGGGACACTGGAAATGATTGCCCAGAGAAGCTCTGGGTGTCCCATCCTTGGAAGTGTTCTAGGCGAGGCTGGATGGGATTTGGAGCAACCTGGTCTAGTGGAACGTATCCCTGCCTGTGGCAAGTGGTTGGGACTGGATGGTCTCCAAGGTTCCTTCCAACCCAAACCACTCTATATTTCTATGATTTTTGTCAAATTATGTGAGTGTGGCCCTAAGGCCTGAGGACCACTGAGGTAACAGACTAAAAGTGGTAAATGTTGCATGTAACAAACATCTACTTAAATATAACAAATGGACATTTATGACAGCTTGAATGACATGTTAATATTTTTAGTAAGACACTGTTTTGCTCTGTATTGTGACGCAGTTGCAACTGAATTTCTCATTTCTTGTCTGTTCCACCTCCAGGAGATGTTCTTGTTGCTGTAAATGATGTCGATGTGAATTCTGAAAACATAGAGAGGGTTTTGTCTTGCATTCCAGGTCCTATGCAGGTACAGTATCCTCTGTAAAATCCTCTCTAAAAGTTAGTACTGCTTCTAGCCCTTTTTCCTGAGGAAACAAAATTTAGTTGGCCTTTTTCTTAATACTTACTCTGTTATCTTTTGAATGCATTGCTTGACTTCAGTCAGAATAGAATTTTCAGAGTTTAATTCTGATAAAAATCAGAATCAGAAAAATCCTATGAAAATAGGTAGGTGCTGATGTCCTGCTTAAAAATAAACATGTCAGCAGAATAGTAGTGGATTTTTTTTTGCCAATTACTGTATGTAAAATGGTAATACTTGCTCTGGAAAATACTTAAATAGAATAATTATATCTTCATCAATATAAATAAGACTCAGAAACCACAAGAGTAAAACCAAGCCTGAAATAACAAAAGGAGTGCTATTAAAAACATTTAAAAGCATTTAAATGGTGAAATTTGTACGGGTTTGATATTTAAATACAAAAATTAATTCTTGGGGTTCTAAGAGATGTTAGACTGAATACTTTCAAGATCTTTCAAAACTCAACAGTGATGAAACTGATAGAAGTTAGTAATAAAAATTGGTACAAAAAAAGCTCCAAAAAATCTGATGAATGATGTTTCTTTCCCCAAAACCTACTGCATATATCTTTTCTTCCACCTGAATAATTTTGGAGCTCTAATGAAGAATTAAGTAATGAAGACTTAGATAGCTGTTTCAGAGCTACGCCAGGAGAGCGTTACTTATCTAGGATGTTACTAGCATTAAAAGGGAATATTCTGAGTTAATCTGCTTAAATCTACTTCCTGATGGATAGGAAGGCAAGATAAAAGTTGAAACTTTTATGTGTATGAGGTATGAGCAGGAGCAGGTTAAAAATTGAAGTGTCTCTTGGTAGTTTTTCTTCAGGTTCAAGGTAATGATAATAATAGAAATATTTTACAGTCCAGAGATTTTTCCAAGTAGAAATTATATGTTTTCTTGAACACAAAGTTCCATATGCAAGTTCCTGTGGAAATGTATCTGCATGTAGTTGCAGTGAGATTGAGTACTGGGGATGTCAGTTCAGGAAGCTTTCCAAGATATCTGACAGCCTGAAGTTTGCCTGAGCTACTGGAGTTGTGATCTGGTACTGGCAAAGTTCCATGTGAGAAAAACCTTCTCTTGTCTGCCTTTGACCAAATACGGAGCTGCTGTAGCTGTTATTAAATACAGAATGATGAAAAAGACAGAGATGATCCAGTTTGTGTAATTGCACCCTCTCTAGATGAGGGTGTAGGTATTACTTGTTGCCAAAATGCAGTGCAGCCCTTGACAGAGCAGTTCTGGTGATGCAGTGTCAGTGTTTGCTCTGTCAGTAAATCTGTCAAGCAGGCAGCCATTACTTGAAATGTGTAACAGTTTGTCATGGTGGCTTTCCAAATCCTTTCATTAAAGTGCAATTATTCCTTTTCCACTGTGCAGTTTGAGTCAAGCCAGACAAGTGGTGGCTAGAATAGACCAGTGGAGATGTAAATATAGACTTCTGGGTTTTTTGCAAAGCAGTACGCTGCAGTCATGCTGCTGAAGGAACAGAGGGTTGTTGTAGCTGACATTTTGTAATACAAGCAAAACTGTTACTGTGTTCTCATTCATCTTACCTTGCAGAATATAAAAAAAAATATGCAGTTTGAAGCCTTTTTACTTACATACATTATTTCTTTAAGTGAAGCCCCTGTTCTTCTGGATTCATGTTAAAAATTGCTGGAATTAATTTCAAAAACTTCACTTCCTAGATTCAATTGCACAATGCGATATATCTCATTATTGTATTTCCAGAATTTTGTTTTTCTTACCTCAATTTAGGCAGCTAGATCTGGGCTTGTAAGGGCTAGTTTAGTGCATTTACTGAGCAGTAGAAGTCTAAATGCTACATTAGTCCTTTGTTTTACATTTCTGTAATGAAAATAGTTGCTGTTTCCTAGCACCACAAGACAGAGAAGACAGAATAGGAAGGACAAGATATGCTGAAGGAACATACTCTTCTTTACTCTGATACTCAGAAGTCGCAAAACCATTTTACTCAAAACTTTCTAAAAATATCCAGCCTGAGGCAGACATCTAGAATCAGAAATTTTGAGTTCCAGTTGGGCAGACCATAAGCACATGGCAAACAGATACTGAAAACAGGAAGCAGCAGGCAGTCTTTAAAAGGCCAGCAATGCCCCCAGCTCTGTCTGTGATGAAATCCATCTTCCAAGCCATGCAGCTTTCTTGCAGATGAAATCATGCCTTTCTGGGGCAGACCAGTGGTACAACAGCTACATTTTCTCTTTCTACGCTGAGAAATGTATAATGGTATTAAGAAGCAGATTAAATACAGAGTAACCTTCCAATCATTACTTTCCAGCTTCCAGCAGTTAATAATAAAGGACTTGTAAAATCAGTTAAGGATTTCTATGTTCTCCTTTGTTTCTTAAAATTCCTTTGACCTCCAGCATCCTGGAACAGTGATTTATGTGACTGATTTGTGTTATGTTAATTATCTGTGGCTTTCAAATTGCCATCTGACCAAGTGCATGTCATACCACCATGTTCCTGTGTTATGAGAAGAAGTTAATTGCTCATGGCTTACTCTGCCATGGCTGTGGAGAGCCCTGTAATGTTCCACTTTGTCACCTTCCCTAAGCAGAAAATGATGATCCATGTCCCTCACAGTTTGCTGTTCCTGCCACCTTCGGGCCATTTGATTAAATTCTTATTGAGAAATGTTCTAAGTATTGAGAATGTGGGCATGATACATAGAGTGGAATATTAATGCTTTTCTCATTCTTCATGTCATTTTCTGTTTTCTGTTGTGCATTGAACTGATTTTCTTCAGGAGAAATGGAATCAAAGCTGTGGAAGGTTTCACAGTCAGTACTTATAAAGGGGAATTGAGTAGTCATATTTGATCAGATCCTATGCACTGCTCAGGATGAAGATTCATTTCTTCTCCACAAAAAACAAACAAACAAACAAACACCACATATTTTTTAGGATATGTTCAAATGCAGGTTCTTGGTCCATTTCTGTTACAGTGATGTGGCAGGCAGCATGGATGACTCCAGACTGCAAGAAAGTTAAAGTTCTGTTCAGTCCAGTTTGTTTTGAGCTCTTCCCTGGAAGATCATATGGTTGTGTCTCTTAAGACAAGACAGACTAAGTTTGTTTGTTTTTGTTTTTTTTTTTTAATTGAGAGACTAAAAGATAGACTGCAGCAAGAATGACATCTGTGTGTCATTAGTGTAGAGACTGTAGCCTGAGTGACTCATGACTAAATGTCCAGAGACAAGATGCAGTAGAAGTTAAGAGAAATAACTACTGAGCCTTAAGGAAATCTGTAAGAAGTTAGACAGGGTATGAGGAAAATATTCTGAAATACATGCAGATGGCGTGACAGAGAAACAGAACCGAGTCTCAGAATGCTGGAGAAGAAAACAGACACTTCTGAAACTGTCAACTATCAAGTTACTGGCTCTTAGAAAGCAGCTGCTTCTCAGCAGGGTGTTCCTGCTCCTCGAGCCCTGTTCATGTGCAGTGCCAGGAGTCAAAACTGGACTGGTGAGGAGAAGGCGTTACTTAAGGATGAGTTACTGTCAGAAAAGAAAGAGGCAGTACAGGACAGGAGAGCAGGACTGACTGCAGTGCTGTACCAGGGAAGAGGAGGAGAAAAAGGCTGAGAGCAGCCCAAATAGGAGAGGGGAAAATCAGTGGAAAATGTTGGGAGAGGGAGTGAAGTGGAAGATGGCAACCAGTGACAAATGTAGCTCTGAGAGCTGACAATGGCACTTCTCTCTGAGCTAGTTTGACAGGCAGTGGGTGTTTTAAAGCATGATTATTTCTTGCTGGCACTCCTCTCTTGAAGTTTGTGTACACACATACACAATTACAAAAATGATCTGTCTTTAAATGTATAAATTACCTGCTTGGGCTTCTCAAAATTTATTGCAATTGAGAAAAGAAAAATGGGTTTTGTTGTATCAGTCCTCAGGCTAAACTGCCACTGATTTTAACAAAGAAGCAGGATTTGGTGTGATGTGTTATGTTCAGAACTTCCCAGGTTACAGTATTTCAAGGCAGACAAACAGTCTCGAGTAAAAACATGTGAAAGAGGAAACTAGGAGCATGCCTACTTAGTCCAAATATATCTTCAGTCACGTTGATAAACAATAAGGTCTCATCCAAGAACATAAATTATTTCTTCTCCTTGGAAGATTTTTATGCTCAGTCAGATATAGGTGTTTCTCACACCTCCTCCTTTCATACTTTGGATAATGTGTTCATTCATAAAAAACTTTAAAAATCACTTTCATCACTGCTGAGACAACTAACAAACATAATTTTTGTAAGTCAGGGCTTAAAGAAGTAGGTCTATACAGCAAATTTTGAAACATGTTTCCACGTCAAGTTTGGATTATATGTTGTTTATGTGTCCGGAAATACTCATTTATTCTAAAACTCCTGGCTTTAAACTTATTTGGGAAATAAGGGACAGTAACCATCATACAAGTTTTTTGCAAAATCAGCTTGATCATCTAAACTTTAAAGGTTTTGTTTAAGACAGGATGTTGTGTTTGTGTTCTGATCCTTTTTCTTCTGAAGACATAGCACAATAAGGGAGCTAAGAACTTTCTAGACTACTTGGTAGTTGTGTAAATTGTTAAATAAAGCAACAAAACTCTTATTTTCTGATTTTACAGTTAAAAAAAGGAAAGTTAACATACTGAAAATGAAAGAATTGCTACCATTGCAATTTAACAGACTTTTGCAGTCCAGTGTAAATTTAAATGGATTTCCATGTGCAAATATGTCAGTGCACTCAAAATGGCAAAGAAATGCTCAAGAAAGAGCCTTCAGAATATGTACTTAGGAAACTGCTGACATTTTGAAAGAAGTCAAATACTGTGTTTGTTTCAAAGGCACAGTAATGGGTTTTTGTGCTCAGACAAAGCCAGAGCAGTAAGTATATTTTTCCATTCTCAAAACCATAAGAATTAAGTATGAAAACATAGCAAACCACATGCTTACTCACACGGTTCACAGACCATGTAATAGCTGGCTTTGTCCTTTGTAATAGATGGTTATGTAATGCTGAATGTATGATTGGTTTTCTTGAAACAGCAGGAATTTTGTTTGCTTACATCTTCTTCAGTAAAGCTGAGGCTGAGAAAACCTAACCTCTTTAAGGGCTCAAACTCCATCTGTTTCATCTGATACTGGAAAGTAATTGTAAGTACAGCCTCATTCTCACAGTAATTAATTACCTTAATAGGTTAAACTGACATTTGAGACCTCAGTATTTGAGCCTGAAGGGACTTTTGAGCAAAGGAACAAACAGACACAGTCAAGTATGAACAACCTGGTTCGGCTCCTGTGGGGAGAGGACACTTTGGACCTTCAGCAGGATGTGCCTCACATTGTCATGTTCCTCACACTGAAACTGGACTCTGAGACATCCAAGGATGAGGTATGTGCCTGACTCAATCAGCCTGAGCTCAAAGGTAACCACTGACCACAGCAGCTGCTAGGACATTTGATGTAAAATGATAAATTAAAAATCCTCCTAATGGTTTGGAGTTGGGAATCATCCATAAAATACCCATTTTAGTAGAAATAAGGTGAAATTCCAGGAGGGAAGAACCAGCATCACTGCTGACAAACTTCTGACTGGCCTTAAACTCAGTTGAGAGCAGGTGAGGAGCAGCCAGGTGATGACTCCATACCCAAGGTGCATTCCCCAGTGCCAAGCTGTCTCTGGGATGCTGACTGGAGGTTTTTAATGCCAGGATCTGCCTAGTCAAAAAACTGTCCCTCTGCAGGAGCTATTGGCAGTCCACATCCATAATCTGTCTGGCTCCTCATGTTTTGAAATGCTAATGTGCCTTTTCTTAGAGGGCTCTGGCATGTCTGCTGTTAGCAGTCAGCTGCTGATTCTTGCTTGGGCAGCGTTTTTAGAGCACTGAAGTACTTTTCCTTTGTCCTCTAAAGCTTCCTTTCACTCTCTTCCTTATTGTGTTCTTCCGGAAAATGTTGCCAGTGCGCATGTAAGTTTGTGCAGTTGTTCAGGATGTAGCCATAGCTACAAATACTCCTCTCCACGCAGGGACACAGAGCTGAGCTTGGCCTCTTGCCCAGTCTGGAAATGACAAGTGGACAAAGTGGACTTCTTAGGAACAGATATTTGGGAAAAGACTCTTCTGCCTTTGTGTGAATTCTCAAATTGAGCATTCTGTCCCAGTGATCTTATATTATCTGTGCTGAGGAGAATCAAACAAAGCACAGGTTTTTCCAGTCCCCAGGGACTAAGATGGCAGGGCAGTGATGGAGTGGGGAGCAGAAAGAAAACATTTTGCTTTCTCTCCCTTGGAATTTATCCTTAGATTGAGATGCCTTTACTTTTTTTTTATGCTATTTTTCAGCTTCAAGTCTACATTCTGTTGGTGATGGGTAATAGAGAAGAAGTGTTACAGCTACACAAAATAGGGTTTAATTTTATTTTCTAGAGACAGGGCTGGGAAGGAGAGCCCTAGAAAATTATATGATACCATAATATGTACTAGTCCAAGACCAGTGTTTTCTTGACCACATACACCTTATGAAATATTAAAAAAAATCATTTCAGGACCTCTGGCTCCTCTCTTACACATGTAAATGCCTGATTGCAATTCTGCACTTCACAGTAAATTGAGTACTGGCTTCTTGCTCCATTGTTCCTTTACATTCTCCCAAGAAACTGATTAATCCTGAACACTGAGCAGAGGTAAAAGAGGGATTGTAACGCCCTTGTTGTCCCTTCACAACATGGAATAATTGTTTCCTGAGAAGTCTTGGCAATTATGTAGCCCCAAATATGCTGAGAGATGCTTTGCTAATATAATGAAGCTCTTTATAATGTTTCCTTGCAAAAGAATGCCTCCTTCTTTGAGGCATTTGTCTTTAATTTCATTTTTTGTACTTCAGCCAAGTTCTCTCCTGTAGATGTCCTGTCCCAGATTTAGTTTAAACAGTATTTTAAATGAAGCTATGGTACACTAAAGCCATCCTGCCCAACAGAAATATAGTGATCCTTTAAGAAGCTGCTTTGCCCATATCCAGGGGAGGCACAATATGCAGATCACATCCGTGTAAACTGTGGCAACTGGAACTTGTAAATAAGTATTCCACTTGTGAGCTTTTGGCACCTAAAATAGAATTAATGAGCTTTAAGACTTGTAAGCTCTGTCTGCTCAGCTATACAGGGAAGTAGTATTGGGAATCATTTGGGATGTGTGTATGCCTGTGGGGGGTGTCCCTATGGTAACAGTTTCTCAGTGAGTAAGGTCAATTCTGCCTTTTTTATATTTTAGTTTAAGGTGGGTATTACAATTATAGATTATTTGTAGCAGTGTGCAACACTCACATCTTCATCTTTGACCTGATTTTGGCAATAGCATGTCTTAAAAGGAACAATATTCCTGTTCCTTCTGCTGTTACTGGAAGACTCTGTCCAGGTTTGGGGGTTGGGTTGAGGGAGGATTTACACTTGAAGTAATGAGCTGATTGTGTTTATTAATTCCATTGTCATTGGCCTGTGACCTTTGGGCTTGCTTTGCAGACAGCTGATCTGGTGGCATGTGCTGGCCCTTGCTAAATCACTATATCCATACATGATAACAGTTCTGCCTGTTTGTTACAGTTGGCTTTTCTTTCCCTGGGAGTGTGTTCAGATCATTCTCAAACAAATTTTGTGTAAAGGCCCCAGTTCATAGTGAGGAGGGAGGAAAAAGGCTCTTTCTAGCCCTTTGCAGTGCTGCAATTAGAAAACAGCAGGGTTTCTCCAGTTGAGAGATTGATTGCAGAAAAAAAAAATATCCTTGTCACTAATGAGTATTTATAAATAGAGTTAATTAAATTGGATATAAATGAAGAGTTTGTCTGGTCCTTCTGTAATGAAATTTTGGATTCTTTTAGTCTTGATGAAGGAAAATTTTCTAATGGGTGTTGGCACTGGCTAAATGTGATTAGTGACATAAATTGGGAAGTTAATCATGCCTGTGTTTCATTTGTTTGTGTAGAAAGATAATTTACTATAATCTTTGCAGTGGAGAAGATGCAAAAAAAAAATAATGGCCCATCATGATTTGGCAGAAAGCAATAAATGAGAGGGAATCATGTTTGCTTATTACTATATTTTTATAGTTGCTGAAATAATACAAAATTTTTGAAAATGCTTGAATAAAATAATGATTTTTTTAATGGTTAGAAAAAGAAAGCTATCTCACAAATATTTATCTCTATAGAGCTTTAGTTTTAAATTATTTGTGTATCTGGTCAGATGTTTAATGAAATCTTAATGGTGTATTTTAAAATTTGAGCATATTCATCAGTTATGTTTTATGCTATCCATGTAAAGCAGCCAGGTAGGGTTATACAGAGACACTTGAGTTTTCATATTCTATGTTAGTTTTCAAGAGCTGTATGTCTGATGATGGTTTAAGTCAGAATTTAACATTGAAAGAACTGTATCAATACTTGCATCAGAGAATGACAGAATTGTTTGGTTGGAAGGGATGTTAAAGATCATCCAGTTCCAGCCCTACAGCCATGGGCAGGGACACCTTCCACTGGACCAGACTGTTCCCAGCCCCATCCAACCTGGCCTTGGACACTTCTAGGGATGAGGCATCCCCAGCTTCTCTGGGCAAGCTGTGTCAGGGCCTCAGCACCCTCACAGTAAAGAATTTCTTCCTCTCTCTTGGCATCAGGTGTGTTAAAAGTGTACTTAAAGCTGTAAGATGCAGTGGCCACACTGTTTTTCATTTTACGTTTCTCCATATAGTAATTAACCTAAATAAGTCATGCTCTTCTATAAAATACAGAATTTAAAACTGTACAAAAACTGTAGAAATATTCATATGCCTTTTAGAACTTTCCAGTATGCCCATGCAGCACACTACTTGTTTCAATGTCATATGAAAGGATATGATAAAAAATTTCATGTTTAAAAATAACCCCAACTGTTAGCACAAAAAAAAAAAAAAATCATTATCTTGTTTTCGTGGGGATTTTTTGGAGGGGTTTTGGTTTTGGTTTACTTAACTAACAGCTGACTTTCTTCACAGCAAGAAATTATTTATCAGTACCCCATATCTGAAGCATCCCAAAAACTGAAAAGTGTGAGAGGGATATTTCTCACACTGTCTGACATACTGGAAAGTGTTACTGGTACCGAGATTATCAGGTAAAAGTGTTTGAAATGTAATTACTGCTTTTATTGTTTTATATATACATGTACAGCAAACATGGCTCATGCATCAAGTTCTAGACAAACCAGAGCAACTCAACCTGTTTAGGCAGTAACTCTCTAACTACAACAGCATGCCTGAAGCTGGAGTGCTCAGCCTGGATGTAAATTGATTTGGGGGAGTTTTGTTGTAGTGGGTAGCAGTGACTAGGATTTTTAGTTCAGTGAAATGATTTTCAACTCCTTTATAACTTCATAGTGTTAACAGAAATACTTCTGGTTTTATTTTTCTAGTTCTTCCCTTTTCTTATGTGAAAAACTGGTCCAAGTTGTTTACTGGAAAGAATCTGACAAGTTGCTCGTAATTGGCCTTCCTGAAGAAAAGTGAGTTTCAAGGAAAAGTTTTGTTTTCCTTTAAATTTTGTGTCCTCAAATTTATTTTGTGCACTCTTCTAACAAAAAAAGGCAAGAAATGGCTAAAAATGTACTCTTTTTACTGTAACTAGTTTTTATGTCTGAGATTTCACTATTTTGATTGACTTTATTCACATCTTTTGTATATCCATTGTTGTAATTTCTTTTTAATTTCCTCTGAAGAGAATAAGATCCCAGAAATACCTGTAAGTTAGAAAAGAGTAATATCCTAAGATTTGGTAAACTCAAGTTTTTGCAGAGACTGCTGAATAACATCAGTAATATTACATATTTACACATTCTAGGAGGGCTGCTTAATCATCATAAAAATGTTATAACCATAGCTGTACATTTTAATTTTTATTTGTTAGTGTGCCACTTTCTCAGCTGAGGAACATGATTCAAAATGTTGTCAGGACCTTGACATTCATGTACAGTTCCTTGGACAGGTGAGTTCTTTCAGAAGTATTTTCTTTTCAGTCACTGATTTTTCATTGGTGCTCACTGAAAAAGACAAGTATTAGGATTAATTTTAATGTTTCCAGGGAATTTCTTGGTATGTTCCTTTACACTTGTGTAAAAACAGGAATTCTGTTGGTCTTGCCTTTTGGTTTCAGTCTTAACAGTGGTAAGACACTGCTTAAGCAGGCTTTGTCACTTCAGAAAGTTTTGTCCTTGATCAGGTTAAATCATTCCCATAATCCAGGTCACTGTGGATGTCAGCAGCACTCTGCAAATGTTACCCTCTGTGTCTGTGAAACATACACGTGTAGCAGTGTTACATTTTTAACGGAGTAAACACTCGGGACTTCTCCAGAGTGAGTGACTGGAGTGCTGAACTCCATTTGGCAGAGTGAGTGTCTTCCTCTGCATTTGGAAATCACCCAGGAGACTTTCAGTCTGACTGTTACCTAAATAAAATTGCCCAGGTGATTACTCATATTCTTGCATTTAATTCAGGCTTAATGTGTGTATGCCATAGGGAACAAAAAAGAACAAATCTCAGTTTCCAAAAGGATGAGACTGATGTTTCACTCACCTTAAGCTGCTCTATGGTAACATCATACTGGTTTAATTTGTTCTTTGTAGGTACTGCCTGGATATCAGCCTAGTGGTTTTCTTCATGTTAAAAAACCATTTTTTTCATGTTAAAAAAACACCCAAATGTAGCATCATGCTGTAAAGAGGCTTGTGTATCACTGAGGGTTATATAAACAAGCTGCACATTTCTCAGTGTTATTCTAACTTGGAGTTCATGTTTGTCCAGTGCTTTTTGCCAGGTGGAAAATGTTTCTCGCCTGGATCATTTTTTCAACCTGTTCTTCCAACGTGCCCTTCATCCTGCAAGGCTCCAGCCTGGCACCAGCCCCAGTGCCCAGCACCAGGATCCCTGCAGTGCCCTGTTCCCAGGCAGCCTCCCCGGCCTGCGCTGGCTGACGCTGCCCCACGAAGTCAAGGTCAGGTCCTTTTCACATCTCTCCAGGAAAAGCTGGCCATGACAGGCAAAAAAGTCCGTGCAGGTGTCTTCTGCTCTTCCTGTCTGATTTACCTAAGTGCTCTGCCCATCCCAGATGGTCCATTTTCCTATAAAATTCAAGTTTGGAGCTTGAATTTTACCACCATCAACAACACCACCATTCCCACAGGACTGCTATCATGAGTGTAGCTTGGTGACTTTAGAGTTAGCTAGGAAGAATAGAGAAAGCAGCCCCTGGTATGTAGCTATATGTTTGATTTTAACCATTGAAGTATTTTGGCAGGCAAGAAATATTACTCTAGAAGCCCAGTTAGTTCTCATAACTTAGGAGAGTTATAAATGGCTGTTGCAGAATCAAAATAAATACCCACATGTCATTTGTTGATGCCAGACAGGTACAGTTTTTCTGCACCATTTCACTGTGCCACATTACCTCCATGTTAGAAACTGTTATGCTTTACGCAGTAGTAAGACAAAAGGTGGATCACAGCAAATAACATTTAATTATAACATTAGTAATGTTTTAGCTGCCAGTTGTAAACATCACTTTCATTACTTTAGTATCTGTGACTCCAGTTTAAAATATGTTAGTCTGTGCCATTGTTTCCAAATAGATTTCTCTTTGCAAGTGTGGCTTTCTCCATTTTCTCCTTTAAAGGAGAAATTTCTTCTCCTTTATCTTTAGTCACAGAGTAATCATTATTTAGTTCTTTCCACCTTGCACTGTAGGTTTTTACTGCTTTTTTTACGATTTGTTCATCAGGGGTCTTTCCATGCTTTTTTCTTATTTCTCAAGCTTCTGTAGAGAGGCTCTGTTTTGCCTTGGTCTCCAGTTTAGCTTGCAGGCTGTTTTTGTCTTATAAAATAATAAGTTTAAAAAGGACTTAGGAAACATTATCATTGATACTTATAATACAGACACTACTTTCCAGAGTTCTTTGAGATCATTCCCATTTGCCAAAAAAGTGTTGTGGTTGAAGAAGATGACATTTCCAGTCACTGTTTTGGTGAAGAGCTGTTTTATTTTATAAGGAATATAAAACGAAAAATGTCAGTTCTTCAGGAAGAAAGCCATTTAAATTTTGACTGGGAAAAGCTGAGAGGATGATTAGTTGTTGAGTGCCAACAGGCTTGCTGACATTTCTCTGTTTGAAAACTGGCTGTATTTCAATTGGAGGCAGCCTGTTAACACAGCTCAAGAAGTTTGCAACCATGTGATTTAGATTCTTTTCATTAAGTAGCACATTTATGTCATGAGTTTCAGTGCTAGGACCAAGAAAAGTACTCATAGTTAAACTCGATTTAACCAACAGCTCTTGCAGTTACAGAAATAAGGAAGCTTAAAGTAGTTCCAATAGAACAAAAATGCATGAGAGAGTTTTGGTGACTTCATAGAGACAAAAATCTTCAATCCATTGGATAAAAGATTTTCCTGAAAACTCAGTTGGATGCAGTAGTGTGCCAGGTTTGTCTCTAGACCTCATGTTTTAAAGCACACTGAAAGTAAGAGTGACATTTCCTTTGTACCAACACTGGGCTCAGCAGACACACAAGCAGAGAAAATTGTACAGTTCAAAGAGCAGGGAAATAGCCAGCAATTAGAAAGGATTTTTCTTAATTCTGGTATCTCCAGGTGTTCTTGATATTTGATGTTACTAATAAAAAATAGGTGTAGATTTTTATCCAGTCACTTTGTACCTGTGAATGCCCATCTGAAACAAGCAAGACAGTGCAAGATGTGCTATAACTGAAAATTAATATGTTGGAAATCTTTATTTAAAAAGTATTTTTTAACTATTTCAGATGGAAATTGACACAGCACTGAGTGATCTGGAAGCAGCTGACTTTGCAGAGCTGGTAAACATTTTGGTTTTTTTTGCTTTGCACAGTATCTTCTTGCCTTGGTGTCACATTCTGTGGTTGAAACAAAGACTATTTTCAAAATCCATCAACTTCTTTTAATGAAGTGGGAGTCAAAGCAGTTTATCCTGAATTTCTCTCCATGCTTAATATTATAACATATTAGAATCCTATATGATTGGTCACTGAAAATCCATGATTTAATATAATTTAAATCCGTGGGATGTCTACAAAAACACTGACTTCAACAGAGGTGATTGTTGTTGTTACATTTCTTCTTTTGTGTAAGTATCTGTCTCCTTCCTAAGCAATTGTGAACAGAATTGGAAACATCTATGCATCAGAATTTAATTTTCCAGTTTACAGAAGGCAATTACAAATTCTGCTTAGTTTTAATACTGTTACAGAAGGTAATAGTAATATAATTTACTTAAGTAACTCTCAGCTGTGCAAGGTTTAAACACACTGACATTTCAGCTTTACTTTGTAATGAAGGAGCTGTCTTGAGCTCATGTTCCAGAACAGTTACTCTAAAATGCTATTCAAAAGAATCCTTGCGCTGAACAAGCTGGGTGATTACAGAAATCAGTATTTATAAGTCACAGTTTATTGCACAGAAATTGATTCCACCTACTTAACTTAAAATACAGTATATATCTATCTAAAAACAGGGCTGCTAATGGGAGAGCACTGGGCATTAAAAGATGAATTAATGGGAATATTTTGAGTAAAATGTCAAAGACTGGAAAAAAATGGTTTGACTTGTAAGTTTTACTCTAGGAGGGCCCCTGGTGTCAGTAGTTATGCTAAAGCTACTTTGCTGTTAACTGTGAGAATGAACATATCCTAATAAAAATAGTTTATGAGCACATAACAGTTAAATAGAAACTGGTTATTTTGAGCTGAAAGTTTTAGAGAAAATTTTAATGACATGAAATTCAATTATGGAGGCTAAAAATTTGGTATTTCCCTTAACTGCTCAGTATTAACTGCTGTACTGGTAATAAGAGATGGTCAGATATGAAAGTATTGAAGTATTGATTGCAGTTGATCAGAATCAGTTCACTTGCATTTGGTAAATAAAATAAAAATGCAGAATTAAAAATTACACAATGCTTTTTTCCCCCCCAACAGTCTGAAGATTATTATGACATGAGAAGATTATATGTGATCCTGGGCTCTTGTCTCTTTTACAAGGTAGTATTAATGATGAAGACCTAAAGATTAGGAAAATGCATCTAGAAATCTGATTTAGGGTTTTAGAATCTCACAAATCTGAAGTGAATATATGACTGATTTAAGTATGTATTTCTAGTGACAGACCTAAAGCTCAAACACCATAACAGAAAAACTCAGTGTTAGGAAATGCTATGTACTGTATGAACAGCAAGAACAAAAATATTTCTTTAAAACTGGAATTTCTTGGTGTACAGCCCAAGGATTGGAAAGAGTCAGTTCAAATGAAACTACAGGATATTTTAATAAGAACTCTTGTTCATTCCCATGTTTTGATAGCAGGTGCTCTATCTTGAATCTGTCTTTAAATCCAAGACTTGAGAAATTGTATTGACAGCTTTTTTCACTTTGGCCTCATTGATAGCTTTATTTCTCTTTGGTAAATGTACACAATGTAATCAACAGTACAAAGAGGAAGGTAACAGCCTTTGCTTTAAGAAAACTTGCATTTTAAGGACTTTATCAGGCAATTGTTTTTTGTGCTGGGAGTGTCACGAGAGAAGTGGAACTGCACAGTATCTACCATGACAGCACTTCAGCTGTAAAGCCCTTAGTGCTGGGACCACTGTACTGTGGATCTTCTTTGGAAATTTTATTAATTCCAGTGAAAGCTCACTATTTTTGAAGAGAGAATTAAATGAGAATTCGACACCTTAACACTGTAGCTGTTTTGCAAGCTGGGAAAGCCCAGCTCACCTTTGATAACTTGAATATATGCTGATGGTCGATTTGCTTATATTTAGTGTTTTGATTATTTAGAAGTGGCCCAAAAGCTCAGTGTTGTACAACTGTACACCAAAAATACAGTCTGTGGCCAGAAACCTTAAGATCTCAGTGCATATGGAGCAGGGATATCTCTGTATCAAAAGTACTCTGAAGTGCTGCGTGGTGGTGATGTATCCTCACTGAACACACTTCTTTTTCTGTGTTTAATTTAGGGTTACTTGATTGGGAATCACTTGCCCAAGGAAGACCTCGTTGATGTGGGTTTCTATTGCCAGCACTACTGTCTGTTAGCCCTGGCAGCAGAGCAGAGGATTGGGCAGTTAGTGATTTGGCGGGAAGTGTTCCCACAGCATCACCTCCAGCCCAGTGAGGAGTTGAGTTGCACAGGATACAGGGAACCCGAAGCAAGATACTTCTTACTTATAGTTGGCTTGGTGAGTTGATGCTGCAGCATGCCCATTCTCTGAACCTCTCTTTTGCTGTTGTGAGTTGTCTGTTCACTAGATCAACACTTTCCATGCATTTCGTTGGGTAATTTTTCAAAATGCTCAAATTGTAGCTGTTTCATGGGATAGCATTTCCCAGGGAGCAGAATTATTTATACATCCACAAAGCTTGCAAAATTTATATAAATTCTTATTATTTTTATGCCTTTTCACTTCAGTTGAAAATGTTTCTGTCTTCATAATCTTGTCTTTTCCAACAGCTCACATCAGAAATGTCTGAGTTTGGTTTTCTAAATGTGGACTTTTGTCACATTCATATTTTCTGGAAAATGCCTTTGCTCAGGATTTTTCTCCTGGGAAGCTGAGAAGCCTCAGAGAAAAAGGAAAACAATATTATCTCATTTGCTTCTCCTGTGTTTTGCTCCTTTGGAATGTGGTTGGAGATTGTTTATCCAACATGTGGTTGTTTCATTGGTTTCTGCTGTGAATTATTTTGAGTCATTGGCCAATTGGGGCCAAGCTGTGTCAGGCTGGAGAGAGAGTCATGAGTTTTCATTATTATCTTTTTAGCCTTCTGTAAGTATCCTTTCTGTATTGTTTAGTAGAGTTTAGTATTCTTTAATATAATACAGCATCATAAAATAATCAATTAGCCTTCTGAGAACATGGAGTCAGATTCATCATTCCTTCCTGCCACAAGGGCACCCCGCAAATACAATAGGCTTTCTTTCAAGCAAACAGCTGATGAGTTTGTAAGCAGTCTTTTCTGTTTGTATTTACAGAGACACTTTGTCCTGTGTGTCCTGCTGGAGGCAGGGGGCTGTGCATCCAGAGCTATTGGGAACCCAGGACCAGACTGTATCTATGTGGACCAGGTCAAAGCAACCATACTCCAGCTGGAAGGAATAGACGCCAGCATCGAGGAAAGGCTGGATGCTCCCTCCATCCCACCTTTAGCCTGTGCTGACTGGTTCCTTCCTGCAGCGCGGGACAGACTGGAGAGCTTGAGCACCTCACCAATGCTGAGCAAGCTCCAGAACTTCCAGAGTTCCTGCAAAGCTGTGAGTACTGCAGGGAGCAAGAGGAGCCTCTTTGGGGACACTTCTCACACCCCACGGAGGCAGAGCCCCCTGAGGAGCAGCGGGGCGGCCGAGCAGGGCAGCGAGGGGCCCGCGGAGGAGGAGAGCACCAACGCACAGCCTGTGCTGGAGCAGGTCAGAGAACAAGGCAGAGTTCTGGGGGCTTGGGGAGAGGGCAGCTCACTCCAACTCAAGGTGACTTTTATAAAAAGCACATTATAAAAGAGTAAGCCCCTTGAATTCAGTATAAAATAGTTCTGTTGCCTTGGGAAGCTCTGAGTCAGCCTCAGAGCCATCACACTTTTTTATTTTATCATTCACACTTTTTTATTTTATCATTGCTTGTAAATATTTGGGGATTTCACATGACTGAAGTGGGCACAGCTGTGTCGAAAAAAGCAGATTTAATTGGAGAATATCCCTAAAAACATATCACAACTAATTGCTGTACAGTTGTACAACTACTTCTAACCAAGTTTAGTCTAAAATAGGCTATAAAATACATTGATATAAATTGATACGTGTGCCTTATTAAAAATGCTACATTGTCGTCTTCTTTCTATTGGTTTGGCTGGATTCTGTTCTTCCTTTAGCTGTGTGTTCTCTGTTACTTCATCTATCCACTTGTTCTTCAGGCCACTAGGAAAAAACACACCCTGCCAAACCCATTTCATTCAGGAAACCTGAAAAAGAACTCTTCAGAGAAAGATACAGAACTTCCTTATGCTATGAAGTAAGAAATTTTTATTTTTTTTGTGTATTTCATTCTTTAGACCGTCTTTGGATTGTTTTTTAAATATACACAAAAGTCCCCTCATGATTTTATCCCAACCAAAGCTTTGCTATGCAAAGATTATCAGAAGAGAATGTGTTAAACTGAGAGCTTAATTAAACATAAAAATTTGAAATAATACAATAGAAGACATTTGATTCTGAATAATATATTAGTATTGTGCACACCTGTCCCACGTCTGTGTGACCTTAGAATTTCAAGTAGAAGTTTCTGGACCACACATGTAGTTACCTTGCACCTCCATCTCCAGGTAGGTGTACAATGAACAAAGCTTTTATTTCACTTTCCTTTTTTGTGAACAATTTTTGAGAACACAAGTGCAATGCCTAACTAGCAGCACAGTTTCTTAATTTTCTTGTTTTTTTTTTTTAAATTGAGTATTGCAGTCTAAATCAGCAGGATTTCCTTTGTGTGGAGATAGGAAGCTTTAGAATGCCTGCATCCATTTTGTACCCTACTGTAATTAGAAAAACAATTCTACCTTGAGAAAGAAAAGCTGCAAATTATTTAAATTATTTTAATTCAATGATATTAAATTAAATTATTTTAATTTAAGGTTGACATCTGGTCCTGAGAACACTCTCTTCCACTATCTGTTTTTGGAGACAATGCAAGGAATCTTTATTACTCCAACTCACAAAGAAGTAGCCCAGCTCGGTGGCTCCATCCACCCTCACTTAATTGAGAATTTCTACCAGTGCTGCCTTTCAATCCATTCCATTTTCCAGCAGTCCATGAGGAAAGAGGTATGGAAATTTGGCTTTCTCTTTATCCAATCACATTCTCAATTCAGTATTTCAAGGTTCTTTTCACTTCATTATTTCACTGGTTCAAGAGCAGCTGTATTTGCATGTCTGCACACTCCAAACAAAAGTGGAACATTGTCAATTGTGTTTTTTAGATCCTACAGTGACAATTCAAGTGAGTTAAGTGAGAAAAGGAGAAATAACAGTACAGATTGAATGAAGGCAAGTTTGCAAATAACAGTATAGTTTTTCTTAATATTTCTTTCATGTTACTGAAGAAGTCATTTCTGGCTAGACCCATGTGCCTTGTAAATCTAGGAATTTTTAAGTGTTAAAAATAGTGATAATTTGGTGGATTGGTCACATGACATAGGTTTGGCTGAGTAAGACTTTGGCAATGAGCAATGTATTTTGGCCATTTCTGTTGAGAAATGTAGAAACCCAAAAGCAAGCAGAGAGAATAAATTAGTATTTCTTAGCATCAAATTGCCTTTGGCTACAGCCATTAAACAGACATTTTATAGTTCAAGCCATAAAAACTGAGAATAAAAAATAACTGATGGAGACATCTCTTAGAGCAAAATTTGCTGTAGTCTTTTGCAGATTGGCTCCAGCAATTAATGCTGAAATTGGCAGGCTGTATTACGGCACAAGGAGAATGTTAAAGAAGAAATAGAAATTTGCCTTGTTCATAGTGCATGATAAAAAATCAAATACAGAAATGTACTATTATACTGTGTATTCTTTGTCATCTGATAAATGTTGTTACGGTTTAGGATCCAGAGAGCTGCACCAGTAATGCAAAGTTACTGTAGACTGATCAATGATTAATTTTTCCTCAGTTTTTGAGACTGAAAATTCACAATTTAACTTCTAAAATGTGTACAGGAGTCTTGAATAAATCTTAAATTTAGCAAAACTAAGATGAGTGGTCTTAAACCCAAAAATAGGATGTTTTGATCATGTTTTCTAGATCTTCAGTCCCTACATCTTCAATATTGTAGGCAGATTGAACAATGTGGTTTCTGCATCTGCATATGGCAGACAGAAGTTCCTTGACTTGTTTTCTACAAATCCCTTTTCTTTCACCTTTGAAGCAACTGTTTCACTGGCAGATCCAGAGATGAACTTTTGCAGGGTTTATTCAAAAGCTCTGCTCAAAACACAGCTCTAATAGCTCAAGAAAACAAAAAAATGTGTTCCATGCTTTTATGCCCTCATACTGAGTAAGAGTCAGAAAATGCTCTGGGCAAAGTGCTTCAGCTGTTTATTTACAAAAAGAAATTCCTGCCTGGCCAAGTTTATTTAATAGACTTTTACTATCATGGTTCTTAATTAGGGAGGCACACAGAAAAGAAAGATGAGAGCTTTAGCTGTTGTAATGCACTTTTTTAAAGTGCTGTAGTAACTCAGATGTCTTTTTAGAAAAACAGTGTTTAGCTAGAAAGAAAAAGTCAAAAAAGGGAACATGTGTCTAATTCCAACTTGTGTAACAATGGAAAAGCCTTTTGATGCCAAAGTAACAAAACTGTGGAGAAAAGAATCATGTAAGCAAGTCAGCTATATCTTCTAAGCCTGGCTTGACAGCAGAGTCATCCATCAGAGAGTCCTGAACAAATCACATGGTTGTATTTGCTCGTGTTTATGTCAGAATGTCTCATTCTCTACTAACATTTCACCAGCTGTTTTACAGAAAAAGAAGAAGGCAGGCAGTGGGATTTCAGAATTCAGCAAGGCAGCTGAGGACCCAGGTCTGGTAAGAGAACATGGACTTCTGTTTGAGTGCTCTCCTGAAAACTGGACTGACCAGAAGAAACCACCACCAACAATGAACTACTGGGTTGTGGGGTAGGTTTAAAGACAAAATTCACCTCCAGTTTTTCATTTTGACTGTGCCATTGTGTTCTTTAAAAATAAATGTAACTGTAGCACATCAGAGAAATACTTGAGCTGACTGACTGAGGTAGCTCTAATTTAAGGGGACTGGGAAGTTGCATTGATGTGAATTTCCATCTTTAATAGCTGCTGAGTCAATGACATAAACAAGGTGACAGCTATAATTACTGTTACATTATAAAAGAGGCTGTTTCATTGGGAAGAAAAATGTTTACAGAGAAGGAAGAAAAATAATTATTTCCCAGCATGAATGTACATAACTGCTGTTTGTGTGGAAAAATTAAAATATTTTAATTATAACATTGAAAAAATGTTTATACTACTGTTTAAACCTTTAAAAAATAATTATGATGCACAGGTATTAACAGCTTCTCTATTTTAGCTCTTTCCTTAGAAGAGCTCATTGGATTAATATGTGGAAATGTAACTACCCAGATGTTATTACCTTCAAAAATTAGTAAATATGTGAATCCTGGGGCTTGCTCCCAAGGATCTTGATTGGAGCTTATGGCCCACAGGCTTGGATTGCTGCAAACAGACCAGTAACAGAGAAGATCCTGAAAACCTGAAGATTTTTTTTCCCTACACAGCCTTAAAAAAACTGAGTAGAGAATCTACCATTTGAGGAGAAAAAAAATAATACCTGTGATGATTTTCTTCTTTTTCTTCTTTCTTTTTTTTCCCCAGGAGACTCATTCTCCACCCCAAACCTCAGGAGTGTTATGTGTGTTTCCATGACTCGGTGACAGAAGCTGCTGTGGAGCTGGCCTTTAAACTGTCCTTTGGCTTAGCTGCATAGATGAGCTTCCTGCACACTCAAGCATCCTGCAAGGTGTTAATTCTTTAAAATATCCCATATAAAGGGAAACTAACTCAATTTGGGTGCCACCCATGGGGCATCTTTGAAATGCTTAAAAAAAATCAAATACCTTGTGATATGATGCAGTTAAAATTTCAGTGGTGCTTCTGATGAGTTCATCAATTGTATACTTAATTTCAGAGAACCGAAGTTCTTATTTTTATATACTGTCACTTTTTTTTTTTTTTAATCCTGGTCATAACTTTATTATATGAAAACACCACATCATTTGTATGTTCACTGCTGTTCAGTGTACAATATGCAACATAAAATGGTAAGCTGATCCTCAAAGAACTCTATGAACATGGAAATTGATGATGGAGGGAAAAAAATGTTCTCCAGTTACTTAAAATTTTGCACCTCTGAGAGCCTGAAAAATACTGAATGTTTTCAGTAGCATTGTGTTAATCAAAACAGAGAGAAATCTTTCAGACAATTCCTGGCACTTAGCCTCACAAAACTAATGGTTTACCATTTTTGCTCTCCTGCACACTCAAGGACTATAGTGTGGTTGATGTTTTACTTGACTCCGTGAGTTTTAACTATAAATAATACTTATATTTGTTAAAATGCAATTTTGAAGACACAAAGAAAGAAGGGGGGTGGGCAGGGTGGTTTTAAGATGTGCATGGACTTGGCTTATTTTATATTCATAGTTTCATAATAAAAAATTATATTTGTTAAAGAACAGTAAAGCATTAATTTTTTATCCTTTTTTCACTTCATGTATTTTCTCTTTTGTTTTATTATTTCCTTCTACTTGTTTTTCATGAGTGCTTTTTATAAAATGCATAATTAGAATTCCATTTTAAACAATGGGAACAAAAACTTTAAGTGTTCAGGAAAGCAAATTCAATTTCATGGGTTCTCATGGCCAAATCTTTAGATCTTGTTTTCACTAGTAAATTACACAGTTTGGGGTAGTCCTAAAACAGTCAATCAAATGCTTGCAGGGCTCACAGGGTCATTCACGGCTTGTCTTCATCACTCAACAGTTGTTTTAATTCAGGCAGCAGAAGTCTTGGGCCTGAAGTGCAAGCTGTGATGGAAGACTTCGCTAATCAGCTTTCTCCAAGATTTATGGTTCCCAGCAGATGAGCAGCAGTATTTCAGTCTGAGGCCTACAAATCAAAGCAGCAGTGTGTTAGCTCTGCTCCCCATGTATAAATCAGGTGATGGGAGAGTTACTCTGCTACACCTCTCAAAGTCTAAACTACCTGACGTTTGGGTATTAGATTTCCTGGTGGATGGAAGAAGGAACGTGGAGGAAAGCAAGCAGTCCTTGCTGCAGTGCTTTTAGCTGTTTGGCTTCCTGTCCAGGAGAACCCTTTCTTTAATTCAGAAGTGTAATGTAATTCTGAAAGTGCCACCGAGTTTCTGATACCTGTATCAGCTGTCAGGCGTTGCTTTAAGATGGAGTGTGAGCACCCTCTCTGTCAGCCAAAATGCACAAGGAGGCTGCTTCAGGAGAGCAAGGACTGCACAGCCCTGTCAGTGCTCTGCTCTCCTGCACTTTCCGTTGCTGTCAGTAGTCCTAGAAATGGGTGGAGTAAGGAAGCTGAAAATCCTAGGCTATTTCTGATATTATTGATGTTTCACTGCTAGTTTGAGATTCTCTAGTGCTAACACCAAATTAATACGCTGTTGGTAAGTTTAAAAAAAATCCGGTTCTCCAAAAAGAAGCTCTTGAAAAGGAAAGGATCTGAAAAGATTTTTGGCCTTTGTTGCAGCTCATACCAAATAGAAGAGATATTGTATAATATCCTTGGTGTAGTATAAACTTTGGATACTTTAAAATCTCCAGTTATTTTTAAAAATCCATTTCTTTCTCTGTAGAACCTCTGGCACTGGTGATTTGGTAAATGTTACACAGTATTTCCCAACACAGGCTCTAAAGGTTGCTTTTAAGGACAAATGCAAACATATTTTTATGTCCAAAGGGGATAAAGGAAAACAGGTAAAAATAATCTTGTGCATATTAATTTTAATAAACAAAATAGATCTGGTCAAGAGCTGTGCACTCCTTTCCCTCAGCATGGCTGGTAATCAGTGGTGGTAGAAAGAGGCAGGTTTCCTGTGCAGCCTCTTGTTACAGCAATAAAATCTGGGGTTTGATCTTAAATGATTAATGACTTTGTGAGGTGTCTGCAAAGGTCCCTCCATTCAGATGGATTCTTGAAAGGCACACAGGCCAACACCCGTGGAATTAATGACAAGAAATCTTGGTCTTGGAATATGAAATGTTGATACTGGCATTTGGCGAATTGCATAAAATTCATTCGTATCAGCAGAATGGAAAATAAATAATTCATATCTGGTTTGTTTAATGTGAAAATAGATGGAAAATCTGCTTCATTTGTCTCTGTCTTAAGTTATCTCTTTCAGGATTTCTTTGATTAGGTTTTGATAATGTAAACAAAAATCCAGTATTCTGTGTTTTCTCTTGTTGACAGTTCTTTACTACAGTGCCAGAAAATTTCCTTGCCACAGGCTTTTCTGGTAGTGCTGACCAGGAGGAATTCTGTCAGTCACTAAAGTTTGATTAATCTCCTGATATCACATGCAAATTCTTAAGCAGTCCTTTTTCAATTACAGTCATTTTGTATAAAAAGAGTTTAAGGTTGTTTTCTTTCCTTACTTACAGTGGAAAAAAGTGAAACAGGCATTGTGTAAATAACACTGTTTATGGTTCTTAAAATCTGCCTTCCATCTCCTGGAAGTGCTTCCAGATGGCTCACATGTGTATGAGCTCGTGACTCAAATTTTAGAAACATTCCATGAATAACACTCAAGATTAATTTCCTTAGAAGTACAATATTTAGCCAAGTGGCATATCCACTGTTGAAGCTAAGGGTCTTTGGATGCTGTCTTACATGTTCTGTTCAGGACAGGAAATGGGACACTACAGCTGCAGAGTTGTTCCCAAACTGGCAAATAAAAAGTCTGCACATGGTTTGTGCATTTACTGCACAAGATGTACCCCTGATGCAGTTAAAGGCAGCACAGCTACGTCAGAGCTGTAAAAGGTTATGTAAAATGTTTCTCCTACTGTGATCAGCTTATACCAGTGAAAAGATAAAAAAAAACCTCAGTGTAGGAATTGCTCTGAGACTGTCACGTTTCCTGATTATTTTGTAAATACAGTGTTTTGGACAGATCTTGTTCTTGGTGCTCTGAAGTTTCATTTA
This sequence comes from Pyrgilauda ruficollis, assembly GCF_017590135.1. Taxonomy (NCBI): domain Eukaryota; kingdom Metazoa; phylum Chordata; class Aves; order Passeriformes; family Passeridae; genus Pyrgilauda; species Pyrgilauda ruficollis. Next base: position 2,772,108 of record NW_024527488.1, read on the forward strand.
GTACAAAGGTCAGCAGTAATATTGTAATGCTGTGTTTTCATAGCCGTATGCAGCAATCTTTGTGTTTCAGTTTTGGAAGAGCATTTTGGCAAACCTGGCTGCTGGCAGAGCAGCAGGAGCCAGATCCACTGAGATCAGCTCAGTTGTGTGCTGCTCCTGCTGGGGAAGGCAGTGAAACCTCTGCAGTGGCAGTGCCAGCTTTACGTGATGTGCCTCAGGTCTTACATTCACTTCATCCTAGAGGCAGACCAATGCACAATAATAATAGAATCCTTCCTGTTACTTAAAAATTTAACAATGAGCAATTACAAGCATAAAAGTAATAAAAGAAATGCACAATCTTTAAAGAAGAGGATGAAGTAGAGTGAAATAAAATTCTCTGGAAATAGTGCTGTAGCTCTCTTTTGCATTTGTTTAGATTCTGTAGGGAAAAGTTTTAACTGAATTTTGCCAACTTTGGATGCAGAAACCAGAGGAGTTTGGTTTTTCCTGACTTAAGTTATTATGGGGTGTCATTTAAAGAATGAATGACCATCCTTGTTCCGTATCAAGAATATCAACTGAAGATTTTCTCAAACTGCAGATAATTTCTGGGTACTTTATGTCTCTAGATACATTTTATTCATTCAAATAGGTACAATTATTTTCTGGAAAGCGTGTCTGGAAGGTTTTGCATTACAGAGAGAAATCTCTGCTGTCTCTGGGGCTGTTGGCTTTCCTGATCTGCCTGCAGTGGACAACTTAACTCTGGTTGTTTGTCTGTGCAGCTGCTTTGCTTCACCTGTTGCTCCCTATGCCTTGTACTTGGGCTGAATTAATCATTTTGTGATGCCTTTGGTATAAGAAGGTGCACAGTTTGGAGTTCTTCCTTCAAAGATTGGTTTATTTCCTCCCATCTTTTCACCTCTAGAGAATTCCAAGAGCTGGAAAACAGATTTAAAATCTACACATACAATTTTAACTTTTTTAACTTCGTCACACAGATTTTTTAACTTTTGCTCCACTATAGGGAAAAGCTGAAACAAGTAACGCTTCTCATACATCTGAGCAAGAATGTGTGGGGAGGAACTGAAAGCTTGGTATTCCATAGAAAAAAAAAATATTTCTAGAGAAAGAGGATTTGATCCTTAAGGATTCTGCTGGAGGACAGCAGCATTGGAATGGCAGTTATTTGAGCTGGGAATTGTTTCAGCAAATGGAAGTCACTACCTGTTTGAATATTCTGTCTTCACCTTTCCAGGTCTCTATGCTTTGTTAGAGACAAAGCAGTGATCTCCTCTGTTTAAAGGTCTCAGCTCTGCAGGCAGTCTGTGCTGAAAACAGTGTCTGCATGCATAACTATGTGCATACATTTGTCTTCTAGTAGGTGCTGCTGAGCAGCAGTTCCAGGAACTGGGGACTGGATTATTACAGTTACAAATACAGATGGGCTTCCTGGCCTGTGCAGGGATTGGGTAGTTCAGCACAGGGAATTATTGTGCACCAGGCCCTCAGTTTTGGATGTTATGGACACCACTAAGGTAGCTTTTACAAACAGAAATGAACACCTTTTAAATCTTTGTCATCACATTTATTATGAACTCATGAGGGTGTTAGCAACAGCTTTTCCATTTACAGTTATTTGTGCCTGACAGACTATTACTGAAGAGCCAGGCCATTCTACAGTAGGAGAAATTGATCAAAATTACATTTCTTATCTGCTGGATTTGATGTGCATTTTACAGAACTTGTACAGGCTTCTACTTTTGTTTTGTAGTATTATATTCAGTTCACAGCTTGGTGAAAGCTTTTAATAGAAAACTAGGATTGATTTTCCTTTTCCTACTCAGAGACAGGTATTTGGAGTAGGACAGGTTTGTGGGTAGGATAATTTTACTAGGCTGTTCAGTAGCATTTGAAGTACACTTAATAATACTAATTCTTGCTGTGAAGATTATATTCAAAGAAATAATTATTTTTTTAAAAAGTGAAAATGCTCTTGAGAAAGCAGGATTTTGTTTCCTGCATCCCTGAGGAAGTTTTGCCACCCGGCAACAGAAGGGGTTGTTAGTTCCAAAGTGTTTTGTTTCAAGGATCTCCTCTCTTGGTATTCCAGGAAGTCAAAATAAAATCTGAATAAATGCTGGCATAGAAATTGCTTAGGTCATTTCAGAAAATACCAGAGATACTTAAATTCTTACATAATGCCCTGCATACCTCTGGTAATCTGTCCTAAATATCACAAACCTTGAAGCTTACCCCATTAGCACTACTGATGTCTTCCTTTCAGACTAAAGGTGATTTCACTGGTTTATGCTTTATCTGAGCAGCAAGCCTGCAGTTCATGCTGGTTTTATTTCTAAGTGCTGTGCCTCTTGAGGCTTTGCCAAAGAATTGCCTCTGCTTCTGGTCATTAACTTGCCACTAGGATAGGGAAGAGTATAAAGATTACTAAAACCACAAATTACAATAATTTAGAGTAATGGGTTTACTAGCACAAAATGTGAGAATGAGAGGATTTATATGTGTTGTGGGTGTACAAATTCTTGTATTTTGTGAGTGATCCTTGTTTCATTCATGTTGTTCTGAAGGTGCAAATGAAGCTGATTGGTGTGATTTTAACAACTTCTTATCATGCTGCTTATTCTGATCCAAGTGGAGGCCTTGAATTAAATATATCACCTCTTATTTCTCCAGTTAAGACTGTGTTTTCCAGATGGGACAACTTTCTGAAACAACAAGCCTACTAGAGTTGCTGCTTTCAGCAAAACTGGTTTCTGTCAGCTAAGCAGCAACAACCATTATCAAATAGCCTCTCATTTGCATATATTCATGTTGATCCAAAACAAAATATGCTGAATGCTTTTTAGCTACGTTATGACAGTTATTTATATTGATGAACATAAATATTATATTTGTTGTGAACATGTATTTCATATGTGTTTATCAGTGGCCTGAATTAGACAAGATTGTCTTTCTGCCATTATGGAGGCCCTAGAACCTTACCCTGACATTGCAAGTGGATTTGATTTCGGATGTAGCTGGTTAAATCTTCAGTATTAATTAAAAAAAAAAAAGTGTATTCTCTCCAATATAATTTGACATAATGAGAGGGATTTGGATTTGTCTCTCGCAAAAAAAAAAAAAAAAAAAAAAAACGGCGCGCCCGGCCCCGCCTGCCGCGGGCTGCCCGCGCGACCCCCCGCGGGATCCCCCGCCCGGGCCGGCCCCTGCGCGGCTGTGCCCGCCGAGCCGGGAGGCGGCCGGGAGCCCCTTGCCGGGAATGCGTGTGCTGGGAAGCCCCGGGGTGTGCGGTGTGCGTGCCGGCTCCTGGCGGTGCCGGCGTGCCCTTGAAATCCCGCGCTGTGCTGCCGGAGGAGCCGCGCGGCTCCACGGGCTCGGCGTGGGGCGCTCCTCGGCAGGCTCCGCTGCCGGGCAGCCAGGGATGCCCCTGGAGCGCTGTGTTTGCCCGGGTCCGGAACGGCTGCCAGGGCTGGGAGCGCTCCCATTAACAATCGCACGAGTGGTGGCGAGACTGGCGAGGAGGAGGAGGAGGTTGACTGAGCAGGGAAGCGGCGCGATGAGTTTCCTTTCTTTAAACCTGTTCGTGCTCGCACCGCGTCTGCTGGCCCTGGAATACCGAGGTCTGGCGGGGAAGGGGGGGCACTGGGCAACGTCCGTGATGATGGGAGACGCAAGAGTAGGTGGAGATATTGCTCCTCTGTTTCTATGGGATACGTCCAGGATTTTTAGAGCTCCATCTGTGCATAATTTTGAAGGAGGATTCAGGAATTCGTGTAATACTCATAAAAGCGGGGGTTGGATGGTGCTTCTCTTTTTACAAAGGGACTCGTAGCCAACAGAGAAAGCTGTTTCTGCTGTGTGAGACTGTAGTAACTTCAGCACTCCTGCCCTGGTCTCGGAGAGATGTAGGTTTGCTTTCTAAAAAGTTGATTTTTAAAAGTACAAAGAAGTTGATGGCCGAAGATTGCCGTCTGTTTTAATGGGAATACTCTTGAAAATTCTTTTTACTATCTAGAAAAATATGCTTCTCGTATTAACTCTCAGGAAGTAATTATCCTTGTGAGAACTGAAATTCTCTGGCCTTTCAAATGCAACGGATCCCATGAAATTGTTGCCCAGCGAATCCTCAGGCAGCTAGAGTTCCCTTCTCCCTTGTGATGAAGAGCACTTCCAATTTTTAGCTATTTTTGGAGTGTGTTCTTTGTAGGTAGGCTTACCTGCATATGATCTATTTCACACTAATGTCTGATTAACTGTACTTTCAAAATACTTGCAAAGTGATTATGAAAGAGGTTCAAGTTACCAATTACAGCATCTGGAGTGCACATGCACTTAAAGACAGTACCTATCACACTTGAAGTGACATTTTCATTTACCTTTTCTGTCTCAAAATGTAGTAATAGAGGAGACCTTGAGAAACATCTTTTCTAGTGTTATTTATTGTTTTGAGAGAAATCTAACAAAGGTAAATAGAAATGTAACAGGTTATTACTGTTATGTAAGTTTCTCATAGTAGCTAAATCTTTACTTCAAGTGGGATTTGGGTGATACAGATCTAATTCTCAGTCATCAGAACTTTCCTTATTGCACATAGTAACACAGTAAATGAACTTATTGGAATGTGGACTTATTTAAATGAACTTATTCCTATGGAGGTGCTCACATCACACGGGTAATTGAGTTAGCTGTTAGTTAATTACATTCTGTAATCCAGTGTCAGTACAACCATGTATCATCCTGGAAGCTTTAGCACAAGCATTTTACAAAGAAGGGAAAAGATCCTGCCAATAAGCCATGCATTTCAGTAGAACTTGAATATTTCCTGGCTTTTGACCCTCTATCTCTTTGAAGACTTGACACTTGACTTCTCCTGAGCTGGGAACTTCAGCAGGGCTGTTGAACACGTTTCCAGTGCTTCTGGCACGTTAAACTCATGGCAAATGGTCCTTTCAGGTGCTCTGCCTCACCACTGTGGTTTTGTGGGAAAACAAGACGGTTGCTGATAGCTCATAACTTACTTCACACCAGGTGTGATTAATGTGATCACATGCTGTAATTAAGATGATGTAATAAGGAATCTTGGAAACGACGGAATTTTTTGAAGCCAAGGAGGGCACATTGATTTTTTTGGCATCTCTGCTTCCCAACTGCAGGAGGGAAAAACCATCCATCCCCCTGTGCTGGAAGTAATTGAAATAACCCATGGCAGGAGCTGTGCTGGCTCTGAGCTGCTTTTGCATGGGGTAGTGTGCAGTTTGTGCTGGCTGTGAGCAGAGGCAGATTCCTGCACTGAAAAGGTGTGATGCAATAGCATTCGTTTGTAAATCATTTGCTTGCCGTGGAAATTGCTGGTTTATCTGACTTCCACTAATTGTCACAAGGCATAACTGGGGAACTGTAGCTTTGTGACGTCAAAAATTGTAAAAGTTGTTTGTGCAAGCTGAACTGCCTATTTGGAAATGTAGGGAAATGCCTCGTGTGTTTGCAGCAGTTAAATCTGGAGAAGGTTTTGGATGTCACAGAGAAGATAGCTAGAAAATACTGCCACATTGCAGTGATGGAGGGGAAGCTGGAAGCAGTCTGCTGGAGTGACCTTTATGCATGCATTAAACGATTACATTCGAGCTGTGTGAAACCTGGGCTTCTCTGGTACTCCTGAATGGTTGTGGCCAGATCGGTTGCCTTTTGGGGCAGAGTTGTATTTCAGGTCTGTGATGTGAAGATGCGGTGTTGGTAACTTCCAGAATAGAAAAGAACACTTCCAAAGGCAGTGCTGAGAGGCCAGATGGTGGCTGGGGCCTGAGGCAGCCGTTGCTGATCCAGGGGGGTGTTCTTGGTGGCCAAGAAGCTGCAGGGAGCTGTGGATTACAGCAGAGCTTCCTGAGCCCTGCGTGCCTGGGAGCTGTCGCCAGGTCCCTCCCTTTGTGCATGTTCGCAGCAGGGACCTGGTAGTGCTCAGCTGTGAAGCACTTCACTCACTTTCTCAGCTCCCTTGATTTGTGGGTTTTTAATTGTTGTTTTAGGATTGTTGGTAAGGGCTCTTGAGTGTGAATATGGCCTTGTGAGACTCAAGGGTTGTTGAGTCAAGAGAACCTGGCCGGTAAGTTTCAGGGGTTTGAATGAAATCTCACAGGCTTCTTAGGTTTTAACCTGTGATCCAGAAGTAACTATCAATACCTTTCCTTCGTGATGCGATATGTGGAACATTTCAGCTTTCACAGAATCCCTTAAATGCAATTAAAATGGCAACAGTTGCAGTTGCTTGGTGTTTCTAAATTAATTTACAAAGAACAAAATAACAAGAATTCCATTTCAGGTTCTGGTTTACTTCATGCAGTAATGCTGTTATTTAACACATCCATGTCCTGCTGTTTGAATTTTTGTGGGTGTTCTAAACTACCATAGAAATATTTTACGATGTTTTCTTTTAAAGCTGATTTTTTTTTTTTTTTTTTTTTTTTTTTTTTTTTACTTAGAGCATGTATATCTTTAGGATCCAAGACCCGAGCCATTGGGAATGCAGCAAAGAGCCAGGTAAATGGATCAAAAACTTTTTGACTGGTAAACAACTTCATCTTGGAGAAGATGCTTCTGTAGTAGTTTCTTTTGATAGTTTTAAATACTGTGTTCACTGGGGTTTGTTTGTTTTGGATCTTTCTTTGGTTAAAAGCCTGTCCTGATGAGAGAATAGGTGTGGGGAGGCTTTACATCCAGATGGGATATGAATTAGAGGAAAACTTTAAAGGAAGGGAAATGTGTTAATTTGTTCAAGGTTCATTTAAGGTTAATGTAGGTAATAACTTCATTAGTTCCTGCAGGCAGCCACTGCAGCAATATAGGATCTTAAATCACTCATGCTGTATCAGAAAGCTCCTCTAAAATAAAAGGTACAGTGAAAATTGATGGCAGCAAGTTAAATGGATATTACAGAGAGAAGTACATACCAATTTTTCTAATAGGGGCCATAGATTAAAAAGTAGGTGATTCTTTCACTCTCCTCACACATTGCATTTAGGAAATGTGTGGGGCTTCACACAGGTCAGTGTGTGCATTAAGCCCAACATGAAAAATGCCTTTCTGCGCAGCCCTCTGTATCAGGATGTCATGGGTAATGAAAATATCTTTGCCACAGATCGTCACAAATGTAAAAAATGCAGTCCATGGCTTCAAAAAACTGCATGGAAGAGCATTTGAAGATCCTTACATCCAAGCTGAGAGGGCCAAACTTCCCTATGAACTTCAGAAGATGCCAAATGGCTCTGTAGGAGTAAAGGTGAGTGAGAGCTTTGGGTGGAGTCTCCCTGGTGGTAGAGATGAGCACTTTGGGCCCTTGTCACTTAACTTCCTCTGTGGTCCTTTAGAAAACTAAATACATTCTGGTGTCTCTGAACAAGTCTGTACTTTCTCCAGCATGTCCACTGAGGTTTCTCATCAATCATTTTAGTTTTCCTAAGTCACATTAGCTTTTCACTTGGCCTTACTAGATTTATCTTCAAATCTGTGTAATTACAGTGTGAGATTATTAGTTCCCATCAGACATGCAGAGACCAAGTGTCAGGAAAACAACATAATGCTCTGAATATGAAATTTGAACAAGTTATCTTTCATTTGCTTCCAAACTAAATGGCAGGAATGCTTGGGATTGCAGGAGAGATGATAGCTTGTTAGGAATTCAGGACACAGAACCTCCCATGGAGGCTGAGGATTCAACCACGTTTCCTAAGCAGGGCAGGACTGTTGGAATTGCCTGGTTTACCCCTTCCCTGCCTCCTGTGCTTGAGTGACTGTTGCAGGAAGCAAATGTTCCTTGGGCTTGCTCCAAAACTTTTATTTTTAGCCTGTGTTATAGCACAATGTGATCCTACGTATATTGTGCTCTTTTTTGGCTGCTTTTTTTTTAAATTCAAAATACACGAGCAGCAGAAATACTGTATCATTGTGAATAGTCCCTTGAGGTAAATGAGGTGTTAAGCTTCCTACAAAAAAAAAAGGACCATAAAAACCCAACAAACTGAACTGTTGTGGATTTGTTGTAGGGAGCACAGATCAATAGGCAGGGAGTTACTTGTGTCTAGAGCCTGGCGTTCAGTGGGTCTCAATGCTCAACATTAGGAATAATAATTAATTGGTATGAATTAATAATTCATTGTAATTATGAAGTTGCACATCTTGAGAGCAAGGTTGCGGTGATTGATTACAGAATCCCAATTCTCTGTTCCAGGTGAGGTACATGGATGAAGAGAGACTGTTTGCAGTGGAACAGATCACAGGAATGCTGCTGGCCAAGCTGAAGGAGACTTCAGAAAGTGCTTTGAAGAAACCAGTGGCCGACTGTGTGATTTCAGTAAGTTGTGTATATTTATTGCAATCCATAGGCAGCTTTATGCAAACTAGGACCATTTATACCATGGTAAGAGGTTCAAGTAGCAGGTAGAAATCATATTCCCAAAAGTGGGCCTTTGTTGCAGGTTTTCCAAGTGAGAATACTTCTTGAAGCATTTGTGAGGAGATGGAAAGGTTGTTAAATCAAGAGTGTATTTTCAGAAAGGACACAGTGCTTAAGCTGATGCAGTCTGTCTGTCTCCAAGGGCTACAGACAGTATTTTTGATTACTGTAGTTCTTGTTACAAGTGGGAGCTGTCCTAGGTGTAAACATATCCTTCTTGCTTCCAAAGAACCTTCCAAAATTCTTGTTAAATTTCTTTCTTGTTGCATGGGCGAACACTGTTGTAGTGCAGTTGAGAGTCACCTGAACTTAGGGCTCTGAGCATCATGCTGATTAATGTGACACACCCAACCACTTGGCTTTGTTTGAAAAAGTCATTTCATTTTATTGGCTATGAAGTCCTGTGTCTGCTTTTCACATGGTCTTTGTTTACTGGCCCTGGTGGGAAGTTTGGGCATGAAGGATTGCAGTTATCCCTTCTCTGTCAGGCAGAGCCATGGGAACTGGAAAGCTGTGTACTTGAGCTGTTAGAAATCTGCTTTGATCTTTTTCTTTGCTTCCTTAAGCTGGGAGAATACCTCCCACACACCCAGGCATCCTTGGCAATGCCCCACAGTGGTAGCCAACAAAACACACAACGAAATGGAGCTCTAGTCTGCTGAAGAGATGCCAGCTGATTGCAGCCAGATCCTAAATGGGCTCTGATGGTGCTGTGGCTATTTTTGGTGGCACTGAACCTTGTAGCACACTGTAAGCTGGCACTGTGGTGGCAGTGATAGCTGAAAAAGGGATACAGGTTCAAGCTGGATTCCAGCATCACTGCAGTGCTTCTGCCATTGGCTTACTGTGGGGCTGTGTGTGAATGTTTGTTGGGTTGACTTTGTCCTGCACAAGTGTTTCCAGAAACTGGTGATGATTTTAAGATGAAAGACTCATTAAAACAATCTAAGAAAACATTTTCAGGAATTATTTTTTGCGTATTGAAATCTGCTTTATTTAAAACAATCCTGGATGCAACTTCATTTCTTCATTTTTGTCATATTTTGAATTTTTAATTAAAATATGCACTAAAATGAATTAGATAGTTGTTTTATTCAGACAGCCTTATTAATTTGAGGTTAGCTTGTAACAGTTTCTTGTGGTACTGACATTTATAGGATAGCTTGATGGGCAAGTCTGACTACTCTAAATTAAAAAATCCATATCCTATAATATCTAATGTCATTATTTTTGGAAACAGGTCCCCAGTTTCTTCACTGATGCTGAAAGAAGGTCTGTAATGGCAGCTGCACAGATTGCAGGATTAAATTGTCTGAAGCTGATGAATGAAACTACAGCAGGTAAAGGACTTTTTTTTGTCCTTTGAGGTCGTCCAGGCTGTTGAGTGTGAGGGTGATGACACCCTGCTCTTACACAATTGGGAGCTTGGGAGAGAGCTGTCCAGGCTAGTACTGCCCATTCCAGTTTGGGAACTGGAAACACAGCAGTGGGGTGGTGTGCAGCACTTGGGAAGGACCATGAGAGCTGGGGTTTGCTAACCTGAGCACTGTCACACTTGGGAATAGCTTTGGAAATAAACCTGGGATCTGTGCTTAAAGTTGTGGCAGTCCTGTGTGCTGTAGCAGTGGCACAAGTGTTTCTATCAAGTAATTTACTCCCCTCTTCGGGTTTTGGTGAATTCTAAGGTAGGGCATAGAAATACATAATGCTTCATGGGTACTAAAGTTGAAGCTGCTTGAGTCAGTAATTTTTATTTTTCTTGATTTATTTTATTTGCTTTTAAAAAGTCTGAAAAAGCCTTCCAAATGAGTGCTGGTTGTGAAAGCACAGATTTGTGTAAATGAATCTTCCAAAACATTTCCTTTATCTCTTGGGCATGCTTGAATTTTTCAAAGCTAAGGTAAAAAAATTCTGTAAGGAAAGCATTTCAAAGGAGGGAGGTGTAGGCATGAGTCTTAATCTGTGTACTTTCATAAATTACAGTGTTAATTTGGCTACAAGCAGGGTGAGACTTTATTAGTGCTAAACCTTCACTTCACATTTCTTTCTCTCTTGTCAATAAAAAAATGTGTTTTCAACATGATTTTGACTTTTTAATAAGAGTTATGAAGGCCTTTAGAAAGGATGAACATGGGCAGTATGTGTCTCTTGGTGGTGCTTTTAATGCATGGTCTGCAGCTGTGCGTGCCTTCCCCTTACCTTCCATGGGTTGGTGTTTTCCAGTTGCATTAGCCTATGGAATATACAAGCAAGATCTGCCAGCCTTGGAAGAGAAGCCAAGAAATGTGGTCTTTGTAGATATGGGGCATTCTGCATATCAGGTTTCCATCTGTGCTTTTAACAAGGGAAAACTGAAGGTAATCTTTTAAGTCATACATTAAAAGCCTGAAGTATTTAAAACTCAAAATGGTGCTCTGTGGAAAGATTAGTTTTTTAAAAAATAAATGTCTGTAGGAACTATTTTTTAAATGTGGCCTACAAAACCTTTCTGTTACATTTTGACTATTTCATCAAGTCCGTTTTTGTACGATGCAGAAGTGTAGCATCCTAAAGTGTGTTTTGGAAATGCTTGATAATTAAGGACACTGCATGGTTTTTGTGTCATATCCCTGAAATATTTGCATATCCAGGGAGCCTCTTAAGTGTTGTAATTGTGCAACTGATTCACTTATGGGAGGCTCTTGAACTGTCTTGAGTTGCTCTGAGGTGTTAGGTTTTTTTTTGGTGCCATCCCAGACAATTCAAAGTCTAAATCTAGTGGGATGTGAAGCAAAGCTGAACAGTCTTTGCCTCCTGGTTTGGAGACTTTGTCTGTGACCTACTAAAGGCTGAATGCTTTTGTGGGCCTGTCTCTGGTAGCCAAATGCTATCTGAAGCCATGTGGAAGGCGATGATGGCACTTCCCACTGTGCGAGTAAATGATGCAGCAGAAAACTTGTCTAATAACTTCTGATCTTGTTCTTTGACTTCTGCCAGGTCTTGGCCACTACCTTTGACCCTTTCGTAGGTGGCAGGAATTTTGATGAGGCTTTGGTAGATTACTTCTCTGAAGAATTTAGGACAAAATACAAACTGAATGTAAAAGAGAATCCCCGAGCTCTGCTGCGATTGTATCAGGAATGTGAAAAGCTCAAGAAGCTGATGAGTGCGAATGCGTCTGACCTTCCCCTCAATATCGAGTGCTTCATGAACGACCTGGATGTCTCCAGTAAGATGAACAGGTACTGGGTGGTGTTCCCACTCTGGGGCAGGGGTTTGTGGTCTCTGAGCAGCCTGCTAACACCAAGCACTCTCCCTGCCCTGCAGAGCTCAGTTCGAGCAGCTGTGTGCTGCCCTTCTGGCCAGAGTGGAACCTCCTCTAAGAGCAGCCATGGATCAAGCCAGTAAGTAGAAGTTACTTGAAGTGCTGCTAGTAATCCAGTCATTCCTGATCTCTTTAATGATTATCTTTTCAATGTATTTTTGTATTTATTAGAATTGCAAAGCTAAATACTGAAAAGTTAAATGTAAGTTCCATTCATATGCTTGCCATGAATGCATGATCCCATTCCTGCCTCATTTAGTGCACATGCTACTCTGCAGCCTTGGTTATTGACCCTCATTCACCCTGTGTCATGGAAAAGGTTGGCACTCTGAATTGATGAAAAAAAACCACCAAACAACTAATCCAAAATGATGATGGTAAAAGATACTGTTCTTAACTGCAACCTTCTGGCCAGCCTATTCCATGTGGTACTTACATGTCCTCACTGACCTGATAGTTTGGCAGTTTATTCTTAAATTGAATTACCTAAAGCATGTGCAAATAACAAAGTAATTTTTTTTTTTTTTTTTTTTTTTTTTGCCGAATGTGGTGTAAAGGAGAGAAGTAGACTTTAACAGGAAAGCTTTTACCCCCAATTCCAGCACCTTCAACTAAAAGGGAAGAATTCTGCTGGTCTTGTGACTTGGCTCGATAGCAAATACAGGAATTAAAAACCTGAGTAACTGCTGAGTAGAGCTGTTCAAGGACTATTGTTTGAGATGACTTCATACATATATCCTGGTTCCAGAATTAACAAGTTAACATTCAAGCACAATGTGCTGGTTTTTAGATATATAGGCTTAAAAGGTTTTCTTTTCTCTTTTGGCAAGCAAAATTCAGCCAAACATAAAATGACATCTGTTTGGGCTTCATTTTTTTGGGTTGTTTTGGGAGAGGTGAGATACTGTCCAGTAGTGCAGAAGACCCAGTTTCACCTTTCTGAGTTCATGCAGAGCAGAAAGGGGATAGACAACACACTTTATAGAACAGCTGTTCTCATTGATGCTTGGCTTCTGCATTTCCCAGGTTTGTGCAACTAGAAAACTTTGTAGCCTACAGGAGGGACAAAGAGTTTTAAAGATCTTTTCAGCCATGAAATATATTCAGGGCTTGTCACAATGCCTAGATAATAAGAACTTTTATCTTTTTTTCTCTTCTTTTTTTGTCCAAAGATAGCTTTCTGATACCTTGATGATAACTTAAGGGCATGCACTCTCTTTTCTAGAACTTCAGCGTGAAGATATCTACAGTATAGAAATAGTAGGTGGGGCTACTAGAATTCCAGCAGTGAAGGAACAGATCTCTAACTTTTTCTGTAAAGAGATAAGCACCACGCTAAATGCTGATGAAGCTGTTGCAAGAGGCTGTGCCTTGCAGGTATAGTTCCTGAAATAAAGCTTTAGTATTGCTTCTTTAACATAATGTACTAATGAAATACAGCTAACCACAAGCGAAAGGTACTGTAGCTGAGACAAGATGCAGAGTCTTACTTGTTACTGCACTAATTGGAAATTATTCTGTTACATTCATTAGTTTGCTGTGTCATGTTCGAAGGATGGGCTTGTTAAAAAGACCTGTTGAATTTGAGAACCTAAATTCTGCTGTTCCACTTCTGTTTCTCTGGAACCTTTGCTTGGTTATCTTTACTGAAAATCACTAGGGAAATAACATCTGTTACTTTTGTTAAGTCTTTCAGTTCAATTAACTCTTGGAAGTTTCTGTTTAAAAAAAAAAAGTCTATGATAAGCAGGACCTCCATATGACCTATATGATAAGTATTAATTATTGTACTTGCTATTTATTTGACTACATGGATATAATCAATTTTTGGTCTCTTTTTTTTTTTCCCTAGTGTGCAATTCTTTCTCCAGCTTTTAAAGTACGTGAGTTTTCCATCACAGATGTTGTTCCTTATTCCATAACATTGAGATGGAAATCATCGTATGAAGAAGGAACAGGGTAAGTTGTACAGTGCCTACAAAACAGTGTGTGTTTGGATATAAAGAAAAAGGTTGAAATTCTAATTTTCTTTTTTAGCATTTTACCTTTTGGATTCCAGTTACTGCTTAACAATTGGAAAGACGATTATTAAAATGTTGGGGTGAAGTTGCCTAATCTTTGATAAGTGTGACATAAAATGCAGAGTCCAGCTTTGAGACATAGAGGCCTTCCTTCAACCTCCAACTCTTGTTAAAAACTGACTTAAACTAAATCACTCAGTTGCTTGGTCAGCAGGGCTGCTGATTGCTAACATACCTTGACTTTGATTATCCATTGAGTTATGCTCAGAGGTTTAATGTTACCTAATGTTTATTGTTTTAGGGAGTGTGAAGTCTTCAGTAAGAACCACGCTGCTCCTTTCTCAAAAGTAATTACCTTCCACAAGAAAGAGCCTTTTGACTTGGAAGCTTATTATACCCATCCACATGAAGTGCCTTATCCTGATTCCAGAATAGGTAAGGACATGGGAATAAAACACCCATCCCTAACTCCTGTTGATACTGGAAAAGTGTTTCTCCTTTCTTGTAAGATATGTTACTTCCATATTTTCTAGCTTACAGAAAAGCTTAGGTTCTTTAGAACGGCTCAGCACAGGCTTCTTGATTTAAGTGTAGTGAGCAAACCATATTGACATCTCTGTTTGACATGCCTAAAAAAAATTTCTGCATTCTACCTTCTGTCTATCTTTACAGTTACTGAAGGCTTCAAAAGAAGTAGGCACAAAGTTTAGTGCTCTATTGTCTGGTTCTTTTAGTCTCTATAAAATTGATTAGGAACTTACGTTCCTGCCAGCCTGTGTTTTTCAAAGAAATTGGATCAAAGGAGCTGTTGCCTGTCTGGACAGATAACTTGTCTCATGCTATCTGTCGTGTCTCTTTCTGTTAATCTGAGAATATAAAATATAGATGTTTCCTCCATTTAAGCATCTGTAGTAGAGTCTAAAGAATTGGATGGCATAAATAAGTTTCTTGTTAGCTAATGCTACTTTTTTGCAGTTATTAGTACACTCCTCAAGGTCTTTAATTCATTGTTGTATTCACTGGTTCATTAATTAGGTACAAATTTGCTGCTATCTGTTTGGCTATCTATGCAAGAAGTCTGTGGTCCTGAGGAAGAAACATTCTCCTTTACATATGCACATCATCTAGACTTAAATTTTCAGCAAGTTGCAAAATGAAGTATCAATCTCACTGCTTTCAGAAACCTTGCACTATTAATTTTCCAGAAAGTGTAGTGCAGCCATGTTATCAAATTTAAGCAGAATATTTTATCTCTGTTAACATTTTATTTTTCAGTGTGAAGTGTGAGTTATGTGGACAAAAGAAACCATTTGAGATGAATCAGAGTAGTTTCTCTAGTGTGGTGGTTACAGAAGGCAACAGAGAAAAGTAGAACACCTAGTAAAGTACTGTCTTTTTTTTTATGAAATACAGATAAAGCAAAACTATCTTAGCAATTACCAGTGAACTGATAATAATCGAGGAACCAGCTTTTTGTTTATCTACCTGCAGCTTACTTTGTAGGATTGTCAGCGGAATAGACAGTTTCCAAATAGTTTCAGCTACATGAAGTTGCCGTTTAAATTAACTCCCTTAAAGGAATGTGTTCGGGGATTTTTCCCCCTCTTTCTGTGCATTTTGGGACAACAATTAAAGCCACCTCTGTTGTTTCCAAGGGCGTTTCACTATTCAGAATGTGGGTCCCCAGCACGACGGCGACAACTCCAAGGTGAAGGTGAAAGTGCGCGTCAACATCCACGGGCTCTTCAGCGTAGCCAGTGCGTCCATCATCGAGAAGCAGAGCGTCGAGGGGGACCACAACGACACCCCCATGGACACCGAGTCAGCAAGTAAGAACCAAGGCAGAGATGAGGAGCTGGTATGTAAAGCTTGTCAACGTCTTCACTGTCATTGTGGCAACAGAGCCCATAATTGCAGGGTAAATGGCCGATAATTGCAGGGTAAATGGCTGTGTTTGGCTTCTGACTGTTACTGCTTCTCCACCCTTAAATTACTTCTTTGGTTATTTAGCACCTTTCATGTTTATTGCTTAAGTGTGGTATTAAGAACAAAGAATAGAAAAACGGATTCTAAAAAATAATAAAGTAGTTTTTTCGTTGTTTTTATCATCTCTCTACTAGTCTTAGTGTTATCTAGTATCACTAGCAAAAGGCAGAGTAATTAATGAGATCTGTTGCCAAATTAATTTTAAACGTTTTTCCTCACAAAGTATGTTTTCAATGGGTAAAAAATATATGGTATTTCTTTATACATGGAAAACTGCACTGCCTCCTGAAAGTAGCTCCCAGTGAAGTGCCCCTTTGCAGTGCAGAGTTGAGGACTGGGTGCCAGGGAACACTTTGGAGCTGGAAACAGCGACACCAGCACTGGCTCTGACAGCCTTTCTCCTAGGAGTTGGCTTTAGCTTCTCCCACCTTAGTTGGATATTCTACAGGAATTAGAGCAAATGGTTACACAACTAGCATTACATAATTGGTATAAGCACTATGCTGCTTTCCAGGAATGTGGGCATATTTGAAATGCTGAGCATGGTGCAGCTCCATACATGATGTTGGTAATCTTGTGAGCAAAGGCTGGAAGTGCTAGAGCTGGCACCTAGTGTAAAAGGCATGTGGAACTTACTGGGAGTGTGCTGAATTCAGTGTGAGAGTAGCTGCTTCCATGCTCAGGCTTTCCATTTGTAGCACTTCATTCATCTAACACATCTTCTGTTTTACAATGGTGCTTGTCAGCAATTACCTTTCAGTATTGAGGATGATCCCCTCGACTCTGAGGAGGAGGTTTGTCTTGTCTGTGTGTCCTGTTATTCCCTCTCTAGCTATTTCCTGTAGGCCAAGCAGTTCCTTCCAGTTGTTGGCTTTTCTGTGTGAACAGTAAGAACAGCAAGTGAGGATTTAGATATTACTTTCTTCCTACACTCAAGTGACAAAACTTTAAATTTGGTCAAAGTAGTCTTGTTTTCCACTTTAAACTGCAACATAGGCACCTGTGCTAGAGTTTGAAATCCTTAAACAATTGTTTTTATTATTTTGTAGAACTAGTAGTAAATTACTCTACATGCATATGTAGTTTGTGAATCCAGAAATACAAATTCCTTGTGATGTAGGCCATCTTGGACCTTTCAGACCTTAGCTACAGATTGTTAAGTTATTAATGCTCTGGATCTCTGAGAATTAGAATCATCCTGAAAACACCAGGCTTACCCATTACTATGCCATTAAAAGTGTCCTTCAGTGATGACATGGAACTGTATTACTTAAACCAGGTGATCTGCACTAGTAATTTACCAATCAGATTGTTACATTTAGAATAAGGCATAAGTGATAAACCTACTGAAAAATTTAAGTGAGGCTCTATTTATTTTGGGTGGCAAGGAGGGAAGACAGTTGCTCATGTACTCCCAAGAGGCTGCCACTAAAGTATTGATTTCACTGCCTTGTGAGGCGGATGCAGGTAGTCATTGCAGTGATTAAATTACTTCTGCTTTGGGTTGCAAACTTTAAGGTTTAAGTCAAAAATGACAGCAAATGATAGTTCTGGCTGTTCCATAGAGAATCCATTGTTGTTTCCTGTGTTGGTGGTGTGTTGCTAGAATGTTCTTTGATTTCATTTTATATGTGTTTCCAATTCAAAGTGAGTATTCACAAGGCTTAGTGTAATTATGTGATGGGGTCAGACAGCAACATCAAGAAGCAGAGTAGAATTTTCATTTAATTTGAGAGAGATAAATACAAATACTACATCAAAATGCCTGTTTAAACATAGTGAAGGATAAATTTTTAAGATTGATTGTGAAGTTCATATGTTGTCTGCAATTTACTGTAATTGATAGCAGTCCTCAATCTTACAGCAAACCTTTGCATTCAGTTATGTAATTCTCTGCAGGATAAAATGCAGGTTGATCAAGAAGACGGTGTGCAGAAAAGTCAAGCTGAACAACAGAACCAGGCAGATGAGGAAACTGAAAATGCTGGAACTGAAACAAAGGTTTGTATTCAGTATTGATAGGATATTTTTTGCCTAGTATTCTCACACTTAACTGATTTTGCTAGTTGGAAATCATGAGATTGTGTTTAGAGGACAGCTATATTGAAATGGATATAAGGAATCCTACCATAGCACTTCAGTTCTCAACATAGCATGATTAAGACTTGGAAGTAGGCTTCTGCTGTTTAACCTGGTTTTATAATGAAGATGGAATTTAGGGAGATTAGGAAACATTGTGAAGAATAATATGCTTTTAAGCTTTTGAACAAGTTTACTTAACAGTTCTTTAAAGAAATTAATTTCATGTGTTTGGTTCCAAACTAAGGTAATAGTGATTTTGAATACAGAGAAATAATTAGGCGCTTAATTTACAGAAGCTGAATTTGTAGCTGTCTTAACTGGTTTAATTTGTCTCTCTTTTTTGAGCTTAAAGGTAGTAATATTTCAATTCCTGGAAGTTTCTGACTAGTGTCACTCTTTTCATAGGCTACTTCTGGAGAAAAGCAAGATCATCCCTCCCAGCCCAAGGCTAAAACAAAAGTTAAGAGTATTGATCTCCCTATACAGGCAAGCCTCTGTAGGCAACTGGGACAAGATCTGATCAATTCCTATATAGAAAATGAGGTAAGCAGCATAAAGAAGTGACTCCTGAAATTAATGTCTCCATAAATAAGTATCTAAAAAATATTTGCAGTCATTGACTTACCTAAGTTACAATTCTTTAGGAAGTTGCCATAATTGTAACAGATTTTGGTTGTGGTTTGGGTTTTTGGTGAAATTACTCAATTTCTCTGGACTAACTTAACCCATTCTATTGTGCTTGTAGTGATGACTTTCACAGAGGTGAACATTTTTATCAGTAATTGTGAATTATCAGGCCTCTGCCAGCTTCTCTGCTACAGTTTGAAGAGTAGTCACTAAGCTTAACACTTAAAATGCTTTCAGTTTTCAGTGTGCCTTTCTCCACCCTAGGGGAAGATGATGATGCAAGACAAGCTTGAGAAGGAACGAAATGATGCTAAGAATGCTGTTGAAGAGTATGTGTATGAATTCAGAGACAAGCTGTGTGGAGCCTTTGAGAAATTTATCACTGAAGAAGTAAGACTTGCTTATACATTTCAGCTGTTGGGAAAAGTTCTTTTGTGTTTATAAATTTTGAGTATGTGTTCTGTGGAGGCTGCAGGGGTCTCTTGGACTAGTTTTGGAATAGGAGATGGCTTGACTTCCCAGCAGTGAAGCTCAAGTTATGCCTCACGTTTGACTTGCAGAGTTATTTACTGCCTGAGAAGCTCCTCAGTGGCAAGGAAGGGTCAGGGATGCAGGCAGAAAGTGAAAACCCTGTGGTCAGCATAGGAAAGCAGGACAGATCACCATGAGCCTCTGAATGGCATGAGTGGGTAGGAATAAAAAGGAAATGAACAGGTAATATGGAACACTCTTCAGAGGTGCATGGACTGCCTTAAATAGCCTCAGGACTGATTTTATAACTCTGGTAAACTTCACCTGCAAATCACATGAGTAGGGTTGTCCTGCCTCTCTCATCTCTGTAAAACCTTGGCTTTGAAGTCTGTTAATTACTGTTTTCCTTCACTCTCACTTGGAATATTTTAAGCTGATGAAGCAGTCCTTTTTTGAGTAGGGTGGGTTTGTGCCAGGGAGAGAGAGAAGTCTTACTTGATGTGTTCCTTTCTGACTTGGAGGGTCCATAATTTGCTTTGTAGGACTCCAACAAGCTGACCTTGATGTTGGAGGACACAGAAAACTGGCTTTATGAGGATGGAGAGGACCAGCCAAAACAAGTATACATGGATAAGCTTCAGGAATTAAAGGTAAGGTTTTAAGTTGTTTTGTAGAAAACTCACTCATATTTAGAACTAGAAGTACAGTTTAGTGTGAGTTGTGTTCCTAATTGGAAGATGGTTGAAATGAAGCAGACTGTCACTGATGACAATAAATTTAATTGCTCTGGGAATTTTCTGTCAGACTACTTGCAGTCTGAAAGAGGCTTTTGAGTAGTTTGACTGCACTCCTGGGTAATGAGAATTACATTCCAGAATAGATATTCTTTTTTTCCTGTTGAAAAAAGTGATCTTCTTTAGATGTATAGTAAGATCAATTTTTGGGTCTAATATCCAGCAAGAAAGGCTCTGGAGTGCTTTAACAGTAGCTTCCATTGTATCATTTGATTATTGATGACAAACACACCCTAAACGCTTCAGATTTTAAGGATCTGATGGGGAAAATAGAAGTTCTGATGAATAACTACCCACTTCATTGGAAGTAGATGTACATGTCTAGCCCTTGGCTTCCAGCTATTTACTCTCCAGTCACATTTCCTCAAGGGGAGGAATAACTAATGGAAACAGCAGTGTAGATCCTGGCAACTGCCTGGATACCAGTATTCAAGAGAAGGAAAAAGCAAACAGTGGATAAAATTAGATGTTTTCAGATTAACTTCTTAAAAATTAAAGCATCCATTAAAGCCTAACTGGTTTCTGTTGCAAATGCTCTTTCTGCGAAAAACAGCCAAATACCAACCCTAGAAAGGAGTCACTACTCCTTGTGTTTAAATTTCTGCTTTTTTTTGTTGTTGGGGTAAAGCAATATGCAAAGACTTGACTCTTTGAAAGGGTGAGAAAAGGAGTTAAAGGCGGCCTTCCTTCCCATGCTGCATTGTATTCTTAGAGCAGACTAAAGGAAATACGTGTTTGTAAAGATCTTTGTGCTTATTATTCCAGAAATTTGGACAACCTATCCAGGAAAGATGCATGGAACATGAAGAGAGACCGAAAGTGCTAAATGAACTGGGGAAGAAGATTCAGCTCCTTATGAAAGCAGTAGAAGCATACAAGAATAAGGTAAAGCCAAATGCTTTAGCCATTCAGTGATTGCAGGTGTTTTGAGTTTGGCTGTAGAGTCTTTTGTGTTTACACAAATCCTGTAAAGTTACCTCTTACACTGCTTTAGAAGGGCTGTTGTACTTCTGCTCCTGAGAGCTTTAAACTTGTTCAGCATTGCTAGCAGAAAGAGCTGCTTCATGAGAACATAAATCAGAGATTTATGTGTTTTTATACTGGTACCACTTGAGATGGATCTCTGAACTTACAGCTGGTACTGGTGTTTCTGAAACTTTGAAAATTAACTTAATTGGGTGAGCAGCATATTTTAATTGGTGATACAAATACCTCTCTCTCCCCTTAGGATGAAAAATACGACCACCTAGATCCTGCTGAGATGGAGAAAGTTGAAAAATACATTAATGAGGCTATGAATTGGTTGAACAGCAAAATGAATGCCCAGAACAAACTCAGTCTAACTCAGGATCCAGTTGTCAAAGTGGCAGAAATACTAGCAAAATCTAAGGTAAAAAAAAATAATTGTACTTGTTGCATTCTAATCAGTTTTTCCTGAACCAGATTTTAGCCTAGATCTGAGCTAGAATTATACATCTGCAGAGATTTTAAAGCTATTAAAAGATCTATATAGGGGGGCAGCAGTTACAGCACTCTTCAGTGCTGGCTCCTGATTTACAGTACAAGCCTTTTTAAAATGTCCTGAGTTACAGCACCAGGTTTCTACAGAATTGGCTGTCACATACAGGTTTGTAGCAAATCAGAAAAGCTCCTCGGCCTCCGGAGAGGCTGTTTTGGAAGCTTCTAGACTTGACAGAATAGAGAAGTGTGGTCCTTGACAATGACATTCCAGGCCATTAGGGACCAGAAGCAAATTAGAGGCATTGTAGTTGAGTGCAGTTGCTGTGCCACCAAATGACCTTGCTGTCTCGCTTGTGTCACAACTAGGAATTGGATAGCTTCTGTAATCCCATTCTGTCCAAGCCCAAGCCGAAGATAGAACCTCCCAGTGACGGGCAGGCCAAAGCTAACGGGGAGCACAACGGGCCGGTGAACGGACAGAGCGCTGCTGACACCAAACCCGAACCAGCCAAGGACAACCCTCAGCAGACCAAACCCCCTGGAGAAATGGAAGTGGACTAAACCTTGCATTTCTTTTACTTCATTAAAATAGTGCAAGTAACCACAGGGTCCATTCTTTTTGTCTGGTACACACCTCAGATGTTCAGTTACTCTTAGCCAAACTTCTGTCATTTGTTGCTGAGTAGTTTTGAAAGTGTTTTATATTAAGTACACCTCTGATGTTAATTTCCACTGATGCTGCTTATGTGGAGCTTTAGCCAAATGTAGATTGTATAAGTCAGTTGAAGCTTTCCCAATATATTTTATATCAAACATACAGAATTGATATATAAATGGCAACAATCT
Organism: Pyrgilauda ruficollis; assembly: GCF_017590135.1. Lineage (NCBI taxonomy): Eukaryota > Metazoa > Chordata > Aves > Passeriformes > Passeridae > Pyrgilauda > Pyrgilauda ruficollis. Next base: position 2,794,149 of record NW_024527488.1, read on the forward strand.
ACCTTATTTAAAGCTTTTATTGTGGATAAACCTCAGCTCCTTTATTCAGGAAAGGATACTGTATTGCACTACTGATGCTCAAGTGTAGATCTAATCGCATCTTTATTTTGGAAAAATATTGGAATTGAAGTGGCAAAACCTGTCACTTGAAGCACTGACCTTTTCTAGTTATTGTATTGTTATAATTTAAATATTAAAATTAGAGGTTAGTTGGCATACCAGTCCATCTTGTTGATGTACCATGAGAATTGTACGGTCTTTTTCATAGGAACTGAATAATCCGAGCTTAAGCATTTTTTGGGCTCCCATACCACTACCAGTCTTCACTGCAAATTGTGCAAACTGCTCCAGCACCATGGCTCTGCTGTGTGCTGGAATCCCTGGTCTCTGCACATTGCTGTACATACCCTGCTGTGCTTGGGACAGGGTGATGCTGGTGAGAACAGGATGAGAGGGGAGAACATTCAAGGCCTGCTGCGTAGCTTTCCCTTGAAAATGTCTTATTGCACATGGAACTATTAACACTTTGTTTTGATTTCAGTTTACATCTGATCGTATCTCATCCTGGGGAGGAGGAACAACAGAAACAGTGCTGTGCAAACTGCGTATCACCACCCTGATTTTGAGGTGGCTTAAATGCTGTTTGGTCCAAACTTGAAAGAAATGCTGAGAGCTTATTTAAGCCTTGATGCTCAGCATGTAAATTTTTTGGTCAAGGACCAAAACAAAAGAGCTTAAAAACTGGACATTATTACCCCAAAGGTGGAATCTACCTGATGAACTTGCATAGCTTACCACTTAGCTGTGGTCATTTAGCTCTCTAATGAAAGTGTCTACAATGTGTTACACAGTAGAATCACTGTTTCCTTTGATATGTCTTAAACGTTGTCAAGGTCCAGTCTATGTCCCAGATATATTCCAAATGCTTCTGTCAGTCACTGAGGTGCTGCAGCACTTGCTAAAGCCAGTCACTATTGACTTCAAAACTCTATTGTTACCAGAGTGGGAATGGGCTAGTCTTAACTATCAAAAGTGGTTTCTTTACCTAGCATAAGAAAATAAGTTGCAGTGTAATGCTTCAGTAACTTGAACTCTGTCCCAGAAACAAATTCATATGTTAACCAGGCCCTCCTACAGCAGTTCTCCTATAGGATGTATTGCTGTTGTAAACAAGTGAAGAACCACAATCTTGTTTCTGGCTTTGGCATCCATTTTATCTGCAGCTGTGCCCTTCATCTTCTACCACTGTTCATGCTATGAAAAGTAACTCATGACCTCTGGGAGAGGTGAATTCAACTCTCCCGTACCTTCACAGAAAAAGGAAGCAACATTCATGATTGTACATAAATCTATCTGCCAGTCTAGTTCAAGTGCTGGAATTCTATCTTCATGACTGCCATCAGGTGACTGACATGCATGTACTTTGTTCTTGTTCCTCTTCATGCAGTCAGTGTGGATGGTCCTGTAAGTTCACATGTTTAATAACCTTGAACAAAAACTGAGTGACTTTGAGGAGAGCTGTTCAGCAGCTCCCCTGCAACCTCAGTCTCTAGTTCTGCCACAGTAGTCACACCTCTGGTGCTGAGGGGGACTGTACTGCAGCATCAGCTGTCCTTTCAGTCAGGCTGGGCTAGCTTGGGTCTTGTAGGCTTCAACACCATTTATATCCTAATGGCTTTTACCACAGCAGTGCAATGAGCAGCATTCTCAAGTACTGGCTTCCTGAAATCCAGCTACACAATAATTTCTCTAGGTAAACTTCTTGGTACCTGTGGCAGAAGAGCACAAAACTGCAGAAATCTCCAGTGTCAGCTCTCCAGTAGCTAAAGAGTCATGTGCAAGAACAGTGTCCTCTGCTTATGGACATCAGATGATTAATACCACATCACAAATGTTTGAGGCAGTGCTTAGGATAAAGGCTAGAATAATTTTGCATGCTTAAAAGCAGATACAGTTCCGACAAACAGTTGTAGTCAAGTTTTCTTACTAGAGTAGGGAGTTTTCTGCAGTGCATCTGGTCTGTCTCTAGATCCCTGCTGAAGAGGAATGCTGCCCACAGAAGCTAGCTCTGAGGTCCATGTTAGGCATGCCATTTGGAATGGCAGAGTTAATTTTTCCACAGAGGTTCACATTAATATATGATTTGCTCATATGTAATCTGTTTCCTGTTACAAAGAGGAGATTTTACCAGGACAGATTTAAGTACTTACACACTATGCTCAGCTTGAGGTTTTGTGTGTCAGACTCAATGAGCAAGTTCCCTCTGCCTATCCTGACAGCACCAGAGTGAGTGTCTTTGCAACATAAAGTTTTGGTAGGGAACCAGCAGCAGTCTGCTGCTCTGCCTCTTGTATATTATAACAGCAGGTTGATAATGTCTTACTTGAAACTTTCTGCTTAGGGCAAGTTACATTTCTGATATTTGAAAATATACCCTCTGCCCCACAAAAAGAAAAAAAGGAAGCAACACTGTATTTGTCAAGGCAGTAGAGATCGTTTAAAAAAGTTCTGTAAATCAGGTTCTGAAGTTTGGTGTAAAGATCTAGTTAGAAACCAGGAAGATCTTCCTTCTTCCCTTTAAAGAAGACTCATTCTCTTCTGTCTGGAGCATTAATGGACTTGTTCAAGAAAGGACTTCAAAATTAATTTGTTTTAATTTTCTTTACTAAACTGAGTTTAGTTTAGAACTGATTCATAAGTTCCTTTCCACTTTTTTTATTACGGTACTTTAGACTCCAAGAAGTTTCTTTGAACTTCAAATGTAACATAAACAGATTTGTAACACTCAAGTTAGGATTTTATGCTCTTCTTTCTTGAAGCTGCTGCTTCATGACAAAATACCCTTTGATTTTGAATGAAAGATTTGATTTTGAATGTCTCAGTTTGAACGAAGACTCCTCTCCCTTGCTGGCTTCTGGCAGTGTCCTTGCACTGTTTCAGTGCTGCCTTTGGGGCATGCTTGCAGAACAGTGAGCAGCTGATCCTGAATGCACAGAGGCAGTTGGGAAACACCCAACCTGTATTCCACAACCTGTATTCCCTGCCAAGGCCCCGGGGCAGAGTGAGGGGGAAGGTGCCCTGTCTCTGGCACGGCAGCACAGGAGGGGCAGTGCAGTATCTGCGATGTAGCTCCAGCGTTCTGGACGCCTTGTGGTGTGAGGGATTGAGGTTTTGCTTCTTCCACCTACAAGTGGAAGCTGTTAAGGTAAAGCATCCAATCTGTGTGTTGATGAGATTTCTTTGTATCTTCAACATTTAAAATTCCTTAATATTTTGCAACATCTCTGTGTGCTGAACTCCAATCTCTCCTGCAGATTGCTAATAACAGTTCTCAAATACTCCATATTTAAGTGGGGGTTTTCCTGTAAGGATTGTTTAAATGTAATTTCAGGAAACAAGCAAGGAGCTGGCAGAAGGGTTTTCTTCCCAATTATTTTTTGACACCAGTGTGAAAAATTAACAGCCTTAACAAAACTTGGAATCTACACTTGTCAGAGCTCTGGTTTTCCATGCCTGTCAGTTAACCAGTGCTAGCATCCAAAACACGAAGCTGTGTTGCAAACACGCTGCATTTGCTGGTTCAAAGCACCTGCCCAGCTGCTGTAGGAAAAGAAGCTAAATTCAATTCCCACAGATCAGTGCCATCATGAACCCCATTCCTCAAAATAGGACTTCACGCTGCTGTGTAATCACACTGTAATACTTCCACACTTCTGGGAGCCCTTCTCAAGTGATGCTCAGATGCCCAAACTTGAGTTGTGGGCTGGTAGAAGGTCTGCCTGCTCTAAGGATTATTATATTAATTGCCACTAGCTGTGAGTTTATTAACTGGATGGAGGAATATTCTTTTGCCTCTTACACTTCTGCTACTTTTAGGTTTTCTCATCTTTCAGGCACCAGGAGACAGAAACTCTCAAAAGAGATGGTAAAAAACATGTTGCTTAACAAAAGGCGTTAATGCCTCATAAATTTTAATTTCAGCTCCCAAGATAGCAGTTGGAGTATGAACACAAGCTCCTAGTAGCTACAGAAAGTGTGTGGTGGCTGACTCCTAGCTGAATTCTTAATTTTCTGCAGTTGAAATTTGAAGACTTCAACCACTTACTACACATGTAAATAATAGTGAAAACAACTAAATGTGACTGTTGGCACTGCAAAATACTAAACCAGGAATGTGCTTGATGTGACTTACTTAATACAGCTGCTAAACTTTGGTTTCCTTCTTTCCTGGTCAGAAGGAAATGCGTCATGCAATGAAAACCAGGAATCATTGCAATGAAATCCATCAAGAATAATTTTAAAAATGCAATTAAGAGCTATACCCACCAGCCACCTCTACCAAGTGTTGAAATAGTTTAATTAAGTTGATCAAAAAAGATGGTAGTCCCTGAATGTTGCAGTGGTTGGAAAAGTTTCTTTCCATAGTCGATAACCATAACTCCAGGGGATGAGGGGGGAGGAGATGGGAGCGTCAGAATTTAAAGTGGTGTTTAAGTATGGAAAATGTTTACCATGTATGTAAATGGGATCCTTAGTAGTGACAGATCATGTGCAAATTGACAAGACTTGGATTTATTTTTGAATGGCAATACAGATTGTCAAGGTTGTGTATAATTATAATAAATATATAAACCGCTACTTGAACCAGAAATGATCACCCAAGATCTCATTTTTGCATCAGTGTTCTTAAAAGCAGCTTTGTCTGATGCTGTGGGTTGATACAACTGGAGTTTGTCCAAAAGGCCACAGGTAAGATAAAGGCATTTTTGGTGCCTCACCTGTCCCACTGTGGTTTCTCTCACCTTCCTCTGGCCCAGGCTGCTGCAGCACAAACATAGCACTGCTTTGCCTCCGGGGAACTGCACTTATTTTCACAGCTGCCATCACATGTCTGTGTTAGGATGAACACAAACCCCCAAGTTCTCAATGACTTACTGCAACATACAAGTTCCAGGTAGTTTTCCTGTGCATTGAACTGCTGGGGGAAATTGATGGCTTTGGGCACAGTTGATTCTCTGAGCAGATGCAGAGCAGCAACCTGTGGCATTCCTCCAGGAATTTTTCTATGTGCTAGCAGTGTAACAGGAATCCCTGCGTTCTCCACCAGGATGCAATGACTGTAGAATTCTGCATAATCGACACAAAAGCACCAAAACAACATGATTCAATATTTTTATATCCATCTTCCTTGGTACACTTTAAAAGCTCCTCAAAGTCTGCATTTCATCCAGGCTTGGCGTTCTTAGATCTCAATAAAGTATTTCAGCTATATTAATTTCACAGGCCAGGTTTGGAATTTTGGGGTGGGGAATGATCCTTCCTATTTAAAGAACTGTATATATTTACATGTATATACATACACATATATAGTACAAATGTAAAAACGTACACTAGAAATCAACATCCCCTTATCAGTACAGGGGAAAATACTGCCCTTAACCTACTCTGCTGTCTCAGCATCTCAAACCACTCAATCAGCTCCTTCACACTCCAATATTTACCAGCTCTGCAAGGATGCTGTATCCCATTGTCACACAGAGAAGGACTGTTATAGCAAAATAAGGTGAATGTTGAAAGAATCACAGAATATCCTGAGTTCAAAGGGACCCACAAGGATCATCCAAGTCCAACTCCTCGCCCTGAACAGGACACCCCAGCATTCCCACCTAGATCATTGTCCAAATGCCTCTTGAACTCTGTCAGGCTTGGCGCTGTGACCACTTCCATAGGGAGCTTGTTCAGTGCCCAGACACCCTCTGGGTGAAGAACTTTTTCCTATTATCCAACCTAACCCTCTCCTGACACAGCTTCAAGCCATTCCCTTGGGTCATCTGTCAGCTGAAGGTAGCCAGCTAAAACTCTGAAGGAATTAAAAACACAGCCACAATGTAAGGCCAATAGTGTTTCCATCAAAATGCTGAAGTACATTGTGAGGCCCTAGATTTCAAATTTTGCCTGAAAACCAGCTTCTCTGAAATGCAATATCCTAACGCTGCCTCAAGGGGCTGGCTCGGTGCAGTTTCAGGGAGAAATGAGCTGCATGTAGAATAAAAGCAATTTATTCACAGGGACTGTGTGTGTCACAGAGCTTCTGAAACAAGAGTGTCCCCGTGATCATTACCATGGCTGCAACTAAATATTATCCTTTACTTTCTCAGCTTATCTCTGTCCTACATTCTTCATTCTCCCTGCAAATATCAGTGTGCTCTTCCTTTTATAAGGTTAATTAGATTTTCAGTGGTGCTGAAGCATTTACAATTACAAAGAAGAAAATTACACCTTCCACAGCAAACACAACGTTTAAAGACTACTGGTCAAGAGCATTTTAGTTGCAAATTTCTTCAGAAAAGAGCCTTATCCTCACATGAGAGAACATTCCAGGAATAAAACTGAGCATTTTATAAGCATTGAACAGGCAAAAGTAAATGTGAGTTACTAATTATGCCTCTGAAGGACAGTGAAATTAAATTATTAATTCAAGTCACAAAATATCTACTGCAGGGGAAAAACATGCTACATTCCCAGGAAAGGAGCCAACACCACCAGGAAGGCAACACACCTGCAAAAAAATCCTAGCCAGAGCTTTGAGTTCCTCCTGTGGAGCATGGCAGCAACCAGCAGAACTACTCCTGGAAAATAAAATGACAAAACAAAACATGAAGCATTTGTCTTGACAATACTACAGGAAGATGTGGCTCAAGAAGTTTCCTTTCTCAGCCAAAAATAACCTTTCCCATTTTACTTACCCTTTTCACATCTTTCAAATGCTCCTGTTGCAATAAATATTCCCCACCTACTCCATCACCGGCCTGCACTGCCTTGTCTACACTATCAAGGCAGGACAAAATACCCTTCTATGGTGATTTTAGCATAGAGAATGGAGATGGGAAATGTGCAGACTGTGTGATGGATTTAATGATAATTCCAGACCAAGCTAGGTCTTCTTAATAAACAGGTCAAATACTGAGCCCTTTCTCATGGAATTTATTTTGACTTGGAAAAGTTTTCTCTATTAGAAATATCAATTAGTGCTCACAAGTGCAGTACAATCACAAGAATCACAGAAAAGGCATCTGGAAAAACCTGCAGAGTGGTTCATGTCCTGGCTCAGGAACAGGGCACAATCTGGGGCTGTGTTCCATACAGCAACAAATACAGACACCTACAACAGAGGCATCAGCCAAATTAGCAAATCATTCCAACGACCTCATTGTTTCCATAACACAGGCATGATGTCAGCCTGGCTCTGGTGCTAAATCACTGACTAAGCTCACCCTTGGTATCCACAGAGACAGGCTCGACTGTACCACACAGTTACAAATTCTCTAACTTCACTAGGACGGACCAAAGATCTCAGGGGGGAAAACCTTATCCTGGCATAAATGGTAAAGTCCCACTGGGCTACCAAATGCTGCCATTATAGTCCAACACAATCAGTAAAAACAAAATCACCACCTGTCTTTGACAGCACTAACACAAGCAACACAATATTCCTGTAGCACAGGCTTAAGGCCAGTAACTTCATAGGAGGCTTCAAAGTTGGAACGTCCATAAAAATGTGTTAGTCAGTGCAACAAAGCCTTCTGCCACACCAAGGATTTTACTTAAAACAGATTATATTTAATAACCAGCTTCTCAGAAACAATCGTTCTTTCAACAAACTTTTTTTTCTTCACTTATATTATAAATTACTTCCCTTCAGCCAAGGATGAAACATGTTGTCAGTTTTACAGATGAGTAAACTAAATCACATAGCTAACAAGTCTGACTTGTTTCTTAAAGATACAGATTTAAATAAAAAATTCCTTCTCTGAAAGAAATGGAATTTCACTACCAAAGAAGTAGGGGAGGTGAGGAAAGAATTTTTTTCCACATCTTTTTTCTTGATCAGCACAGCAGTGGCATAGTCAGTTCCAGGATGAAGAAGTTTTCAGTTATTTTTTTCTGTCTGGAACATGTTTCCTCTGGAGAACTCGCCATCATACTGACAGATGAGAGCTGCAGCCCTTTCCTGCATGAGGCAAAGCATCAAAAGTGATCCAGGTCTCAAGATATTTGTTCAGCTCCCAGCCTGTCTCAACACAAAGATTCTGCCATCTGAATTCATGTTTCCTCTGAGCATGCTGAAGAGAGAAATGTCATTCTCTTGAGCAGCCACATGAGGAATCTGGAGAAAGTTAAAAACAAACAAACAAACAAACAAACAAACAAACAAACAAACAAACAAACAAACAAACAAACAAACAAACAAACAAACAAACAAAAAAAAAAAAAAAACCAAAACCTGGGCTACTGAAAGTGAAAACAGAAACTGTACTGCACTGTAGCTATGCTACTGTTAGTCAGACTCAAGCAAAAAACATGCCATAGAAAGTTCTCTAGGAAACCAGTCTGGTCTCCCTGGTAGGAGAGAATATCAGGGAGGAGCTAAGAGCTCAACAATTAAAGCTGAGCATATGCTTTTGGTTAAGAAAGGAGTTTCAAAGCTAAGCTTTGAACACACTGCTTCACGTACCTCCAAACTTCAGGCACATTGCAAATATACCCCTGGCAGTTTGAAACCGCCTTGTTTGGGCGCTGCTGCAGTCACAGCAGCACAGAGCTCAGCACAGGCTACTTAATCCTCAAACACAGGCCCAGCCCCTGGCTCCAGTAAAACCAGGCACACATGGTTGTAATGGAAGTGATATAGATGTGAAGCAATTAACTCAAAGTACTTCTGAGAATGGAGCATGAAGGAAAAAACAAACAAACAAACCAACCAAATGTGAATTTCACTGGGGGAAAAAACCCCATTATTCTGATTTTCCCTCCTATTCAATATGAGCAAGGCTGTTCTATTGAGCTGCAAATGTCACAGAAGAAATATAACATCCCCGCTTTGGAAAAATTTAAATCCCCACCTAGGAATCAAATTGCACCTTTGTACAACTATACAACTTCTCCAATTTCAATGGAACTACAGCTGCTTATGTTTAGAGCTGAAAGTAGTCCACAACAGTCTCTGTCCTTGGAAAATGCTGTGCTATGACTGCTTCAGAGGAGTTACATGGTCTAAGCAGGCACTTCAAATTTATTTTCAGCCAAGATGATGGGAAATAACCACATTCATTTAGTTAGTGATTGGTTCTATTGCTAAAACTGACTGAAATGTTATCCTCTTTTCCTAAACTCCTCTTGTTTTAGAGGAAGAGGAAGCTGAGGTTGTTATGGCCCAGGAGCTACATGAATGTCACAGGTCGTTTGGGATCCCAGGAATGCAGCAATGGTCACTTCAGCTTGTTCACTGCCACAACAAAGCTTCTATGCTTCATGTGACACAAGGCAATGCCTGATGGCTGAGGGAATAATCCTATATTTTCACAGTACAAATAAATACACCTCATACTGTGCTGCATGTGACTCCTCCTTTGCTGCTTGTGTGAAGCAGAAACAGAGAGTAAATCCAGTCATTCTCTTCTGACAGCAGAAGGAATAAACAGTTCTACCAAGGCAGATTAACTCAATCTTTTTACCCAGGATGTCTTAAAAGAAGATCTGTACTCAATAAGATGTGGTGCTTTTTAACTCTAAAAGACTGTTGAGATATGAATGCTCCATTTATTTAATATAAAAACTGTTTCTCACTGTGTCTTCCTGTATGGAGGCAATACAGTTCAAACTCCAGTTGTTTTTCATTCAGAGGTCTTTTTGCATTCTGTGGAATACAGACAAAATTCATGTGCTCGCAGTGAGCTCAGTGTACAGGTAAGTGCTAATCCCTTAGCACTGTTCTGAAAACATATATAAGAACAAATGCTAATTAGAAAAAGGATTAAAGTATAAGACAGTAATTGCTCTCATGACTGTTGCATAGTTTAATATGGCTTGGAAACACCATTAACAAAGGAATTGTGCCTAAGGGAGCAGTCCACCTTTGCAAGTAAGACTAGCTGTCAACACTGGCAGCTACACCCACTGCTGGCAATTGAACACTCATCAAGGGAGACCAAGGAAAACTCCAGCCAACACCTAAATAAACTCTTAGGAAGGTGGAAACAATGCTGGCATTGGGCAAGGATAAAACCAGCAGACCAGCAAATCATCAGACACCAAACCACACTGAGTGCACGCTTCACCCAATGCCTATCTGCAGGGCTGCATTTCCAGCGACCATAGCACTCAGCTGCCAAGAGAAAAGGCAAAGAAACACAGGAGAAAAGGTTTACAGAGCAGGAGACAAACAGGTAAAATCCTCCACCTGAGGATAAACTGGAGACCAGCATCACCTCCTGATATTGTGATGCTCAAGATGGAGAGAGAAATAGTACACTGAAGACTTAACATGAGTAAAATGCATTGGCAATAAATTGTTGCTGCAGTCTTCTCATTTTTCCAGGCTGAATTCAGCTCAGATTAAGTCTGAGGTGGAATGTGCCTTGCATAAGCATTTTTTTTTCTTGTTTTTTTTTTTTTTTTTCCCCTTGTTATCTTCTGAGTCATAGAAGAACACTAAATTATTTGGCTAGATTGTAACTTAGAGCTCAAAATAAATTTACAGACAGTGAAGGTGTGGATAATACATAAGGAATAGGCCATACACTCCTAATGGAGCACAGTCAGAGCCAATGAGTTTTAATGAGTTTTACTCCAAGCTTCAGCATAATCAAGACAGAGAGATTTTGTTCTCACAAATTTTGGCCCAGTGCCTTTTAAGATAAAGTATGTGAGTGGAAACCCCTTTTTCTGCTCACCTGTAAGATGTACTTATGGCAATTATGACATTACTACCTTTAACTTAAGAAGCAGGGTACGAAGACTGCAGACGACTGTAAACAGGGAACATCCAGCAAGTATGTTTCAAAATTCATGATCAAACTGCTGAAATACCAGACTGAAACAAGTGCCTGGAAATTAATTGTTACTGACAGAAATTTTGCTTTTCACCACTCAAGTTTTTATCAGATAGGTGATTCTAAATGACAAGAGCAGGGTTTCTCATCTCTGAAAGCAAAGCTGAAAGGTGAGCTCCAAGAGCATTTCTGTGGGTGGGCACAAAATCAAAGCAAATTCTCATTTGATAAAATTTTATATTCTTTGTAGAAACACAGAATTCAATTTAGTGAAAAAGAGGCAGAAGCAGCCAAGTCTCTATGATCACGTACTTTCCCTTAATAAAGTAAATTAACAAAAAACACACAATAAACCCACTGCAAAAATAACCTGGATTTGATTCAATTTTGGTTTGGGTAAATCACTCCTTCCCTAAGTTTTCCAGCATTACCATCCAGAATGAAGAATATGGAAGGAAACAATTTATAACAGCACCTGGAACAGGCTCCTCTTTCAGAGGGCAGTCATGATAAATAGGAAAATAAAACATGTGTGTTAAAACAGTGGTGTTAGGCATGAAAATACCCCACTGAAGTTTCGTGACTGTACAACTACAAAGTCCAATTTTAAAAAACAAATTGCTCTTGACATGAGGAGTTGGCAACAACTGCACTGAGTCTCTCACGTTGCTGACACACCCCAGCAGGCTCGGAGGACTGCTGGGTGCTCATCCTGCTGTGCTGCCCCAGCGCCGCTGAAACACACGCTCTGTCACAGCCATGTCTTGAGCAGATGCTGGGGAAGGCAAGGCACCATTTATTTGATTATTTAGAATAGAAAGTTAACATATCAAAGCAAATATGTTTGATGTATTAACTGTTTTTTTAGGTCCTAGTGGTCAAACAGAAGCCAGGACTGAGTGATCATTACATGCTCACAATTCATTGTCTACTAAGGCACACCAGCGATGTTTCCAAGATTCGACTTCTGTTGTCTAGACTGGCACTACCAGATACATCTGAGAAAGCTGCCCTGTGTCTGTGAAAAGCAGCAATAAGAAAGAAATATACCTATGGGAAACAAGTGAAACTACCAGCGTCATGAACCTTGTGGCCAAGATGCAAGCAAAGCTGCAGAGCAACCAATGACGATGTATTACAATTTGTAAAATGTAACTTTATGCTGCCTTTTGCTTTTTATCATCCTTCCTACTCAGCTCCTTTTTACTTTTTTTGGTAATCAGACTGCTCCACTTGATGAAGTATGTCCAAAATCTTTACATTTTGGTCATGCAATAAAGTTGAAGAAAGGCCTGCACTCCCTATTTTAAGGGAGTACTATTACTCTCTTAAAACTCCTTAAAGAAGACTTTACGATAGCATTTCTTTCAATGCTTAAGCCTTGAGAACAAGATTAGGTATTTGTGCTCTCTGATAAAAATGTTAACAAAGGATTTGTTACATGGTTGGTTCGTCTCACAAGCTCTGCTTACAGCAGATGCTGACCCCTGCAGTCATAAATGCAACCCAGCAACAGAAGAGTGATTCGAGTTCCTTTTTAATGAGACAGAGGAAAGCATCATTTCACTGGCGGAGATGCACCTTCATCATTCTTCAGGTAAAAAATCTAGCCTTGAAATTAAATTAAAAGTCTCTTTTTTATAATCTTCCACCCTAGTTACTCAAGCCAGCGATGACTGTTAATTCACACAGCTCCTGGTTTCCCTGTAAGGATTCTCAGTGATTGACACAAATGCTTATCCACAATCCATTTTACACCCATTAAGGAGTTCATGATGAAGAAAGTGCAGCTTGATCACAAGGCACCCCTGTATTTTATTTCAACAATAAAATCTGGCAAGTCGTGGGGGAACTATTTGAGTTTACAGCCACAAGCTGGCAAACACTGGAGAAGCTGAAGTGCTAAATCACTCCGTCTCCTCCTTGCATCCTGGATGCCTGTCCTAGTGAAAATAACTTCGGCAGCACTCCCCTGCTACAGAAGGAGCCAGCAAGACGCATGTAAGGTGGGATAATTCAGAGGGCAGGCTGAACAAACAGAAACCAATCAAAATAAAAATCTTTCCCCCAGCCCAAACCAACTCCAATCCCAAGCCAGGTGGGGTAACTTGATCTACGGGCTGTGTCCCTACCCCTGGCAGCGGGCGCTGTGACCAGACGATCTCCAGGATAAGCCCCCAACATCCCAGGACTGCCCCATCCAGGCATATCCCGGCCTGAGGCGCCACACGCACCCCTCAAGGCGCACGCGCCCTAACGGCTGCCCGGGCACGCCCCCGCCCCGCCCCGCCCCGCCCCGCGCACGCGCCGCTGCTCCTCCTCGTCCCAGCCCGGCCGCGGGGGCCGCGCGCCCATGCGCCGTTGCGTGACGCACTTGCGTCAGACGCAGCCTCGTCCCGGGGCGGGGCGGGGCCGAGGGGTAACGGCGCGACTTTTCAAAATGTCGGCGGGGGGGGCGCGGAGCGGCCGCCCCCGGGCCCGGGAGCCAGCGGGGCTGCGCCGGGGCGGGCGGCCCGGGGCGCCCTAATGGGTTAACCGCGCCCCAGGCTCTCGGCACGACCGGTAGCGGGACCCGAGGGAGAACGGCCGGCGCCATGGCGACCTGCATCGGCGAGAGGATAGAGGTGCGGCGCGCAGCCCCTCCCGCCGCGGGGCGCGGAGGGGCCGGGCGCGGGCTCGTCCCGCTGCCGGCGGGTATTGGTGGGAGCGCGATTCCTCCCGCGCCTTCGCCCCGTCCCCACGTGTTTGCGGGGAGCGGCGGCTCCGCGGCCGCTGCCATGGCAGCCGGGGGCGGGTGTGTCCCGCGTCCCGGGAGCCGAGGCGGGAGAGGCGGCGGGAAGGCGGCCCGGCCGCGCCGCCCCAGGCAGCGCCAGCGCCAGTGCGGTGCCGGCAGGAGGATGCGGCGGGGGTGGCTGTGCGGCCCTGCCGGGCCCCGCCGCCGCGCCCCGGAGAGCTCCCCACAGGTAGCCCCGGGCCGCCTCGGGGTTTGCCCGGATCTCGGGGCTGCGTGGGCTCCCCGCCGCTGGTGGGAGGGTCCGCGTCGGGAGAGGCGCTGCGAAGTCTGACTGACAAAGCCCCAGGCTAACGAGGCCGGTTTGTTCGTCTTGCAGGATTTCAAGGTGGGGAACCTCCTGGGGAAGGGCTCCTTCGCAGGGGTCTACAGAGCAGTATCCCTGAAAACCGGCCTGGAAGTGGCCATCAAAATGGTAAGGCAGCCAAGGAAGTATCTGTCTCCCTAGAGACCGAATGCAAAGTTGCAACAGGTTGGGGTTCTGCAGTTGGGCACCGATGTTTGGGTTGAATGTTTGTAAATAACGGACATTAAGATAGCGACTCGATCCTGAAAGATGCACCACAACCAAATAGACTTAGTAACTAATAGAAATGCTTCTTAATGTTGACTATATTTAGCCTATATGTGTAGCAAAATGAGATTTAGGTTTCTCTGCTAAGTATTTCAGAAAAAAAATATTAATAAGTATTAGTATTGATAATGTTAATGCTTGACTGCTTTCAGTTGTGGTGTTCCTCCAATTATCTATTATACTTGTTCATTAAAAGAGTATATTAAGGTGAACTATATGAAAACTTGCTTGTACTTAAAAATTGTTAAGCAAATATGCACTGAATATCTTAAGTTGTGCTGTGATCCACTTACAGATAGACAAAAAAGCCATGCACAAAGTTGGAATGGTACAGAGAGTTCAGAATGAGGTGAAAATACATTGTCAGCTAAAGCATCCATCTATACTCGAGGTAAGAACCATGGGGTTTGTAGAGAGGGCTGTATATGTGACTTGCTGCATGGTCTACAAAATGGAATTTAATTTTTCCTTGTTTTTTTTTTCCCAGCTTTATAACTATTTTGAAGATAGCAACTACGTGTACTTGATACTTGAGATATGTCACAATGGCGAAATGAGCAGATATATAAAGAACAGAAAGAAACCCTTTTCAGAAGATGAAGGTGAGATTTTTTTGGTCTGTGGAGCCCTTTGCATTAATGTTTTGGCTCACTCAATAAATATTTAATTGTAGAGGAAGAGTATTTAAAGCTGCCATCATAATTTTTATACCTTAAAATCTTGTGGTAAGGGATAATCTAGATATTGATTATTATTATGCATATATTCACTTGCATTTCTATATACATTTGTTTCTGTTTGTGCTATTTGGAATATAAAAAGATTGTGATCTTAGAAGGCAAAGACAGATGGAAAGTAGAGCTTACCTTTGTATTTAAAATTCTCTTGAAATGTGGGTCAAGACTGGGAAGAGGAAAGAAGAAGAACAGGAAAACTGGCAACTTCTGCCTTTACTGCTTCTGGACTCACCTCACTGCTCACCTCTCGCTCAGTTCTTCCAGCTTACCTGCTTCTCTATCAGTTTCTGATTTAATTCCATGATTCTGCTATAGGTGGGGATTTTTTGGGACTCGGGCCACAGGACTGGATTAATGGGGTATGGCTATAAAGGCATCATTAGTTTAACTTGTATCTGTTTCCAAAAGTGATGAGCAACTTAGCTTTAATTCTTAAGAATGCAATTTGAGAAAGTTTGGGCCAGTTGAAAATATTTCCATTCCTATTTTCTGTGTTACATAAAGAGCAAAGTTGTGCCATTTTGCTTAAAGTAGAAAGCAGAAAGTTAATTCCAGTTTCACTAGTATGACACCTAAACAGCCTTGTAAGAAAAAATGGAAGCAAGACAAATAGCAGACTTAAAGCTGAGTTATCTTCAGAGCTAGGATTTCATCATAGCAACATCTGGTTTTGTTTTGACAGCACGACACTTCCTGCACCAGATTATCACGGGTATGCTGTACCTCCATTCCCACGGAATACTGCACCGGGACCTCACCCTCTCCAACATCTTACTCACCAGCAACATGAACGTCAAGATTGCTGATTTTGGGTTGGCGACTCAGCTGAAGATGCCTCATGAGAAGCATTACACCATGTGTGGAACTCCCAATTACATTTCTCCGGAGATAGCCACGAGGAGCCCGCACGGGCTGGAGTCCGACGTGTGGTCTCTGGGCTGTATGTTTTACACTCTGCTCATTGGCAAGCCGCCTTTCGACACGGACACGGTCAGGAACACGCTGAACAAAGTGGTGCTGGCAGATTATGAAATGCCAGCCTTCTTGTCGAGAGAGGCACAGGACCTCATTCACAGGTTACTGCGCAAAAACCCCGCGGATCGCTTGAGCCTTTCCTCAGTCTTGGATCATCCTTTTATGTCCAGGGGTAGCTCTGCACGGAGCAGAGATCTGGGAACCTCAGAAGATTCCATGGACAGTGGAAATGCCACTATCTCTACGACCTTCATGGGCTCTTCCAGCATCAGTACCAGTGGTAGCTTGAAGGAAAAGAAGAAGCTGTTAGTTGGACAGCCCCTCCCAAATAAAATTACTTTTTTTCCTACAAACAAGAATTGCAGTAATAATTCATCGGGAGACGAAAGTGGTTCTTTCCGACAGTGGGGAATTCAGGGAAAGGAAATTGGAGTAAGTGGCAGGGGAAGAACCACACAGCCTGCTGAGGAGAGGCCACATTCCCGCTACCTCCGAAGAGCCCACTCCTCAGACAGGTCTGGCACATCCCACAGCCAGACTCAAGGCATATCCAACGTCATGGATCGATGTCACTCCTTGGAAGTGCTTTCCAAGCCTAAAATAGGAACGAGGGAAAACACAGAATACTTTTCACCTGCTAACAGCTATACTGATATAGGAGAAATATTTAAGGCGAAGACCTGTAGTACTTCTGGTTCTTTTGAAGAGCACATATCTCCACCTGAAAAAGATCAACCACAGTAAGAATCAGTTTTTTATTCAGATGAAATTTAGAGCTCCTTTATTGTCTTCTTTCCACTTGCAGTAAGTTGATTATTTTTCCCCCAGAGTAATTGTAGTAGAGAGCCTTGCTAATTGTTCTTTGTAGAAGAGACAGATGAGGGGAGAAGGCATTCCAAGTGCAATTATCAACATTTTCACTTGCTGATCTCTTGAGGTGATTTTTTCTTATGCTTAGAGAGGATAAAACAAAAATTCAATAAAGGTTAGGGAATATATTATAAAGATGGTGTGCCAGAATGAAAGTGTCAATTGTAGATAATTATCTGAAATTGAGTCCTGTACTTATTTGTAACTTCTTTGTGAAAATTCTGGCTCCTTTTCTATAGACTTTCCACAAGCAGAATATCAAAAGAATGATTTTCTGTTTTAATCTAAGGACTTCCATATCTTAGTTCCTGCATTTCTTGCCACATTAAGAACTGGCATAATTTCCTATGTTTTCTTTTCAAGGAAAAGACAAACAAGAAACTGTAAAAAAAGTAAATGGAGTAAGATTTTCTTTACTGTTCTCAGGTGTTTGACATAAGCAAAGTTCAGTGAGCATGTGCATTCTTTGTAGTTTGCGAAATGTTTGATAAATGAAAAATTTATACAAATGTTATTGTAATGCTTACTTGTATTCCCCATGACTTCACAAAGCCATGCTGAATGTAAACATGAGAGAGTATTAACGTGAGTGTGGGGATTAACTTAATGGTTACAACTTTTTTTATGTTGTTGATTATAAGAAAGCCTCTTACACCTGTAGTTAGCTTGCACAGCAATCTTAAATGCAAGTCCTAAGACTTGAATTAGATGGTTTATATTCTGTGGTTTTGGGGTGGTTTTGGTGATAAGTGAGCCAATGGTGAAGCAGTCATCTTCATTACAAGAAAGTGCAGACAGGTTCAGGTTATGGAGATAAAAAACCTCACAGGAGCTTAGTGTGAATTTACAACAGATCAGTGACTCTGCAGTAACTGGTTTTGTGTGCATTCTTTATACTTCAACGCATGGATTATATCACCTGTGGCTACATCTATGTGATTATATAAAACATCGGTTAAAAAATATTTTTAATTTTTGGGTTTGACTGTATTTTATATAAATTCAAATTATTTTGGGTGGTAGGATTGGCATCTTTCAGCTGCATGTTTGTTATGCTGAGTGAGATACACGGGGTTCAAGGGTGTCATGTCATCGCTAGGTCTTCTTCAAGGCTGTGAATTAAGAGCTAGATGTAAGAACAGCTACTGCTGGCAGCATTATCATAAGTTTTCATTTCATTTTATTGTATTTGAAAAACTATTTTCTTTGAAAATAAAATTAAATGAAGCGCTTTCTATGCTGCCTAGAGCTACAAAATGCCACCTGCATTTCCTAAACGTTCTAAGTGTTGTGCTTTCTGCAGCTGTAACATTTTAACTTTTGTTGTGCAAGTGTCTTTGATGCAAACTTGATTATGTGTGTAACTTTTCTTTTGTAGCTCAAATTATCTGTGCCCAGTGAAGCCCCAGGTTGGTTTGTTAGAGCAGAAGTCCCAGGCTGAGACGATGCAGCAGTGGCTAGGAAGCATGCAAACAAATGGTGTGTTACTCATCACTTCTGTATTTTTGCTGTCAAGTAACAGTTTCAGTGGGATTCTCTATTCTCCTTTTATTTCTTTGTACACTGAATTTGAATACATAGTTTCCTAAAACAAGCTTATTTTCTACTACTATTTTAGCAAAAAAAAAAAAAAAAACCAACCCAAAACAAAGAGGAAACCAGAATTTTAGACCCTGACATAATTACTCAGTTGTGTAAATATGTCAGAATAAATATATGACAAAATACTAGCAAGTGACTTGAAAGCCCTGTTAATTTAGTTGTGCAATTGCAACTAAGTAAGAGAAGATGGGACCTCAATGAATGAGAAAGATAATAAGGC
This sequence comes from Pyrgilauda ruficollis, assembly GCF_017590135.1. NCBI lineage: Eukaryota > Metazoa > Chordata > Aves > Passeriformes > Passeridae > Pyrgilauda > Pyrgilauda ruficollis. Next base: position 2,812,750 of record NW_024527488.1, read on the forward strand.
AGCAGAAGGATAGGTGGAGGAAAGGACAAAGACACAGAAGGGAAGGAGGTGTTCTTTGTTGTGCATCATATTACATCATTTGCAAATAAAGTAATTTAATCATTAGAATAAACCATAAATCCATTCTGGCCCTTTTTGGTTTGATATTACTGGTCTCCTTCCCTTCCTATGTACAGGGAACTGGAATCAGAGAACATATGGTCTGAATAATCCTGTTTAATTTTTGGTCCCTTCTCAACTGTTCAGCCACACAGCAGAAGGAGCATAATAGTGATGTGGGTGAGGTGAAAGTTGATCAAGGGCTTAAATATCAAAACTAGGGAAGGAGTTATAGGAAAGTTAAATATAAAAACAGGTGTTTAGAAGAAATAAATACAAGGATTTTAAAAATAAAACAAGGGACTTGGAGTATGTATTTAACATTTTGAGTACTAAGACCTCTGGTAGATGGTAAAACACTAGTTAGATAACCTGCAACTTATATGAAATTTGCTAGTAGTGGTAATCTGAATGGTAAATAAGCTATAAAGCTTATTTATATAAGCTTATATATAGCTTATATAGATATAAGCTCTATATAAGCTATATATCTTTTAAAGCTTATTTCTATCTTTTATTTAAAAGCTTTTAAAATTATTTAAAAGCTTTTAAATATACTAGAATTTTTTCCTTCTGGCAATGACTCTTTGAATCTGCAATGTCCCTTTGTGGTGCTTTCAGATCCTCTGGGACCACCTGCAGACCTGACTGGCAAGAGTAACGCACATGGAGGTTTTCGGTACCATCTGGATGCGCAGCAGGATGCACCAAGGAATGCATGGAACACCTTAAAAGACATAAGGAATCACAGCGCATCTGGTGACTGTCCACATTCTTTAAACCAGAGAAACCCAAAGCAATGCATCCCTGGAGTTGTCTGCAAAAATGAGACAATTCAGCCTGGCCTCTGGCTGAACTCCAGAATGACATGTGGCCTTTGGTCAACTCCAGAGCAAAACCAAACTTGTGGCCAAGAACCATCAGCACATCAGAAACCTACACTGCGAAGTGTTGTGTCACCTCTCACTGCTCACAGGCTGAAACCCATCAGGCAAAAAACCAAAAATGCAGTGGTAAGTATCAGTTCTGAAAATGGGAACAACTGATGTGCTTAATATGTCTCTTAAAAATCACTTGGTAAAATAGAAATAGATGTTTTTAGGAAACTTAATCTAGAATAATTTAAAATCATAGTAATAAGATGCATCTTAGCTTTTGTATAGAGAATACTTAAAGCACAATAGACCAGACCTGTCTGTGTTTGCTTTTAAGAAGCCTCACTCTCAGTTACCAGGCTGATACCCTTCAATCATCTTGAAGTGCTCTGCTTTTAAAAAAATAGAACTAATAACAAAAGTTACTGTAGAAGCATTTATCTGTTTGACGTGCATTTAAGGAAAAAGAAAAGCATTATTAAAGCATTTGTGGGGGAAAAAAGTGGTATCTTACCTTTTGCAGAAAGTAAATTCATGTTTAATATATTTTAGGTGAGCATTCTAGATACTGGGGAAGTGTGTATGGAGTTTCTGAAAGAACACCGCTCACAGGAACTTGTGAAAGAAGTTCTCAGAATATCTTGTGATGGAAATGGGGTGAGTATGTTTTTGATTTCTTCACTGTTTTATGAAGTGCTTGGAGTTCATTCAGAGCTGTTTTTTTCTTTTTAAGTGATTATTTCATTTGAAATTCACTGTTTATATATGCACAGCTGTAAACTCTGCCCCTCCATAATAAAGCCATATAAATACAAGGAGCAAGCAATTATTTCAGAGAAAAAATTGGACTTGACTTTTGGAATAGGTGAAGTATTGGTGAAAAAGAACTGCTGTTAAATAATTATTCAGAGGAATAGAGCTTTCATGGTAAAGCATAGTAATTAATTAAAATATGAGTTATTACTGTAACTGTTAAAAGTGCAGAGTGCTGTAGTAAGTTGCAACTACACACAATTTTTATTCCCTTTTTGTAGATTGCAGTTTATCATCCAAATGAAGGAAGAGGTTTCCTTCTTGATGACAGACCTCCTCCTCCTCCTGAAGGCATCTGCACATACAATTTTGACAACTTGCCAGGTAACCTGAAATTTACTTGAAAATTATGATGATTAATGTGATATTTTAAGTGAATCTTGCAACTTTATAGCTTTTACCTATTACTTTTCAGAAAACTCTGAAGTAAAACTCCTTTCAGAATTAGATTCAAACTACAGTTTAACTGGAAAATGTTTTGAAACTTCAGAAACTTCAGAAGTGTAACCCACAGGTTTTGATTCCTTTTATATGGAAGCTTTAAGGAGTCTCCCCTTTACAATGTAGTGTACTAAAATTAAAACTCTTGTAATCTTTTCCTCATTCATACTGGGAGCTCTTGGTGGAAATAAGTCAGTTTCTTTAAACATGTCTGTCAAGTATTTAAATACTATTCACAACTTTCAGCTATCAAATACATAATCTAAATTACTTCTCTTCAAGCTAGTGCACAGTGTTTAATCTGCTAAATTCTTTTTTTTTTATTATTTTCTTTTTTTAGAAAAGTACTGGAAAAAATACCAGTATGCAGCTAAGTTTGTGCAGTTGGTGAGAACAAAAACTCCTAAAGTGACGTTTTATACACGATATGCCAAGTGCATGTTGATGGAAAATTCACCCCCTGCAGATGTTGAAATTTGTTTTTATGATGGTATGTATTCATTTTTGCAGTTATGCAAATAGCTAAATAATGATTTTAGGGCTGCACTAAAATACTACCTAACACTAAACAACCACCACTCCAGTTTGAAGAAAATAGTGCACTATGAGCAGGTTTTCGGACACCCTGCCATTATTTTAGCACTTGTAGATTAGTTGATTCTTTAAGTCCTTACTGATATCTTCCTCAGGAAGTACATGTTATTAAAGTGTTATTTGAATTATACTTTGGTTTTATTAATGGCCTCTTCTTTCCATGATTTAACTGTTATTTTATACAGCTCACAGTGAAAGTGTTCACATTTTCTTGCAGGAACAAAGATCCATAAGACAGCTGGTATAACTCGTGTGATTGAAAAGTCAGGGAAATCCTTCACTGTGAAAGGAGAAAGCGAAGCAGGGTTGAAGAAAGAAATCCAGGCTTATATGGATCATGCAAATGAAGTAAGGTGTTTTACACAGACCGTTTCCAAGCAACTTCCTGAAAATTCAGCTTCCCTTTGACAAATGTGCTTCCTGTGTTGCTTTCTATGTTTTTCATTACACTGTTAAGGAGGGAGGGTGATGTTCCTGGAGGAGCAAATATGAGAGTAGAGGTAATGGTTACAATCCCTCACAAGCAAGAATGAGTGTGTAAAGCAGGTTTGCCTGTCTGGTGAAAGGATTAAACACAACAAATGAAGCTGCTTCATACAACTTGAAAAATTCAGTACTGTTGAAATTCCCTTGTGTGGGCTCACTTGCCACACTAAACAAGTATGAAATAGTTATACAATTCTCAATTTAAAACTTTAATGAACTTCTCACTTCAGGGACATCGTATATGCCTTGCACTGGAATGTGCGGTTTTGGAAGAAGAGAAAAGGAGTGGAAGTGCTCCATTTTTTCCAATAATTGTTGGAAGGTAATATCTTTCAGTTCAAAATACTGATGTATTTTAATAATTATGTATTTATTGAATATTTATAGCATATTTATGTATTTGAACTGAAAAACAGTTCTGTAGAAGACTCCTGCCATCAGGTGCTTTGGACAGTCCATGGTAAAATGAATTAAGAGCTGTGTCTCCTCACTTGTTTCTTTAATCTCTTTTGGACAGACCTTTTCCCTGTTTTTGTCATTATTTTTCCAGAAAACCTGGTAATACTGAATCACCACAGGCTGTAGCACCTCCACTGTTGGACAAGACAAACTATTCAAAAGAAGTTGTGGCATTGGATAGAAATCAAGCTGCCAGTTCTACTCCAGTTCAGACTCCAAACTGTGCTCCTGTAAGTACAGAAGGATGCACCATGGAGACCAGTCTCCCATATTGCTGTTTTACTTAAATTAATGGAATTACATTTGTATGGCCATAGGCTTTCATTAGCCATTTGTGAGCATACTGACTAGAAATATTAGCTTTGATTTCAACTAACTTTTGATACCTGGATTTAAGAGCATGTGAAAAATCCAGAACACTCCAAAACTTTATCACAAATGCCTCCTGGGAGCAAAGTTTGAAAATTGCTTACTTGTGTTAGACAGCACAGTCTTCAGTTTGAGAGCTCTGATGTGCCCTTGGTGCTGTGTAACAAATGGTGTCACAAAGGGTATTGGCACTTGTTGTTCTGAAATAATCAAGTGTTAGTGTGTCTATAAGAAAAGGGTAAGCGAGAATATATGTGTAGCCAATGAGGCTTTGTGAGCAATTTCATCTGGTTTGTTTAAAAGGCTCACCAAGCTTTGAGTTTGTATTGTGAGCTTTATTGAATGTACATCAATCTACATTTGTAGGATCTGCATCTGATTGTGTAGTTCGTGTGCCTAGTACAGAATCCGACCATTTCCACCAGACTGAACTGACAACAAAAAGTTGTGTCCCTGTGGGGGTTTTATACTGTAAGGCTGTGAAATTAAGCACAGAGGCTAAATCTGTCTGTATACATGAACAGCTGGCAACTGACCACTGCAGCTCATCAGGAGCATTTATGCCAAGGCTGTTAATTCTGTTAATTCTGTGCATTTCTGGGTTTTAGGTGGTGCCCTTTGAAAAGCCTACGTTTCTGACTAACACTGTTGAAAAGACCTGCTCCTCTGTTCATCAAACGGAATGCAGTCCAAATTCAGCCCAACTCGTCAAATCTGTTTTTGTGAAAAATGTTGGTTGGGCTTCTCAGGTGAGAAACTAATAAAGGAGGCATGTCTATTCTTTTTCCTACTAATTTGAGATATGTATTTTTAAGTCATTAACTTTAAACTTGATTTGTGAGGAATCATTCAGTTGTGCACTACAGCTTAATCTAAAATTTGTATGCAGAAAGATACTTTTAAATAAGTGTCTTAGATAAAAACCATGGTGAACTACATAAGCAGAAGAAACCTAAATTTCAGAAACCTAATTTTCACTGAAACCTAAGTTTCAGTGTCCTTTGTCATTTAAATTTGACTCTAGTAAAAAACTGAAACTGTTTAACTTCTCTGTTCACTAACATAGATGCAAAGGTGTCATGACAAAGTTTTTAATAGCTACGTACCAGATCTGTGCAAGAGAAATGTATCTTCCTCTACAGCAGGAAAAGCTGTTTCCTTGCAAGGCCGTCTTCCCTCTACTTTTCTGTTGGATAAGCTTTAGGTTTAAAACATTGTTCTTGGCTATCCAGATAAAGTAAGCTTCCTGTCCTAATAGAAGAAGTTCTCTTTTTTTATATTATATATATATATATATATGTTTAAATTGTGCATACCTGCGAACTCTCACAAATGGGCCTCTTTTTAGAGTTTGGCCATTCATAAGATTTCTTTAGGAGTGGTTAAGCTAAAGGTACTTGTTTATTTATCTGACATTGACAAGGATAACTAAAGCCAAGCATCGGAAACCTGAGGAAGTCAGCATGAGACTACTTCCTCCAAATTAATATCCATGCAATCTTTATCTTTAAAAGACTGACCAAAATACCTAAGTCCCTTCAGCAATTTTGAAAAGCTTTCAGCTTCCCTTATTAGAAGAGTTCTAGGTTTGTAATTTTGTATTTCACATGCTCAAACCACAATGTAACTTCTCTCATCAGCTGACCAGTGGAGCAGTATGGGTTCAGTTCAATGATGGATCCCAGCTGGTAGCCCAAGCAGGCGTCTCCTCCATCACTTACACTTCTCCAGATGGCCAGACAACCAGGTGAGTCTGTTCCTGCCATAAAAACATCCAGGTAACTCAGTACAAGGCTCTTGTACATCAGGTAACTTAATAGCTGCTACTGACTTTGGTTTGTAAATTTTAAACCTTAGCATTGCAATCACTTCACATTTGGTTAGCTTATGTAAGCTTATTAAATAAAGAGAAGCACACATAGCTAACTGATGCAAATAAATATTCATTTGTCATCTGGATAACAAATGACTAAAATAAGCTGGGAATGCATCTACTTGGTCTCCAGAGTACAGCCACTATTCATGTGTAGTATTAAAAACAGGGAGGTTGGGGAAAGTAGTGTTTTGAAATAACTATATTGTAATGAAACAAAACAAATTATTTAAGCATCTCAGTTTTTCTATGCTGCTTTGCCACTCTAGGTATGGAGAAGATGACAAGTTGCCAGAATACATCAAAGAGAAGCTGCACTGTCTGTCTTCTATTCTTGTCATGTTTACCAATCCAGCTGGTCCTCACTGACTAAAGGAAACCGGGTGTCATGGCACAAGAGCTTAATAAACTCACTCACTGACTTCACAGTAAAGTGACTGATCTTACTTAGCTTATACAGAGATTCTTCCAAAATCTGGTAAAAAGCTAGGAAGGGGAGGGTTACTCTCTTTATATGTAGCAAATTGTGTGTGAAGTCTCATACAAAACGTACTTTTCATTAAAGTGATGGATAAACTCATTCAAGCCAAACTTTGAGAAACTTAGTTCTTGACTGTGTTAAGTCTTTGGAAATAATCTGAATCTGTTGTATTTTTTTTCTTACTCCACTGCTTACTCAGTGCCAACAATCAAGGAAAATGCATCTGTGCTGTTCAAGTATTTGTATTTGTAAATAACTTATTTTTATGTCTTACAAGTAATATATGTAAATATGTATATGTTTTATAAGTCTGTTTTTATTTTTTTGTAGCAGCAGCTTAAAACTTCCCTGCACAAGCATGTTATACAAAAAAAAAATAAATGCAGTGGTAATTGTCTGGACCTATTTATTTGTTTCATGATCAAGTAATGGTTAAAGGAGAAGAGTTAATAACTTTAGGTGGTTTTACCTTGTTTTACACATTGAGTAATACTTACAGCAACTGAAGTAGCATTAACAGTAGCTTTTCTTCTAAGCATTTCGCTTCAAGTGTGCTAACACTCCTGATGGTGCTTGTATCTGTACTTAAATAATCTAAGACTTCCTTATCAGGCAGGAACAGATCTTAAATGGAGTGGGATCCAAAATGATGTTGGAGGTGGGAGGATGAAGAGTTTCAGAGGAGCTGGTGCTGGCTGTGCCCAAGCACAGCTCAGCTGAACTGATTCAAGCCAGTTCTCCTTGTTCAGCTGCTGTTTAAAAGACAGACCTTTGGTTGCTTTGTCATGTCCAAATCAAGGAAATAGATTGCAAATAAAGAATTTAGCACTAGCAACATCAACAACAATATACAAGTAGCACTTATTATGAATTAACTTAAAAAAGTGAAGTCCTTTTTCACAACATTTTGTGATTCTGTAGCAGGAAAGCCCATGAGAATAAAACTTCTGTATCCTCTTCAGTCAGTATTGAAAAAATCATCTTTTAATTCAGTAGTCTCTTAGTGTTTGAACAACTGAGTACATAGGAATAATAATCACATTTATTAAATTCAAATAGTAGAGACATTAGACAGCAGCCACAACTCTCAAATTGGAGTTACTCCAGAGATTTTTTTTCCCCAGTAGCATTAAAACAGCTAAACATACCCGTACAGATGAGCTTAGGCCCCATTATGAAGGAAGATTAGAGTCTCACTTTTTTAAATAAAGCCTGAATGACTACAACAGTGTAAATTCCTGTTTCTTGTACCCTAATATCAGAAGTAATAGAAGTCTGCAGATAATAGTGAACACCCAGGAGCCAGTTTTCTCCTTTCACTTAATTAACCACCGCTGCTCAGCACAGTGCATTCATTCCCACCAAGCACAAAAGTGTAAACTATTGTGCTTAGACTTTTTTCTTGTAGTCAAGAAAAGCTGTGCATATTTCAATGCTGCAGGTTATCCTTCTTGCTACAAAAAGGCATTCAGCAAAATAGTAGAGGAAAAATTGCACATTTGGTTCCTTGTAGTTCAAGTAACAGGTGCTGAAACTGATTTTCAATGGCTCTTGATCAACTTAAAGACCCAAATCCCACATCAACTACCTGTGTGGAGGGCACCTACCTTCCTCTATGTTTCTGTCACCTGTAATTTGGAATCCTGGAGGAGAGGTAACAGGTTCCAGAACCAGGTGGTTTGTATTAACCAGTGCTTACGAGCCAACAAACCCATCAGAAGATTTGCTCAGGCAGTGGTGTCTCCATACAAAGTGCATGCAGCTCAACTAATCTTGAGGTTACAAAAGAGTTACTAATCCTGATTCACAGAATCAAGATAATATTTCTTTTACTTCTTTCTGGAAAGGATGCACATAACCTGTGACCTTCACAGCTGCACTCGGTGCACATGTACGTAATACAAACAATACACACTTCAAATGTGCCACGGTTTCACTCTGACCCATCACATTCCTTCCTGTGCTGCTAGAAAAGCAGGACACAGAAGCCAACTGCAGCAGGGGTAACCAGGTATTGGGGTATGACCAAGTTAAATGTTCTGTCAACGTGTAAGTACAGGTGTACAGTTGTTAGCACACATCCAACAAGGTCAGTGGTTAGGTACTCCTCATTCAAAAGCAGTAATAAACTAAGTATTCTGCTTGGTGTAACTGTTTGGGTTTTTTTCAAATATGTTTTTAACAATTCTCTTCCTGCATCCTCCCATATCTGACAGAAAATGCAATTAGTCTCTTGTATACTATCTCCAAGAGTAAGAGAGAGACTACAACTACTCCACAGATCAAGCTGAATGCCCAGCGTGGGCCCAGGTGAGTGTAGATTTGGCTCACAAAAACAGGCCCAAGGATCCGTGCTCCACTTCCAGAGGCAGTCAACCATCCCATGTAGACACCCTACAGCAGATCAAAAGCTTATGTAAGTGATACAGGCATTATTTAGCTTGCCATTAATTCCAACCCATTAGCCTAACTAGGAAATTTAGAAGTATTTAAACAACCACTTATCTTTCTTAACTCATTAAGACACTGATTACTTTTGTTTCCAAGAGTACTGCTCAGCCTCTCCTAGCTTTAATTCCAAGGCTCCACTCATAGGTAGTCTACTGCTTTCTAACAAAAAACAAGTTCTGGCTGTGTTCTGGCTCAAAGCATTAAGTCCCTTTCACCAAAATATAACAGGAAAAAAAATGGGCAAAAGGGGAAAAAAAATTTTTGGTTAAGCAATAATGTAAGTTGGCTATACTGTTTCACCACTAAAAATTGCCCATACTGGGAGTCTAGTAGCATTTGTAGTCTTTATATAATAAACTTAGTAAGAGACATTATTCCATGCTGGTACTCCAAATATGTAATTGGTAGCTACAAAAAGAACTCTGCCAGAACAGTCATTAAATTCTCACGTTATGAGATTTACATAAAAAGCATAAGCCTTGTTTTCTAATTCCCCAAGAGACTTGCCTTGGATTTTGAAAAAGATTGGAGCTCCTGCAAAGTTCTGCCCTGCTTATAACACACTGTTATTTGGCTGATGACAAAAGGAATTTTAACTAGACCCCTCATTCTAATAAAGAGTGCTGGTCTTGCACAGCAAATGAAATAAACCATTTAGGGATGGTGCTTACCTGAGGCTTTGGTCCTAGGACTTTTGAGTATAAAGTGTAGGACATGACATTACAAACAGGATAGCCCAAGCCTATGAGCACATCCGAGCTGATGTACTGGGCCAGGTAGATCATGGGAGTGTTCAGGCACCAGGACTGTGTGACAGGGCAGCCCACGGGTTCTGCTGTGTGGTTGGATGGCAGCTGCAGCTCTGGCAAACTCCAGAAAGGCACTAACATTTCACTGGGGGCTGTTCTGGGAATGGAGTTGTTCTTTATTTCTGTAAAAATAAGTTATTCATATCATTAAGAACAAAAGTGCAATGAAAGGCTTTCAAAAGAAGGTGATCTAGTAAGACTTGAACTATACCTTGCCACTGGATATTTGGTAGTTTCTTCCCCCAAGGCAGTAAGACAAAGAATCCAACCAAGACTATCAGTAAGCCTGCATGGAGTATGGCACGCTCACCAGTCCTACCAAACAATGAAATTGCGTTAAACGTGTAATTTAAGTACTGTAAAATTTAGGTAGCTGCTAATGACATAGCCCATTAGTTTGTGAAAATGATATCTGATCAAAACACTGGCAAGAAAAGTTACAAAATCACAGTAACTTAAAACCAGCATTTCTTGTGATTCAAGGGTAAAAAACAGTCAAATACGAGGGGGTTATGTTAACAGAATAAAGAACAACCACAGCATCAAGGCTGTGCCAAAATTGGAAGAATTTCATTGTCACAGCAAACCCAGACTCATTACCAAGTAAAAGACTTGAGTAAGGGATTTGTCCTTGCCATAAAGTTTTTCACATTTAGCCAACATAAGAAACAAAATCCCAAAAACTTACTTTTTTGATAGTGTTTTAACCACCATGAAAACAATAACTGATTCAATGCCAATCACACTAAGGATTATCCCATTATAAAAAACAGCTTCTTTCCTAGTCCAGGAATACATATCCATTGTCAGTGGAGTAGCTATACTGGAATGACAGAACAAAAATACAGTAATCATAAAAAGCTTCTTCCATATTTTAGTGTCCATACATGTATCATCCCAAACATCAATGCACTACACCAGCCATACTCTAATCTATTTCTGATAGCTCATGAAACAATGATGGAGTGAAAGCCAATAGAGACACAAAAAAAATCAGACCCTGTGAGAACAAAAATAATAAACTTTTGATAATGTTTAACTTTTAGCAACTAACCAGTCTCTAAAACCTCAGTTTTCTAAAAGTAATGCAACTCATGACAGAGCCATATTGTAAAATAAATTTTAACTACAGTAGAGCTCAAAAAACTCGCAGAATAAATCATATATCCTCAAAGTATTTCCTAAGTTAAAAAAATTAAGTACAGTTGAGCCTGAGATAATGATGCTGTGTTTTACTTTGTTTCTTACAGACAGAAAATTTGGGAGTAAATAACATACCTCTTTAAGCTAAAAAAACCCCAGTCATATAAAACAGTGTATTTCAGAATACAGCTGTATTAACTCTACCAATTGTTTTAATCATTACTGAAATAAAAGATGCACTGAAGTTTTTGGAGATAATCAGAATCATACTAAGAAATCACACAAAACTAAAACAAAAAATAAACAACAAGGTACTCAACTGAAAACATGTTTTCTCTGAAGATTTTAGGCAGCCCAAGATAAGCTTTTTTTTAATACTTAAAAAGTTGAGAATATGGATTTGCCTCCATTCAAAAGCTTCTACATTAAATGTTTTCTATACCACAAACTACATCTCTTTAGTTATTGCTGACCTTTAATTCATTACTTTAGTTACTACTGACCTTTGATACATTATCAGTGCACATCAGCTTGATTGCCTGTGATTTTGGACTTAGGAAGTTAGGAAGATGAGTGGAACAGAAAAGCCCTTACCTGCATCCCCACTCTAATTACTCTACATGTCTGAATATTTTGAGAGAAAATAGACAAACTTACGTTTCAAAGACAGCAAACACAAACAGGATGACAAAGAAGAGAACGTTGAGTGCTACCACAGCAATGTGGTCAATGCTTCCTTCTGTGTTCTGATCCAGAACATCACTTCCTGCAGCAACACAGAATTACCTGAACTGCACACTGAGCTTTTTCTTATACCATCACAAATTACAAACAATACTGATTCCTTCAGTCTTCCATGTATTTAGCATGCAAGTTGGTGGGCAGCTAGGCAGTTATACTTTGACAAGTATAAAAGTATAAAGTTTTTACATCAAAATGGAGTTGTTCAAATGTCAATTCCACTGTCAATTAGAGAAAGTTATTTCCAAACTGGTTACATGGTCTGTTTTCCCAATGATTCTTCAGTGACAGCAAAATAAGCAAACTTCTTGAAATATCTGAACAATGGAAACCAAAACAATCTCTTCAAAGCTCAAAATTACACAGCAGAATTCCCAGGGTGAAAATATGGAAGGATCCATACAATTTTTTTTTCTCTTCTCTGCTACCAGATAGCACTATGAGCACAACACAACAAATGAAGCCATTTCTGGACCAGCTAGGGAGAGATGTAGCCTATTTTCCACATCAACTTCCCAGTGCATCAGACTTTAGAATACTTCTAAATGCTTCTATGTAATAAGAGAGTACTTCAACATTCTAATCACAGAATAAGTTTTCAAGGAAACACTGGTACCTTCTGCATCAGAATTGATACTTTTGTACTGCCGTCCCATGTCATCCACTCGATGCTCCCTAGAAATTTAGAACGTTTTTCATTAATACACATATTTATTTGATCTTATTGAGTCAAGTTTCAGTTAAAAGAAATGTAAATGGTATATCATCTATCGGATAATTATTTGGAGCTCCATTAAACATCATCTACAAAGCTGACACCTGACTGCAGTGAACACTATTCAAGAAAGGAAATATTCTAATGGGAGATGCCCTATATGCATCTGCACCAGGGGCATAATGAATAAAAATGCCCCCTGAGAATCTTAAAGGAAAGACACAGACAGTGAGATCCCTACAGACAAGCAAACCTTATTTCTCTTTAGAGAAAAAACATGGGCAGCAACTACCAACACTAAAACCACATCAAGCCTACCAGTCTAACATCTGTAAAATACAGGTATTAAAGAAGGTCAAAACACTGAAAAAATTAGTAACAACTTACAGTTTTAGCACTCCAGATTTCAGGTTTATTACTCCTCCTGCTGAGTAGCATATTATTTGCTACAACTCACCCACAAAAACAAGGTAAGGTATTTATAAGGTTTTTTTTTTTCACTTGATTACCTGAATATGGCAAAGATGAGAATAATATTAATAACTCCTAAGAGAGCTCCAAATAACACTGGTGCCGTGTACATGTTCAGCTGAAGACAAAGGAATTTCCATGTTACTCCTTCTTCTCCAATAAGTGTAAAACATGTCTGAAAAACTTAAAAACATCAATGTACTGTGAAAATCTTGAGATTCATTAAGAAAACATTAGAACACGTAAGAAAAGTTGTTCTAACTGCCAAGTAAAATTTAAGTATTATACCTGTCAAACCTTTTACATTTTGAGAATTCTACTCTAAATAAACAAAATGGATACCAGTGAGATCTCAGCTAGCCAGGAAAGTACTTGATTACATAACATAAACAATATAAACAGCATCATGACACTTATAGAACTGAATTCTGAGTGTACCAATAGTTCATTTTCTTGACAGATAGATGATTTATTTTTTCCTCTTGCTCTTAATGGAAACCATTGGTCCAGGGACTGGATTAGCACTCATGCTAAGGGCAAACTAGAGAGAAAAGATGCAGTAGGGGGTTTTAAATTAAATTTTAAGTTGGTGCAAAGCAATTGGACAAGAATGTTTCATTTATATTGGCTTACAGAAGTATAGATTAGTGGACCCCATTTATTCAATTCTGATATCACTGACAAACTATGCCTTAAAATCCCCTGCATACAGCTGCTGAGGATTCCTACTTCTAATGCCCAATTTCAACATAGTAAGAGAAGTGAGCAAAGAAGATTTTGCTTTACCTGGGCCTAATATGAAGCCAACTGCTTGGCAGGCACTGGTATTGGCCATGGCACTCGTTCTTTCCGTCAGAGAAGTGGCACCCGCAATATATGATCGAACTACAGCCACATTTCCTTCAAAAAAACCCAAAACCAGGCAAGTGGTTATGTAAATATCAAGTTCATATTGTAAACTGTTGAGTGACATTTATTTTAGGGGTTTGCTTCTTATTTTGCAAGATAATAAAAGCCAGCACTCCCTCTGGTATTTTTACACAACAGCACAATTACACAATTTTGTTACAAACCACTATGGGCCAACCCTTTACTTTGTGAAATATTAAGTTCTCATTCACACAGTGGTAAATCTGGTATTAAAACTTTACATTAACCATCTTACATGAGACACAGAATGTAACCATGTCCAGAAATGTAAATCCTGCTGTGTTTACCTGCTCCAAACCCCACGAGAGCGCGGGCAGTCAGCATGTAGTACTTGTTGTGGGCATGGGGCACGTGGACGTAGGCATAGAGACAATTAGCAGCTACTGAAATAGCAGTGGAAACGACCAGAGGCTCTCTCCTGGGCCTGTAGTTGGACCAGAGGCCAAAGAGGGGAGAGGCAACCATTTGGCCAATGCTGTATGAAGCTATAATCCAGCCCAAGAAACTCGCATCCGCCGTCGGATCAATCTGCAGGAAGACATGAGTCATATTGGTGGGTAAAGCACTGGAGTGTTTGATATTACCAGCAACACCCTTTTAGAATTAGTACCTGGGACACCAAGGACTCTGTACTGTCATGCTTTCTCTGGGGTAATAAACCTTGCCTCACTCTCTCCAGCAATGCACCAAACCAATAAAATCCTCTTTGCTTCCAAGCCTGGGAATGGCTCGCTTGCAGCAAACTCCAGGAGATTTTGTACAGCACTGCTGGTGTTCTGGGCTAGAGGCAGAACTTGAGCCTTCCATGCCAGGAGCAAGGAGCAAATTCCATTGACTCTGCACATGCCTGAATCTGTCCTGATTTACAAGGCTGGCAATGCATTTTCTTGTCTTCTGCAAGAGTTCAGCATCAGCCTCACCTTCAATGACACCTCTAGGTCCCTGCCCAGGTTATACTCTTCCAAATTTGCACTTAAAAACTGCCTTCTACAGTTCCAGGGGCACTAAAATCCTAGCACAGATTAAACTGAGGTTTTAGGGACTTTCATGCTGCTTTTAAGATGTAAGAGGTAAAACCCTGAAATAAACTAAAATCACTATGCAAGAACAATGGCTATCCCCTGCTAGGAATATCAAGATCTATGTGCAACAGTGTGACATTTACAAAGCAACATCTACCTTCAGCTGCCTCTTTTTTTTAAATTGTTTTTCAAAACACAGACAAGTTTTGTCTACCAGGTTTTGATAACAAGACTTCTATTGATTTGCTGGCCAGGAAATCATGATATTGGAAAACCAAACATTTCTGGATTATGATACAAAGGATTTCATTTTGCAAGAAATATAAAAGTTGTCTAAGTGGATGGCAGAATAAGAATCTCTTAAATCCACACACCTCCCTCTACTTCTTCTTTTCCTAAATAAAATATCAGGTTTTGTATTATCTACTTTCTGAGCAGGAGTTTTCTGTTCTTAATTATTTTAAAAAACACCCCATATTTACAAACCTTTTGGAGATACGGCCACACAGACATGATTACAATTGAGAAACCTGTAACACAGTAAAAAATGAAGTTATTTTATTTGCCATTTTTACCAGTAATTTTCTTTCCTGAAACAGTTATTACAAGTCCATTTTTTCTGCCTCTAAATGTATAATTATAGTATAAACCTGTGCATTTCCTGCTTTTTTTAAGGAGTGGTAGTTCCTTTCCTTAATAATAAAAGTAAAAAATAATAATAAAATAGGAGGAACTATTTTCAAAAGATCATTTCATAGGTGCATACACACCAAACACAAAACCTCCTATGCTGTCCACTCAATGGAAAGACAACAAGGTTCCCGAAGTAAAAATAATTTCTTGATATACTGACATATCAATATTTATTAGTCACAGACATTTTAATCAATAATAATGAAAAAAATTACTGCAGTATCCTATCAAATTCCAGATAATTTCTAGGCCCACAGAAAATCATCAAAGGTTAAAAATCAATCTTGTTGATTGGTCAAAAATCAATTCCTGTTTCTGGGGGAAGTTATTTAGGAATAAAATTTCAGTTTGTCCTGCAATGGAGATGCAAAGCCCAGTAGGAGAAAACAAGTTTTGATACATGTGTTGAAATAGACAGCATACATTCCCATAAAGATCTTCCTCTTAAGAACTCCATGTTATTTCTGTTTTTGTTCCCTAGAAGTTTCACTCTGGATGATAAAAGCGCAACCTTTGTTTTGTTTGGTTCTGAGCAATACCTTGCCACTACCTTTTACCACTACTAAACTACTAGGGAGTCAAAACCCACAGATTTATGTAATCCATCACTTTGTGTAAAACCAGTTTTATTACTTATCAGGTGTAACTTTCTGTTTGATTTATCGGATTCATACATTCTCTTCTGAAGAATCAAACAATGCACCCTTTGTGAGGTTAGAACAGTAGCATTAAAGAAGGTCTCCAGTTGGAATTTAGAAAGCCCTGTCATTTTCAAACCAAAGTATATTAATTAAACAAGTAACATCAAATTCCACATGTATTTACTCACCTACACTACTGAGAAACATTGTCAGGTACATAATCCAGATGGATCGCCACCTGCTCTTATAATGCTCCTGTGATTCCACAACATCCCTGGTTTTCAAACAGAAAGCAAGAGGGAGAAAGAAATCATTATCAGATACTCTTCTAGTTGCTCCCACATGACACTGAAAACATTTTTCACCAACCTCTCAGTACAATTGTGTAACTTGTTAAGCAGGGGTGGATTTCTGCTCAGCAAAGACTATAAAGAATTTATTTTTTGCTGGAAAAATACTAGATTGACAAATGAAGCAAAAGAACAGAAATGCTATCACACAACAACACACAGAGAGATCTTGATCTAGGGAGGTCTTAAATTCTGCAAACTCTTTGAATAGACATTTGGAGCATCACAGATCATATAAAAGCTTTAAAAAGTGGGTGTTAAACCCCTCACAGCCGTAACCTTAAAAGAACCAGAAACCTGAACAACCCTTGAGTTGACTAAAAGCTACAGCCAGTCTGGTTTTATGATGAGAAAATAACAGCATACGACATAAAAGTGGTGTGTAAAAGATACTGCTGTTGATAGCAAGGGCCGAAAAAAAATTAAAACAGAAGTTACAAACTAAGTTACAAAGTAACATCCATTCAGATGATGCAGACTCAGGTGATAGATATATAGATGCATTAGCATAGTTTACAAACGCTGTTCATAAAAGTCGTACCTAGACTTAGGCATATATGCGATTTTACGTTCAAGACACTTATTTTGCTGTCAGGAGGGGGAAAAACCCCAAGTGACGAGCAGCTGCCCACGCATGAAGGTTGCTATTAAACACCCAGACTTCTGCCCCACATTAACCCTGTTCGGCGTTTTTTAGGAACTTCCCGGGCGGGTGGGTTTGTGTATTCCCGCAGAGGGAAGCAGCCCCCGGCCCTCTCCCGCAGCCGGGCCCGCCGGGACGGTGCGAGACACGAGCTCCGAGCTCCGGAGCGCTGGGAGCGGCGCCTCGGACGGGACCCGCGGCGGGGCAGCGCCCCCCGGCTCGGGCTGCCCGTCAGGGGCGGGAAGGACCCGGCACCCACGGGCGGCTCGCCCGCGGCGGCGGCGCCCCACCTCCTGGCGCCGCCTCACAGCGGAACCAGCTCCTACCTGCTCTCCTCCTCCTCGTCCTCATCCGCCGCGGGCCCTGCGGACCCCAGCAGGGGCTCCCGCCCTTCGGGACGCGCCTCCGCAGCGGAGCCCGTGGCCGCCATGGCCCCGCAGCGCCGGACCCGCCCGCGCCCGCCTCACGCACGCCGCCAGGGGGAGCCCGAGCGCGCGCGGTACCGCCTGCCCGCCGCTGGGGGGCCTTCCTCCGCTTCCCGCTCCCGCCTTCCCATGTGGGTGCCTCAGCACCGGCAGCGCTTCGGGTGAGCAGCGGGTGACCTTCGCGGGCCGGGCCGGGCCGGGGGAGAGGCGGGAGCTGCCCGAGCGGCTCCCCCTCACGGCATTGCCCGGCCCGGGGGCAGCTGTGGCGGGCGGAGGGGTGGCGGTGCCGTGTCCTGCCTCCCGCCGCCCCTTCCCGCGGGCGCTGGGTACCGCCAGGGCGGGCTCGGAGGGAGGGGTGGCAGAAATTTGGGATCGGGGGTCGCACCCGCCCTCTTGGAGTGCTCGGGTCAGGCTTGCAGGAGCTGCTCGCAGCCCTCCTTTAGGCCCCGTTGTTTATCCTCCGGCTCCTGTGTGCCCGTCCCGTTTTGTGGAGTTATTCGGGGGCTTGTGTCTGCCTTGGCGTGACTTTGGTGTGATTTCTGTGATTTCTAAGCAGTCGTTTCTTCTATAAGAAAAGGACCTGGCGTTAATTGTAAGAAAGGTTTTTTAAATAGAGAGGGAGGGTAGGGAAGCTGACAACTCCGCCTTCTAAAATAGCCTCCGTGGTTTTTTCAGGTTGGCTGCTGGGTGGGAGCTTTTTCACATCCATGTATAGAATAGAAACGACACTGTGGGCCTTGAGTGAAGTCCTCATGTACTTTCCAGAGGTGTTTTTCTTTTAACTGAAGCTGTTTGCACGGATAAAAAACAATACCTTTTATGTCTTGGATTTTGGATGAGTTTATATGTCTGTTTCTGTTTCTTTTTAGCGTGCTTTTTGTATCTGCTGCAGTTTCCATTCACAGAGCACATTATGTAAAGCTTTCTGTGTTAACAATATATTCATTCAAGATTCATAACACAGATCCTGTCTCTTGGGCCACACAGCTCCACAGCATCGTTATCAGGTCACTGCTTCCAGCTGACCTGTCTCACAGTGGGATCGGGATGTGGCATGTGTGCTGACAAGTGGAGGAAATAGAGTTTAATTCTGAAACAGCCTTGCCTGATTCTCTCATTCATTTCAAATCCTCACTGCTGAAATCCTCCTGTTAATGTGAAGTTATAAAACTTAAGCCTCCAGCAGCTGGATTTGCCTTTCCTGGCACTAAAAGTGTTTGTAATTGCCTTGCCATGTGGGCATGGATGGGCAGTGACTGGAGCATGTCCTGCCCTTTTGTTACAGAGATACAATAGGGGCCATTCTCCCAAGTTTTTTATCTCACTGATATTTCTGAAAAGTTCTATGCAGCATACTTCACATACTAGGAATATTTTTTAAATGTGTTTTAGTGTTTCCTGTACTCTTTCCAGTAGTGCTTTTATCTTGATTCTGATTAATTGAAATGTCTCAAATTACTTCAGAGTCTCCATTCCATCAATGAAGCAGAAGAGAGGATGAGACAATGCTTTTGCCTCAATCAATATTGCATTTAAATATAATGTGCTTGCCTAGAAAGTTGTTTTGGCACTCCCTTGGTGCAGCACACAGCTTGTCAGGCCTGAGTTCAGCCTCAAAGCATAATCTACATTTTCATGTTTTTAAAACAAAGCGTCCCCACTATGACTTTATGCTCATTTCATGTGTTTATTTTTACCTTGTAGTGACTGAACCATCCTAGAGCCATTGTGGCTTTCTAGCATACTTGTTCTAAAATTCAAGTGCCTATAATTTCTCTTGATAGTAATCTATTTTAGGTTTTCTCTAGAGAGAGAGTTCTCCTCTTCTGTATATTGATTCTTAAATGTTGGCTTTCTAGAAGTGCAGAGGAATGTTTTTGTTAATCTGACTACAATTTTGACTTGTTATAGTCAAACAAGTTTATTTTTAAAAATGACCATATTGGAGTGTGGCAGAATAAGCGCTTTTGGATGAAACTAAAATTTCAAAAACCCCATAAATTAAATTACACTATTTTGGAGTGTGATGAGATTATGGAGTACATTTAGTATGGAGGGATCTGGAAATACTAGAAAATGCCTGAAGTGAACTTACTAACCAAGTGTTTGTTTATTAAATCTGTTGTTTTCTTAGGTGTGCACAGATCCTGGACTTTATTTTTAACTGAGTAACCTGTATCCTGCTGACCAAGAAACCAGATTTAAATTCTTCTTTTTAGTAGTGTTTGGTTTTTTGTTTTTTTTTTTTTCTTCCTCTTTGGAAGAGCTCAGCAGTGGCTCCCTGTTCACTTCAGTAAGTATTGCTTTGAAAATAATACTCAGCTTGCCTAAAATCTCATTAGATTTAGCTCTATTTGAGTTGGTGTATTTGTTGAAGGAGAAATGACCCTGGCAAGGATTTTGAGGGTGTGATTTCTTCCCAGAAAGGAGTGGGAGGAGCATCACTTTGAAAACCGTAAGAAAAATCAGAACTGGAAAGGAGCAGATAAAGCAAGGATTAGGATATATGCTTACCACACCAAGGAAGGCAAGATTACAAAATTGAGCTTTCTCTGCAGCAGTGACTGGAATTGCATTCTTTACCTCCTTCTCTTCCTCTCTCCTTCCTCCTTCTCTCCATTAAGATGAAGTCTTCTAGTGGTTAAACCCAACCATTGTTTCAAGCTCCCATTCTGAGATGTGTTTATGAGAGCCCACACTGGCTGAAGGGTTTTGCCATTGTAGCTCTACGGAGAGGACAGAGATCAGTGCTACTCTTGGTTTCATCAGTTCAACTGTACAGTACAGTTAGGGCTGGTTGAAGATGTAGTTTGAAGATGTAGTTTTGATGTAGTCCAGATGTGCCTCTTCAGCTGGCTCGTCATCAGTGGTGTAATGAATATCTGCTTTTAATAAGCATTTTAAATTCCAACAGGTTTTATCAGCTGCCTTTGTATTTTGTTTAAAATGAAAAGAGTTGACCTGAATATCGAGGGTAACTTTCTTGGAATACATTAGATGGCTTTTCCTTAATGCAGAAACCAGAATAAGAACCCATTTTGTGTTACAATCAATGAATTTCCCACTCGTGTAGACTTTAACTGCCTTGTTTTTACCTCTGCTTTTTCCCTAGATGACCGTGTGCTGCTAATGGGTGTAAGTAAATTAGATGTCTTGTACCGAAAGCTTCTCCTCACTAAACTTTTCATCAGAGGATGGGGAAAGCCAGAGGATCTGAAAAGGTGACTTGTTAAAAAGTAACAGCATAAACGATATGTTACATTAAAAGAAAATAACCCAACCCTTGAAGTAGCAACAGTAATTGCTATCCTGTATTTAAAATACCAGAAGTGTTTAAGTTGGTTCTGTTCCAGAAATCATGTGTTTCCATACTAAGGGAGTAACTGGATTTAAAAGAAGCCTTAAAAGGATTTGCAATTTTTTTTCCTGTTTGAAGAGACTCTTTTTGAGAGAATGTCTATGTGTCCAACTATGTTTTTACTTGTGTTTATATGATGACATACTTGAAACAGCATCTCTGGAAGTGTTTTCCAAAAACAAAACTTGATGAATTTCTGCAGGAGAATTGTTTCTGTTTAACATTAAAGTGGTTCTTGCTATCTTTCTGTAACTTCCTAATTAGTTTTAAAAGTGTAAGATTTAATCATAAGTTTCTCGGACAGCCCGAAGTAGTAAACTTACTTTTTAGTTGTCTTGAAAATAAGAGAAAAAAAAAAGGAAGTATCTCTTAAGTTTTAAGCATTTGATGATTTTTATTAATTACTATTGAGATGAACACTTTGAAGTTGAGCACTTGTATTTCTTAAGTATAAAAATGAAGTGACAGTATATATATTGTGCATTGTGCAGTATTTAAATAGGAAATTATAAACCTGCATTTAATAAGCTCACTCGTATGTATACGAAAATCAATAAAGAAATAAAGAAACATTTGAAAACTCTGAAATAAAATTTTGTGCACTGGATAGCAGTGGAGTTTTATGGGAGCTTTTTTTGTTTTTTTTGAAGTTCACGTGCAAGATATGGAAATGGCACTTGGATTGCTTTGTGTGTCTGTCTTCAGTTGATATTTCTCTTAAGTAGCAGACTTTCCTGCAAAATGAGAGTGTTGGCTTTGGATAGAATAACCAAAACCAGTGGGGTTTGTTTTGATTGCAGCATTTCTGTATTCTATTCCATGTGTGTATCCAAAATGGGATACTTTAATGTTATCAAAACCCTCTCTTTTAAAGACCTTTAGGTTCTTGGTGAGACACAGGGAAGTTTCAGTGCCCCATCTCCATCTTGCTCCAGTCCAAATGTGTCTCTATTCAGGGAGCCTCTGACTGATGCTGCTGCTCCCCCGTCTAAGGCTTGCCTGGGCTCTGGAGGGTGATCACACCCACACCCAATGGCAGTGGGGGAGTGTTGCTGGTGGGAACAGTGATATCAGCTACAGTTCCTCCTTCTTCATTCAGGGGAAAAACCCTCTCCCAGCAGATCAGAAGTTGGGGGTGGGGGGAAGCAGGAGGCAAGCTTGCTGGTCTTCATAGGGGAAGAAAGTTTTGTTCTATGTGTTGCCCCTGACTGGGATGAAGATGAGCTGTTCCCCAGCAGCCTGGCTTGACCTGGATGAAGAAGGAAGAATGCTACCTCCTCCTTACTCCTCACACTGCCTCGTGGGAGGAGGGGTTTTATTTTTGTTTAACTCATCACTGTGCTGATGAGTGATCATTATTCAATCTTATCTACGATTGAATGACAGACTACTCTGGCTAATCTGAAATTTTGTTTGCACAGCCATGATGTGATGAATGGTAATCTCCTAACTCATTGTCCTCAACTCGTTAGCAAGGGTTGAAATTCCTCAGCAGAGGTGAGATTTAGCCTTCAGTATTCACCTAACTAGAAAAAAAGACATAAATGCAGTTTTTTTAGAAGTTTTATTGTCAAACAAAACATCTCTTTGTTTAGCTTACCCTCCACACTCATCTCACAATTTTATCCTTACTTTCTCAGAAATACTTAATGCAATTGCTGTTTTCAATAAGAAAAGAAAAGGTTAAAAAGTAGAGCTATTTTTGGTATGGTGATATACTGGATTTTCTTTCCATTCTTTGGGTTTTCTGTGGTGTTGGGGAGGTGAACAGGTCATTCCTCTGTACTTTTCACTCAAAACTGTTCTAGCTTGTCAGGTAAAGTGTGTATTTATGAGCATAGGAATGAGCAAGTTATGGATTATTTAAGGTTGAAGGGGCCAGTGCGAGGGCATCAAGTCAAAATCCCTGTTCAAAACAAAGCTGACTTCTTTGTTTCTTCAAGTCTCTTGGCACTTCATTCACTTGGCAGGCACTTCATCCCTTGAGGATGAAGATCATTTATAGTTTCCCTGGGCTATTTTTTCATGTGCTTAACTGTGAAAGCAATCTTTCACTTTGCTCCAGGAGGGATTTCTTACACTGCAGCGCACAACCATTGCATCTTCAGTGTTCATGTCCTTCAGTAAGGAAGGACATGTATACCTCTGAGAAGAGTTTTCTTTCATTTACTCTGTGTGGCTCTGCAGCCCATTTAAGTACCAGAAGAAAGCAACCAGATTTGCCTCTTAGTTTTCTGTTTCCCAGCAAGGTACCTGAGACTTTTTTTTAACTTAAAAGCATCCTGTGGTAGCTACCTACTCTATGGTGGCCTGAATAATCTGTAAATGCAATGCTGGCTTCATGACTTATTTGTTTGTGGCTTACTTTAGCTCCTGAAATTTTATATAAATATGTCTCTTCTTTTTTTTAGATTAAAAGTTGAATCTTCTCTACTTGTTTCCTTTCAACAGAATATTTGAATTCAGAAAGATTATTGGAAACAGGGAAAAATGCCAGAAGCTGGTTTCAAAAGATTACCCAGTGTTCATTGACAAGGTACTTTAAAGCAACAGATTATGTGATTTAACTACATTTATTTTCCTAAGGGTATATAAAGGTGAAATAACTTGGTACTTAACACCAGGCTACTTTTATAGGCTACTAGAAGAGAATGGAAGGAAATAGAGACTAAAGCAGTGCCTGTACAGATACTTTTTTTTCCTTTTTTTCCCAGTAGTGCAATAGTTGGGCAGTGAGACATCAAATGTTGAAATTCAAAAGGTGTTCAAAACTTAGTTTGTGTTGTCAAATACATTTAAAATGGGACAGCATTGCGCCTTTGATTCCTGTGAAAAGTTATTTAATAAAAGCCAAGTTCAAAAAAAGTGTTTTGACCCTGTTGATAACATGTATCCTATTTTTAGGAGTAGGGCTCAGCTTTGGGTTTTTTTAAGAAGTTATTTGTTATGCTACAACAAATTCTACTTTAAGAGATTTGCTTTCAGAGCAAGTTGAAGACTGACGTAATATTTATTGCTATTGTCCCATTCTTTCTGCAGGTTGAGGGGCAATCAGACTGTAAAATCCTTGAGGGGCATTTCATTTCCCCCTTGGCTCATTGTGTCCCAGGTATCCTGCCAGTCGAATCTCTTGTAGCAAGGTAAGAGAAACCAAGAGGTATTTCTGAAATTAGTGCTGCAGAGAAATACTGATCTGTAAGTAGCTTTATTGTGCAACTAACTGATTGTAATGCAAACAATCTGTAAAATCTTATTCACATGGTAGTTCAGTCTATGTATTAAAAAAATAGATCCACTAGCAAAGTATTACTTTTTTAGTTTGATGGTTTGTTGGTTTTTTTTTTTTTGTTTGTTTTTTGTTTTTTTTTTGTTTTTTTTTTTAGTGTAGAAATCATATTGCACAAAGCTGTGGAATACCCTGAGTTTTTTGAATTACTGGTTTGGTTTTTACAAATGAGAGGGATGCTGGAAATGAAGAACAGTAGCTACATTTTTATATGTGGCAGGAGAAGCTGTTTATATCAAAGCATATTATGTTGTATTTGAAGGAGCCTTTCCAGCTTTCCATTTCCATTGAATACAAAAATTTTGTATGTGTGATAAAGTAACACACTTATTTTATTGTAGCCAGAGGATCTGGTTACTTTCTTACTTGGCAAACAAGCAAAAAAAAGATTTTAAAAAGCATTCTTACAGAAAGCTGGAGGCTCCCTAACAGTGCTGGTTTCACACTAACACTTCTTTGCAGATGAGAAGTGGGTTTGCAAATGGAGGATAATTTCTGTTTGCTTTTAGTTTGGAGCTGAACTGTCATGATGATTTTGTTTCCCAGACTTTGTTTAATAACATAAACATAAAAGTTGAGTTTAAACATAAACATCGAGCTGATATTGACATTGTAAATTTTGTCAGTAATACTGGTTGATGTTTTTATGTGTGTGCTTAAGCATGTAACATTAAGGAATGTGAGAAAAAGGTTGGTTCAATAAATCCGTTCTGTTCTACCTCTACCGGTTAGAGAAAGAACCTGTTCATATTATCAAACTAATTAGTGCCATACTGGACTATGCTCACTGTTTCCTTATCTCTGATCTCTTGTGCTTTCTAGCCAAGTTATGATAATTGTTACTTTGGCCAGTATTGTGGCAGTTTGGAAATTTCCCTCTGTACAAATTTCCCTCAAGATGGTATGAATGTATTTCCTGAAGTGTAACACTCTTGTAGGTAACAGTGCTCCATCTTGTGGGGAAAATAGTGGTGACTTAGAAGGAATTTTTTTTTCAGTATTTTGAACTTTAAATACGTAGCAGCAGAAGACATTAATTGATTGATGTTGAGTGTATAGAATAATTTCATGGTTTGTATGCTGAGGTTTTGATATTTTTTTATTTATTACTCATCTTAATCTTCAATTTCAGCTGTTGTGCCTTCAGGAGAAAAATAGCAATGATGCCTAGGAGAGCTGGACATGCTTGTTTAGGCTGCTCTTTATCTGAAGTTGCATTTCTCCACTCTGCAAAGTTTAAATTGTGATGATGAGGTAGTAGACTTTTTTAGGAACATGATCTTTCATCTTGGCTCCTTTTCTTGTTTGGCCTTTGTTCTGTCCTACTTTTCGGATTCCTTTATTTGCTGAATGTGTTCATGAAAAATGATGTAGCTGAATTGCTGGCAGTTTGCCTGCATGGGTTACAAATACTTATGTTGTTTTGGTTTTACTTTTTAATTAATTTCTCTTGATGCAGCTTGTTAATAGATATTCTTACTCTGCTAAAATAGATGTTTTTTCTCACAGATTTCAGTTCATCATACCCAGAAGATGGAATGGCAAGCACAGACCTGTGTGCATTCATTTAGCAGGCACTGGAGACCATGTGAGTGTGTAAAATGTAAAATTAATTGTTACTGAGAAATTCAATCATAAATTTTCCCTTATCTATGTTGTTTGTACGTCTTGTCTTTAGCACTTCTGGAGGAGACGCACATTAATGGCACGACCAATGATTAAAGAAGCCTCTATGGCTTCCCTGCTGCTAGAAAATCCTTACTATATCCTTTTATGGAAAATACAGTAGTTATTCCTAATGCCCTCTCTGGAAGCTAGAAGAGTTACCACAGTTATAAAATATCAACTTTTTGGTACCCAGTGGTAGAAGCAAAGAAAGTATGGCCATTAAACACAATTCTATGGTACCTCAGGTAACTTCTGAGAAACTTGCTGTTACCACTTCAGATTTGGATGGGTTTTTTTTAAAAACAGTGAAGTTTTGTTCTGTCATCTTGTATAACAGTATTATTCTGTTTCATTAACTACGATCTCAAGCTACACTTTTTTCCTACCCATATATCTGACAACAGTAAAATGTTCCAAACTGCATCATTGAAATAGACTGAATTTAATGTAGTGCCTATTAAGCACTGGGAGTTTAAATTCCAAATTTCAATTAATTCATGCTATTTATGCATATTATTTATCTATTTTTTTAATTACCAGTTTTGATAAAGCCTTTTTTACTTTCTTTAACTGGAGTCTTTTACATGGCTGTAGAAAACCTAAGGATCAATTGTAAGTATTCCTATTACATTTATGAATACCGTGTTTTTAAAATACTGCTTTTCTTTTCTTCTTTTTTGAACAAAAAGTCATTTAAATTTTGATAGCTTATTAAGAAAAAAACATTTCAAAAACCACTTGTAACCTGCCAATGTGAAATTGTTTGCTGTTTGCTAAACTGCTTTGGGTGTTGTATTAGGAGATCTCAGGGATCAGGAAAGTTTGCACACAGGAACTTGCAGGATGGAGTGAGATGCAAACATCTTGTGTGAGTACAAGCCAGGGCCATTTTATTTTCCTGACTCACAACTGCAGTACAAGTGCTGCTGTTATTTTTCAGTCAGCCCTGAATAATCTTTGCTCAGATAGCATATTTCCATTATAATTTATATAATTTATATAATGAATTATAATTGTTAGGATTTTGCTTTTCCAAGATCTTTTAGCAATTTACAGGCATATTAATAAATCTGGTGTTGATTGGCTGTTAGTCAGATCACTATGCTATATTCAGTATTTTACAGGATTTATTTTTTCAGTCAGTTTCTTAAATTGGAAATTAGCAGTCTTGGTTTTTTAGTTTTTACATTTTCCAAACCACAGACTTATTATCAGAATTCAACAGGATATGTGTCTGAGGCAAAGTCCAAATATGAGTTGGTATTTTAATCCTTTTTAATCCTAACTCAGACATTTAACATAACTAGAAGACACAGAGAAGGTGTTTTTTGTAAGATTATAGGAAAATGACAGGGGAAAGCGTGTGCTGGAATACATCCGTTGGTAGGTTAATTTCCAGTTATGGAGAATCTGATGCAGAAGAATTGATTAAATAACTCTGTTCTCAGTTGTCCGGTGTGTCAGGATTGTTTCAAGGGGGGTGCTCAGTCTAATGCCCCAATAGGCAATTGTCACTCTCCAACACAGGGTTACACAGCACCAGTGTAACAGGTGACAGTGTTCAATAAATACAGCAGCTGCAGAGAGGTGAGGAATCTCACTAAGCTGTAGGAGAGAATTGCATTAGGCTGCAAATGCTGCTCTGCAGCAGCTATGTTCATTTCTGTGTGACTTCACAGTCAGCTTTGTCCTTGTGCTTCAGAGTGTCGCAAATGTGACGCTGGCATGCTGGCAGGAGAGGCCAGGAGCCCTTTGTAACCTGGCTGTGGTACTGAAAATATTCAGCCCCCCTCCCCAAGTTAGAGGTCTATTATTTTTAGAGTCCCTCTCATGGCTCAGCCAAATAGATTTCTACTTGTTTTGTGTCTTCTGTGTTTTAGTGCTTTGCAGTACACTGCCTGAATTTCTCAATACCGTGACAAACTTCCCACTTTACAGTTTCAGTCTTACAGTGGCACTGATGAGTGCTTCCAAAGCTGACATACTGATTGCTCTTCAAATGTTGTGTGCAATTTTTCGATGATGTAAAACAGGTAAATAAGAAAAAAAAAAAACTTGTTTCTGAAAACAAGCTAGGGTATGCCTAGGATTGTATCACTTTGATTCTATTTCTAAAATATCTGTTACAACTTCACAGGTCAGAATATTGCTTCTAATGAGACACTAATGTTGGTAATTGTTTCCAAAAGACCAAGCTGTCAGTGGTATTACATTAAAAGCATAGGCAGGTGTCTATTTCTAGTCCTCATGGACAAAAAATTACAAGTGTCAGAAAATCTGGGCTTGCTTTTTCCTCCAGTTGAATCAACAGGAGTTCATCTCCAAAATTCTCTGGGATTGTGCTGAAGCTGTATATAAAAGTATATATGGAATGATAAGAACTGTCAGAATCTAATCTTAGAAAATAAACCCTCTATTTTCCTTTTCTGGGGAGAAAAGACGGTCATGTTTAAAAAATGTCTCGGACCTGTTTGTGATGGGAGGAGCTCTAATACTAGAATCTGCAGCTCTTTTGCACTGGCTAGAGAGAGAAGGCTATGGACCACTAGGGATGACTGGAATATCCATGGGAGGACATGTAAGCTTTTATATCTCCTCTTCAGTAATTTTTGTTTTAACTTCTCATTTGATCACGTAGCGTACGGAAATAATTTGTTTTACAGTGTTGATCTCAAAAGTGCTTTAAAATAAACACTTAGAGTCATGAGAAACAAATTGTTGGCAATTCTCCTGTTCTGTGGTGCTGAATTAGTATAATCCTTAATATGTACTGACAAATCATAGAGCCCTTTGTCAGCCATCTCCCAGCAGGCTTAATAAGAATATAAACTTCTCACATAATTGTTTTTTTTTCCACAAGGGTGGGGGGCAGAAATGTTTGCTGAAAGAAAGTCTGCACTGATCGATTGCTAATTCTTCCTCTTTTCTTCCTTTCTTCTTGCTTAAACCTTTGTGTTTTAATGCATTGTGTGAAATACCCCCTCTTTGTAGGCATATTGTAATTGAGGCGATTTTTGGTGTCAGTGATCATTGATACTGATCAGAGATTTCTGTGGTGAGGTGGATAACATTTTCTGTGTGACACTGTGCATGCTCAAACTAAACCAGGAGTGTATCACTAAGTAAAGACTGATATACAGTTAAAATGTTACTGCTTGTGTCTCTGCAGATTATCACAGCTCTGTGAGACACAGGCGCAAACCTGATTAAAACAGCATACCTTTGTTTGTTAGGAGCTCAGTAAATAATGTTGGTAATGGTGTTTCCCAAAAGGAAAATATTCCCCTAAAGCACAGTTTTATAACTGTACATATCATAAATGTGCAGAGCACCTTTGGTTTACATCAGCATCACCCTGCTGAATCAGAAACTTCTCTGAAATAAGTGATATTTGATGTGTTTTACAATGGAAGGTTGTAAGCATTGATTCAGTCTGCAAAAAGGGAGAGAATTCTACTGCTGAGAGAATCCGAACATAGATGTGTGGTGTTCTTGTAACTTTTTATTAATAAAAATAATTAGAATAGAATTATGGTTCAGTTCCTTAAATCCACTTATTGGAACATCTAGAACAGACATGAGGTGCTTCGTATTAATAAAATAAAATTTGTCAAGAACGTAACATATAGGGAACTTCCGTACATTGAACTTACTTGCTTTGGCTTTTTCTGGGATAAACAGAATAGTCACAAAAATATGTTCTGAGAACTAATGCAAAAGTAGTAATTCAGACTTAAAGGACAGAAAAAGAAAAAGCTCTTAACATGTTGAATTACTTGTCCCTCAAATTCTGTTTCTTGTATATAGATTTTGAAAGTATAGAATTTTAAATAATTCTTCTTATCAATTGTCTTTGTTTTGCCTTGAAATAAACTTGCAGAGCTTGGTGGAAAGCTTTATAGAAGTTTTTTATGGTTTTAAACAGCTAATAGCTTGTATTCTTTTTATAATGATAATTAATGGATTACAAATATAATTAATTGAATTTTAATTGTAATAAATGGAGTATTTAGTAAATATTCTATTGGGAATTCTTATAACCAAAACACATTCAGCCTTGAAATGAGTCCTTTCCAGAGCAATGTTTATTTTTTAAATATCATTGGAGACTAGATAGTAATTTCTAAATAGGTGAAAGTGTATCCAGCTGCCACAGTCCTTAACTCTTTGGCACCACATGTTTCATAAATACCATGTAAACAAAGAAATTGAAGATGAGAGAGTTATTTTTATTATATTGTGAATTCAATATTAAAATGTGTAATAAGTGCCTTTGATTTTAGATGGCTTCACTGGCAGTGACAAACTGGCCTAAACCATTGCCATTAATTCCATGTCTTTCCTGGTCAACAGCCTCTGCAGTCTTCACTACGGTAATTAACAAATTACAAAATACATTTTTTGTTAGCATGTTAGATTATAATCAGAAATGTAAATTAAAATATTTGGGCTGGCTACAGGGGGGTGGGATTCCATGTCCTGTGTTATAATATATGTTTGTGCTTTGATTGCAATAATTCTGAGGGCTGTCTGGGAACAGAATTCCACTGAAAAAATCAGGACAGGACCAGGTCAATTTCCTATGTGTGTCATTATTTTAAAATGACCCCTGGGTTTTACTTGTGTACTGAATGCTTTTGTTTATCGTCTCAGGGTGTACTGAGTAAGGCAGTGAACTGGAGAGAGCTGGAGAAACAGTATTTTACACAAACTGTGTATGAAGAAGAAATCATTCAAATGCTTGAATATTGTGGAGTAAGTATGGTTTCTTTTACCGAGCTGCTAATATTTACACGTGCAAATCGAGCAAATAATGCAGCTTCTTTTTACTTCCACTAAAAGCAGACAATTCTTAGCTAGAACATACTGGCATGTTGTTTCTTTGTGCTTTGATGAATTTAGTCTTTGAAGGAAAAACCTTAGGAAAAAAACTGATACTTCACCTGTAGAATGAGATTAAAGTGTAGCCCTTGCTACAAGTTTTTCCTTTGATCACACCTAGTGTAATCTACAACATAAAATGTATTATATCAAAATTCTGATAAATGCCTTTTTTCCCCCACTAAGATTCTTTCTTTCATCATAGTTCTTTTTCTAATACCTCACAGCAGGAGAAGAGGAGCTGGGGTGCAGATAGTTGTTACTTGGGCACTTGCCATTTTTAAGTCAAATACATTCCACCAACACTGATAGAGAAGACAAAATGAAAAGAAGAAATGTTTTTCAAGATGTTCAGCTTGTGTCACCCTAGTATTTAGAGACTGTCAATTTTTCAGTCTTAAACATAACATTAGACGGGGTTGCATATGTTAATTTTTCTGTAATTATTATTATTAGGTCATTTAAGCTTAAATTACTGTAATTACAAATTCAGAGTTTAATATAGAAAGAAAAACAATTGTTTATATCACAAGCTTCTGTATATGTAAGTACCCTCCTGCATTTTTTGAAACTTACAGAAATGTAGAATGATTTATTATGGTCAGGATTTAATTGAATGACCTACAAGCTGAAAGTAGGAGTGAGCAGTGATGGTAGTGTCTTTTTTTAATTTTTAATTTTTTTTTAAATTATGAGTTCATCTTAAAAATAAAATTAACCAACTGGTGTAAGGGAGAAACCCTTAATTGTTGTCTTTGTTTAGACGGATTCTTTCAAGATGGGACAAGACTTTGTGAAGAACTTCCCTGACAGTGTGGACAGTCTGGCAGACATGGACATGACTTCCAGAATATTCAGCTTTGAGTCCTTGAATGACACTGTATCTAAGGAATCAGTTCACAGCTTTGCCACAAATAGAAGTGCTCTAAGTGCCTCTTCAGAAGGACTCTTAATGCAAGATGCTCCTAAAATGCAGTGCATAAATCAAACCTTTTCCACCAGTAGCAGTAGCAATAAAAACTTAACCAGCCCACAAGGACACAGGATAACTACAAGGAGAAGGAGTGATACTTTGCAGAGAGAATCCTTAATGTTCATGAAGGGAGTAATGGATGAATGTACCCATGTAGCTAACTTCCCAGGTATGTATCTTTTTGTATCAATGTGTATAAAATACAGTGGGGAAAAAGGTATTTTCTTCAAGTTGAAACCTGCTGGCGCCTTTGCTGAAATATAGAAATATTGTGAGCATTAATCTGTAGCATCTATTTACTACTCCATTTCCTAATAGTTTTTCTGTTCCTTCTTCATGGCCAAATAATGAGAAAGTTAATTAAAAATTTGCCTCTCAGTGTCTTTGCACATTTTTCTCCTCTTCCTTGCAGTGGCTTTTTTCAGATATGTGTTAATGCAAATTTGTATTATCCAAAGGAAGAAAACACCTGTGTGATGTGAGTAGTACCTAGGTGTAATTAATCTTAATTAATCTGCTAGTGAGGTTTTTCAAGCAGAAATCTCAAAATGACTTTGGATAGAAAGTAGCCTGCATAGCTGAGCCCCAAGCTTGGGTGATATTGCCAGTAAAAACATTTTGGGGGTCCTTCTGCAGGCTGGTGAGCACTGTTTCCCAGGACAGGCATAGCATATAGGGGGAGCTATAGTCCAGCATTCCTTGGCGTTCAGGACAAACCCTTTGCAGCAATGCAAACAAGTGATTGCTTCCTAGAGCCGCCTTAGAAGGTTCTGCTGGAGTGGGGGCTCGGAATTCCTTTTGTGGCAGTTTGTGGTTTGGCTGTGCATGAACCTGCTGAAGGCATCTTCTACAATGTGCTTTGACTTCAGACACTGTTGTCTTTCAGTGTCAAAGCTTTCTTGATAGTGAGCCCCTGTACCACCTGATTTCTTAATCCTGGCATTCTGTACTCCATTGTACAAGTGTTTAGATTTAAATAAATGTTAAAAATAAATAAAAGGAAACTCACAATAAAAGGAATCTACACTAGTATAGGTTCTTTCACTGCTAGCCAGAGATGTTTTGTGATGAATGCCAGTGAAGTGCTTTCCTTAAAGCTTTTAAAGTTACTTCAGTAGACAGAAAAAGCCCTGAAAGTTTTATTCCATGTACTGACCTTCTTGTTTGTCTAGATGTATCCAGGTATCGCTTAGCTAGACACTGACCTTTCTTGGAACTAAAAAGGATCTGTGACACTGATGCACTTGTCAAAGTAATGGAGTCCATTGTGTCAATAGTCTCCCAGGTTTTGTCATTCTCTGGGAGACTTTGCATCCCCTGCCAGGGTATCTTTGGAGTGAAGCCAGAGAGGAGCTTCAGAAAATCTGCCTAATGCTCAGATTTCATGGAAAATTGAATGGAAGACTTGAATTTATCTTAGCATTGCATATTTTGTATATATGATTTAGTATGAAAGAAGGAAAGGTTTAAATTATTTGTGACACCCCACTGCCAGACATCTTGGCTGGTCACCCTTTAACTTATCACATATTTTCTTTTTGAAGGGAGAAATGTTCTGTGTTCAAGATAATTTTGGTGTTATTTTTCTCATCATATTTGTGTTATTCCTGCTAGTAACCTGATTGGTGCAGTTCACTTATGAGTAATAAATATGTATAACAA
Organism: Pyrgilauda ruficollis; assembly: GCF_017590135.1. Lineage (NCBI taxonomy): Eukaryota > Metazoa > Chordata > Aves > Passeriformes > Passeridae > Pyrgilauda > Pyrgilauda ruficollis. The sequence continues at coordinate 2,846,102 of NW_024527488.1, forward strand.
TATGTTAGGATTTTTATACTGCAAGTAAACCATGTAGGAAAGAGAAAAGAAAGTGAACATACGCTGTACTTTCTGACCTCTTGTATGAAAAGTTGTATTTTTTCCTCCTTGAGGGGAAAAAATATATGAAACTTCTATTGTGTTGAATTTAATAGTTCTTTTTGCCAATAAAAAGGGATCTCAAAGAACAGACATTAATGCTGTAGAGTTTTGTGGATAAGAGGAAAGAGAATTCTCCTGTCAACTTCACAAGTCTTTGAGGAATTTCTGCTCTAGGGGTGGAAAGGCTAAGGGCTAGTTTGTTTTTCCACTGATGGCCTCACCACTGCAACATCAAAAACCAGATACATTCTGCTGGAGGCTTTAGAACATGAGATTTTCTTAAAGCTTCAAATAATTTAATTTTTTGTGAAAATAGCATTTTGACAACAGAAATCTCAGCTGTTGTGTTTCCATTTCTTAGCACAGATGAATTCAGTTGTACTTTGTTTTCCTTTAGTTCCAGTTGACCCAAGTTTAATCATAGTGGTACAAGCCAAGGAGGATGCGTACATTCCTCGCACCGGCGTGCGCAGCCTCCAGGAGATCTGGCCAGGTTGTGAAATCAGGTATCTGGATGGAGGTCACGTCAGCGCCTACCTCTTTAAACAAGGACTCTTCAGGTAAGGTGAACAGAAAGGTTTAGAATTAAATTTTAGACTGAATCAGTTAAATAAGTAGTACTTGCATGTATTCATGCCTTAGTAATATCAGGTGTTGATTTTCTAAAGACAGTTATGTAAATCAGTTTTATGAGTGCACTTCTGTAGATTTCAAAAAGTTAAGTACTTGTGCTGGTAATTTTAAAATAAAAGGAATTAGGAAGACTACACACATAATTTAAGAAGTCCAAGCAAGAACAAAAAAGAATAGCACTATATCGGGTCAATGTATGCTAACCAGTAGTTTATTGGTATTTAAAACTTCAGCCTTACTTCTATGATAGCTGCTCAGAAATTTCAAGCTGTGTATGTCTCTCATGTGTTTGAGTAGAAAACTCCAAATTCATCTATATTTCGACTTGCATTGAAGTGCAAGGAATGTGTCTCATTCCTGAAACACAAATATATTACTAGATTGAAGTGAGAGATCCCAGAAATAAAGGAAGGAGAAAATACCACCTGATACCACATTTTTACTGAACACTGTTTTGAAATTGTGATGATCGCTTTATAGATACTTTTGTAAATATATGGAAAAATGCCACTTATATCTGCCTTTTCTGAGATTATACAAATTCTGTTCTCTTTTCCTTGTTTCAGACAAGCTATTTACGATGCGTTTGACCGCTTCCTCCAGAAATACACCATGTGATCTTTCTAATGTATTCAGACTGATCTCATTTGTAATTCAGCTTACTGGAACTCATGTTTGGAAAACAAGCCTCTTGTAGTGTTGAGCAGATGGTCACTGACTGTTGTAGGTAACAATTACCAGAAGTGGTAAAGTACCAGCATTGCTTTCATTTCAACCCAGTGCCATTCTGACACAGCTACTTCAGCGTTACCTGTGAAAAACAACAGCAGCTTTTATCAGTGCATGAAAGGTTCATGTACTTCATGTCTAATCAGATGGTGTGTTCCTTCAATTCTGAATAAATTCTGAATCGTGTGTCAGTAGAAAACAGACCAATCAAGTATTGGAAGAATGTAAAATGTGCTGTGGGGCTAAGCTGCTCTCTTGTGTTTGGTGCAGGTTTGGTTTGTTCCAGATACCTCGGTTACCTCTTGCTTCCTCATGGCCTTGCTGTTCCTATTGTGTTGTACCGTGGCTTTGCCAGCACTCAGCCTCTTGTGTTTGTCACTGCTTTTCTCTTCAATTATGGATTGAAAATGAACCTTAGCAGAAGGCTCAGCACCACGTCTTGCAAAGAGAACTTTGACAATGCAAGGAAAAGTGAGAGAGAGATGTTTTCATTCAATACATCTGTGATGTTTTCCTACCACTGAATTAAACCGTGCCATTACAGAAGGATCATGTAGCAATTCGTCAGCCAGGTTCACAAAACTGGAAACAGTGAAAATCAAGTGTTTGGTAATTAATTGTTTACATTAATTCAGTTGGATAACATAAGCTTCCAGATTTATTTTCTTTTTTTTGGAATAATAGATGAAATAGAAATATCATCATTTTACTTTCTGGCTGATTCTAAGCAGTTAAATTGACAGCAGATTATATGGTGCTATAAAGACCTGTTGGAAATACTTCAACAGATGTCCTTTCTAAAGTGCACTCAGTGCTGATATGCAAAATACACTTGCACTGTATAATTTAAAAGATACGTGAGACTAAAGGTTATTGAAACAGTTAGTTTGCTCCTTATTTTTCAACACTTGTCTAATTTAATTGGATGGAAAATAAAGAAATTTGGTTTTTGAGCACATTTAAGAGAATCCAAAGTCTGTTGTTTCCTCTTTTGGGATCAAAAATGCCAACAAATTACAGTAGAATAAAAGGTTGTCATATACCAACTGTGTGGGTATCTCCACTTTTTTTTTTTTTTGTGGTACTCTCCTATAACATTCTTTTGAAACCAATCTGCAGAGAAGTTGAAAACTGAAACACTTCAGTATTTAGTACAGTCACAACCAGGATTATTCTGAAACAAACAGAAAAATCCAGCCATTTCTCAGGATGTGTGACTTCTGCACCTTTCCAATCAAGCACTTTTCATCTCCATGGTTACTTTAAAGGTTTTTAGTAGGCAGAGTATGGAGCAAACGAAGCTCAGTTTATATATTCTCTTGGATTTTAGTCAGGTACACAGGACTAGTAACTGTGAAGAAATCATTGTTCTTTTGAAAATCGGGTGTGTTCAGATAGAACTGAAGAGAAACAATTTTGAATAACCCAAATGATGTAACATACAAATTTACTGAAAATGTAGAAGAGGTTCTAGTCTGTTGGAAGTTAAATCACTTCTTTCAAGTGTTTTTTTATCATTTCTTTGGAGAGTGTTGGTTTTATATATGGGGAGCAAGTGTGAAGTGAGTAGCACATTTAAACACCAAATATTTGGAGGGTTTGAAATTAAATATTAGTAAGCTTACACATCTAAAATTTAACTCTTTACTGATGTACTAAAAGATTCACAGAGTTTGCAAGCATATTCATCAACTAAGAGTGCTTTTACCAGAGCACTGTCTGCTGTTCAGCAGCTTTTGTAGCTCTCACATTTTAAATGTAATTGTGTGCTTTGTGTCCTGCTTCTGTCGCAGCTATGAGAAAGGGAGATAACTGGTGGCAAGGGAAAGGGCTTGAATAAATGCGAGAGAGAAAAGACAGATTTTGTAAAGGCCAGGAGTAAGCACAAAGAAAATCAACTCTGCTACAAAGTATAACATGCCAAAGTAAATATTTTCAAAGCGCACAATACTGGGAATTACACAACTGATGGGAACTCTGCATCCTGAGGTTAGTGTCCCAATGGTATTACTAACAAGGTTTAACTTACCAAAAGGGCACAGAAGGAGGTTTAGGCTAATACCACTGCTGCTGTGAGAGTGTCTTTTGGGACAAATGCTACTCCTGGTTCTGAGAGTGTCTTTTGGGACAAGCACTGAAAGACTGGTATCTGACAAGAATAAGGAATTGCACTTTGCTCTGTAACTGAAGTCGTGTTGCCAAATATGAAAGCCCAGTAAGCATTATTTAAGAAATTTCTCAGGTTAGAATTAACAAAAAAAGGAAAAATGAGCTCAGTGGTCTATTTCTGCCAGTTATCAGACATAGGGAGATGGTCTGGGAAGGGGGGAATCTTGCTGTGTATGTGTTTTTAACCCTTGGAAAATTGACTTTTTAAATCATATTTTAAGGTTGAATCCTAAGAAAGTATAAATAATCCATTTTGATGTTAAATGAGAATGTGGCTTTAATCCAGGAGTTGCATGAGAGAAATACTGTAATAAGGTTTCTTCTGTGTAGCAGGTAAGCCATTCTGTATGTCTTAAATTTATTGTAAAACTGGCCTTGGTAATTTTTTGGTTTAAATTTTTTCAATAAAAGTCCTAAAAACATTTAGGTGTGAAGGGCTTTTTGTTCTCTCTTGCTAACAGGTGTTTAAAATGCATCCCACTGTCATCCTGTAATCCTTTCTGTTCCTACTAGGGCTGTAGCACGAGGAGAGCAGGTAATCTACAGGACACGATAAAAGCTTCTCACAACAAACACTGGTGCTGTTTTGATGTTTTTCTACATGCCTAGAAACCTAGTAAAGAAAATAAGCATGTATCAGCTAATTAAGATACCATTCCAGTTTCACACTTGCCAGTGCAGGACTCATCTAATAATTGTCAGATGGAGTATTTTCTGATTTTTTGCCCAAGGCCAATAAAACCCCCAAAATGAAAAAGACAAAAAGAATCACTCAGGATTTTTTTTTTTTTTTTTTTTTTTTTTAGCAAGGATAGATCACTTGTGTTTTATTACTCCAGAAAGGAAACACTATATGAAGGAATGGAGTCTTGCTGCTTTTTCTCACTTCTTATGGAATGTCAAATGCCTGTTATTAAGATACTTTCTAAACAGTAGAAAAGTGAAAATCCTTGGATCCTTGGAATACTATTTCTGCTTGGTAGCTGCTGACACTTTGAGGCAGGTATTTTTTTTTAATTTATCTTAATTGTTTTTGTGTTGTGTTGTTTTTTTTTTTGAAATGTTGATCTGAATTGCTGTTGGTTGGGCAGGGAAGTTTCTTTATCTCAGACTGTCAGGTTCTCTGCCAGCTTGGCAGTAATGATAACTTACACGGCATGGAAAGGAGCTTTGGGGTGGTCTGTAACCCTGTAATTCCTCCTGAATTTTCGCTCTATACAAGTAAAATGCTGCTTTTCCATGCAATCCTGGAATTTGCAGTGTTCCATGGTAGGCTTGGATGCTTCCACATAAGATAAAACATGAGCATTAAAACATAAACAAGAATTGTTTTTCTCCTGGTTTCATTTGGTGTAAATCAGCCCCTTTTCCAAACAGGAGCATTTTAAGTACTGCGTTCCCGAAGGAAAGAGAGTTTTGCCAGAGAAATCTGACTCGAACTACTAGAAAGTAACAAGGAGGATGATACAAGTGGACAAAATGTGAAGGATGAGTCCTAGCAACTGTAACAGCTTTTTATATCCTCTTCAGTCCCAGTCCGTCCGACAAAGTCTGCAGGAGGCTCCATCCTACAGAGTTAGCAAAGCAAGTATGATCAAAAATTTATCAAATACCATGTAACTGGTCATTTTAATGCTTCCCCCCCCCCCCCCCC